>NW_025335409.1:13439296-13837155 GCF_004798865.1 Varanus komodoensis | reverse complement strand
TTTAAAAGCTCCTTGAACCCCCATGAGTTCAAAGAGCTTTTAAAAGAGTTTTCACAGACTGCAACAGAGATGGTGAAGTAGAGAACTCCCTGTTCTATGGGTGGAACTCTGGCTACCTTATTGTACGGCCCAGGCTTTTGGGAAAACAGATCTGGTTCACAAGATAAGGAGCCCACCATGTGGGGCAAACCATGGTGGATTGTGTCTTGGTGGATTGTTCAGTCATCTGAATCTGAATGACACTTCCCTCCATGCTGGTACTGACCAGAAAGCAAGGGCATCAAAATCCCTGCCACTCCTGCCAAACGCACCCTGGTCACTGCCAGCCACCCCACATGTGCCCAAAACATCTTGGGGTGGCTGGCATAGGCTATTGTCCCTTCTTGCCAAGATCAATAATCATTTGTGGCTACTTAACAGTAATTTGTGGCTACTTTGCATTTTAATTTTTTTTCCAGGGATCATGGAAGGCACCAAAGGCAAGACACAAACTCCGTTTTGAAAGCTACTGAAAGTCCCTTCAAAGCACCTGAGCAGCACCTTGGGGGAACTGTCCATGACAGGCAAACATTTGAGTTTTATTTCCCCACAAACTAATTTTTGCAACCATTTGTGAAAAACTGTTTTTGGCTACACTGGTGTACACCGGGAAATTTTGGGGGAAGGGTAGTATTTACTGCCAAAGTACAGCAGGTACTAGTAGTGTTTAATATTGACCCAAAGAGGCTTTTCTTCCATTTTGGTTCTGCTCAGTAGCCTTCCAAAGGTGAGCTGTCAAACAAAACCAAATGCATGAGTGATCTTTGCTTGTGATAAGGAGGTGATGGCATTTACACCCACTTTGTGGAAAGACCCTCCTCCACCTTTTGCCCTAATAATCAGGGTGTTCCACATTTTGCCTTTTCCAAAAGAAACTAGGTGCTTGGGAATGTGCAGAAGTGCTTTCCACACTTTCTTCTATGGGAAAATGTTTTGACAGCTGTCACAACTAGGCACATCTTGAAAAGGGGGGGGGGGGTTTGACAATGGGACGTATACAGCCATATGACCTAGCTAAAGAATTTCATTACCCTTTCTATTCATTTTCCCTGCAGAAAAAAAGCAGGGGATTCATTTTTGTACTTTCCAAAGCACCTGGAGAAAAGAGATGGCATGGTGGCCTGGAGAGAAAGAAAAGAACAAAGAGGATCTTACTACAAAGGAGGTATAAATCACCACCACCTTTGTGCAAGTAAAAATCACTTGCACCTTTGCTTTGGTTTTAAAAACTCATTTTTTGACAGCTGCCAAACAAATCAACAGTAGGGAAAAGCCTCTTTGAGCCAGTGTCCAGGGATGGCTCCTATTGCACTTTGGCAGCAGGTAGGTCCCTGCTAACATTGCCCAGCTGAAGCTTCTGCTTTCCCCATTCATGCAACTACACTGGTGTGTCGTTGTGCAGGTGCAGCTATTTTTTTTCTTTTAAATTTGTAAGTATTTGCAAAATGAATTATATGGCAACTTAAAAAAAATGTTTGCTAGCCACAGACAACTCCTCTAGGATGCCACCTCGAAGGGTTACTTCAAAGGTGCTATCAGTAGCCGTTAAAACAGAAATTGTAAAATGAAGCTGTCAAGCCAAATTTGTTATCTCTCCACAAAAATAAAATAAAAAGGTTTAAAACAGTTGTTTTCAAACGGGGGACTGGTGAAAACAGGAAAACCACCTTGAGGACCACTGAGGCAGAAAGAAAAAGCCACCAAGCTCCTCCCCGCATCCCCAGCTGTACCAGCACACCCCCCTCCCCCCACGAACACAATGCCAGGCAAGGAAGAGGTGGTAGAGCACAGCCAGACCCCACACCAGTCTGCAGCAAGTGGGATGTGACTCCTCCACCCCCACAGACTGGCAGGAAACTTCTGGCAGACTGGCAGCAGTCCACGGACTTGTGGTTGAAAATTGCTGGTTTCAAGTGGCCAAAAGCAGCAGCGAGCTGCATATGTCTGTCACAGTGTCCCTCTGGATACTGCCTGGAGGACTGAGGGAGAGGGGGGGAGCGATCAACCCATGGTCAACACAATTGTCATCCGGCTTACTGTGGGTTGTTCACAGAACAGCCAATCCAAAGGGTTAGTCATCATGACATGCAAACCTGCTCACTGGGATGAGACCCACACCCCCTCAGCTTCAAAATGGTATTATATCAGTTGTTCTTGGGCCTTTCACCAAAAAGTCTCATTTAGGTTAGACATTTCAGCAAAAGCACACAGGGTTTACTTGTTCAAGTCTTGGAGCATTTTGTCTTCCAAATATGCAAAGGCAAATGCCATACAGAACATTTCTTGTATGATAAAGAAATAAACTCAGCCAAAATATAACCAATTAGACTAGATTTCAGTTTTGTTCTTGAAATTAAAAAGTTTGTCCTCAGATTAAAATAGCCGCTGTAATACAATAATGAGTACCCACCAATTTTGTTACCCAAGTGCACCCTTGACTAGTATAGGCCATAATCAGAGGGTTGTGGGGGGAGCATTTTCAACATATGCTTGAGACCCAGCAGTTAAAGAGGCTATGGCTTGGATCCAGATTTAGTCTTATATACAGCAGACCCACTGAGTTAGGTTAGTTATGTCTAACTAACCCCATTGATTTAAGTAGGTCTGCTTTATATATGACTAAGTCTCTCACCTATTGACTTAAAAGTCCTATACCCACTTATCTGGCAGGAAACCCCATCAAACACAATGGGACTTTGGAATCTACTCAGACCTAAGTCCTTCTATGTTCAATGATGCTTCCTTCCTGGACTTCCTTCACAGGACTACAACCTAAAACTCACTGATTTCATTTCTTTTTTTCTTGTGCAGAAAAGGTTATTCATGGAACTTTCAGGGAACTAGTCTTATCCCTTTACTCCTTTTCACATGTTTATCATCCTGATTCAAATTCTCATTGAAAAATACTGAAATAGCAGGAATAGTCAAATCACTGTTGGAGCATTTTTCAGCTAGGATAAGCTTTATTCAGGTCTATTGTTATAGGAAATAATTAACCTCCAAGAGTGAAGAGTGAGATGAGCATGCTTTCGTGTGCTCTGCATGGGATGGCCTCAATGTTCTGCCACTGGGATTTGTTAGTATCCATGCAGGGTTCCTATGTAATTTTGAATCCTGATTTGCAAGAGTTCTTAGTTGTGAAGGGAAGCCTACATGGATACAGAAGTCTCTTCACTTCAGAGCTCTCATGAGTTCCCTTTTCATTGATCTTAAAGTATGTTTGAGTTTACTTATGGCTACTAACTTTTTTAATCTTTAAGAACTAATTCTGATCCACTTCAAAGCTTTCAAAGGGAGAGATCATAATTTTTAATAGTAAATAGAAGTGTGTAACTAATGTTCTTCTGCATACAAGGTACACATAAAAAATTAAAGTGCAAATTATACTTAAGGTTTTAACCTTTTTCTTTTGTGGAGGATTTTGGGGTGTGCAATTTCCATCCATCAAATTGTCACTATTGACAGTTCTTCCAAAGCCAGCTGTGAGTCCATCTTCAGAAGTACAAAAACCTGGTGTTTCCATGAACATGCCTCTAGCATCATCTGGTATCAGGCACTTAGACTCACTTATTCGGAATCCACCTCCTACCTCCAACTGGTGTGAAGGAGTTAAGTCCCTCAAATTAGAATTAATTGAGAAATTTACTCCTGTCCTGTCAGGACTTTTTACCCAGGTAGAATAAACTGTTCCACGTCCACAGTGAGAAGTTTCCAGTTGGTTGTTTGCATCAGTCCGATCATGGCAAGGGGTGTCCAGGGTTTTATGCAGTGCACTTTGCTCAATTGCTTCAAGTCCCAACTGGAGATCTGAGGCAGTCTCCTTTTCTACAGAGCACTGCCTAGTGCCATCAGTCCTATTCCTTGGACTGGAATATCCAATAGTCTTTATTTCTTGGAGGCACATTTCTGTAAGATTAGAATTTCTGAAAGGGTTGAGAGCTAGCATTGCTGACGATGATCGGTCATATCCCTACAGAAGGAAGAAATAATATAACAATGTTTGGAAAAAGTGAATGAAAATGACACCATGTATTAGCTTCTCTAGAATTATTTGCATGTTATCATTTGACACCATGGAAGCTAAAAAACAAACCAAACCCCAAACCACCCTATTCTGAACAAATCCATTCTAAATAATCCAAAATCTGGAGATATAATGCAGCTGATGATAAGCTTGCTTATTCATATAAAAGAACTGGCATAGAGTACTAGCAAGAAGAATGAAAATCGCAGGATTCAGAATACTGGATACATCAACACAGTAATCAGATATTCAGAATAAATAAATCTGAAATAGGGTATTGAACTCATTTATCTGTCTATGAGGACTGGCATGGAGCTGATAAGTATTTTTAAAAATGCTGAGAAACGATGCATCTGGAATAGTTAGCTGAACTGACATGAGTTTCATACAATGGAAATAAGAGACCAGTGAATTCATCATGTTTGTCACAGCTGGAGTTTCAAAGCATGTAAGTTACAACAAACATCTGAGTATATTACAACTTAAACCATTTTTACAGTTTGTCAACTAATAGAAAAAAAAAAATAGAACCTTGGTTGAAACTAGCTTTGTCATACAAGGATCACTGGCTGCTTTCTTATAACAAGTCAGAGAACTGTTCAATATTGTCTGCACTGGTAGGTAGGGCAGGGATTCTTTCTCTACCTTATCAAAAGATGCCAGGGATTAAACCAAGGATCTTATGAATGCAAAGCATACACTTGCTATTCTATTGCCCCTCCCTGAAACAATTGCTAAGAACAACTGCTCACACTGAAAGAAAATGAAAATAGACCAAATCCAGGCATTCCCCCATAGCTTTCTTAGAGTTGCCTTTACCTCTTGATTATATGTTCGCCTCTTAACTTCTGGGGAACTTTCAGGTGAAGAAATGTTCTGCACCAAAAAAGTTAACAATGACATTTAACACAAAAGAATGTTGGATTATAAAAAGATACAAAGAGTAAATAAGAATGATTCCAATGTTCAAAACAAATGAACTTTATTTTCTATTGGAGGCTGCCCTATGCGGTACAAACTTGGCCACTGTAGGTTATTCAAGGTGAAATAAGCCATGATTACTAGTAGAGTTATGTGAGGGTTGTTTCACCCTAGAAAAACCCTTGATGGCTGGGTTCACCTAACACTTGGATCGTCCTGGTTAAATATTTAATATGACACCACGTGCACCCATGGGTTGATGTTTTAGCTGTTGTGTGAACCAGCTCATTCTCTTATTGTAAAGATCAACTTTTGGGCAATGAAATCCTATGGGACTGTATTACACTTAGTGGCATCTAAGTAGCACAAGCAGCTTATACTGAAGTCCTTTTACACTTGCAGTATTTTGAAGCACTAGTGGTGCCCTAGTTGATGCAGTGAGACTGTGTTCTTCCCTGCAAGGCTTAAGGGTCACTGGCAGCTCCTAATCATCAACAAAAACCAAGTCAAGGATAATGTTTGCCTTCAAACACTATTCTTTCACATACATAAATGCAAATGGAGCAGTAACAAACATAGAAATAAAAACCTTGAATAAAAGGTAAAGGTTTCCCCTTGATGTGAAGTCCAGTCATGCCTGACTCTAGGGGGTGGTCCTCATCTCCGTTTCCTAGCCGAGGGAGCCAGCGTTTGTCTGCAGACAGTTTCCGTGGTCATGGGGCCAGCATGACGAAACACCGAAGTGCACGGAAAGCTGTTACCTGCCCACCAAAGTGGTACCTTTTTATTTACTTGCATTTGCATGCTTTCGAACTGCAAGGTTGGCAGGAGCTGGGATGGAGCAATGGGAACTCACCCCATTGTGCAGATTTGAACCGGAGACCTTTTGATCAACCACCCCAGCAGCACAGCAGTTTTTAAACCACTGCACCACCTGCATCCCTTAAAAACCTTGAATATATAACACCTAAAAATATGTCTCTTGCTCTCTCCACCAGTGGATAGGCAAAGGCACACTGTCTCCGATCCTAAAAGCAACATAAAGGTCTCATGACTAGTAGCTGATGATTATCCATGAATCTGTCTTGTCCCTTGTAGAGTCATCTAAGTTACCATCACATAACTCACCACTGTGATTGTATTTGTCAGACTGGTCATTACATGTATTACATGTAAAAGGTTTACTTGACAATGAAAGTGGATTGATCTGGGAAGAGCATAGTACACACAAAGACTCACCTCAAAGTGCATTGCATTTCCATGCACAGATGGAATCACTGGAGTAACTGGTGAATAAATGGGCTTATAACCATTCCTACAGGTTTCATCTTCTGCTTTAATTCTAGGAGGGGTAGCAAATAACAGTGGATCTGAGGCAGACAGATCAGCATGTGTTGGTGTGGCATATGGAGAAGGAGTAGGTGTAGAGGTTTCTAAATAGAGAGAATCCAACAGCTGATACAGCCTTCGTTTCTTTAGGGGTGTGGTGAGATCTGTGTATATTAAAACAAGAAAAAAGCAAAGAATATATGCTCAATACTTGTTTTAGTTTAAGAGAAACTTACATATACATCTTATTTTCACATAATTGTTCACTGAACCTAGAACAGTGTTCAAATATTTAATTCTGTCACATGGCTGCTGCTTTGCTTTGATCTTTGGAACTTAAGACATGCCACAGCAGAAAATAGCCCACTATCAACAGCAAAAATGGAGAATATAAGAGGCAGAGGCTGAAAACCCTGCCCCTTGTTTGAAAAATGATTAAAGACTTTGAAGACTGATTAATTGACTCTCAATTAACAATTAAAGAGTTTGAAAAGTGACTAAAGAATTAGAGACAGCTTTATAGTCTGTGAGGGGGAAAATTACCTGGTAAGGAACAGCTGTCATTCAATAATAAGGGACTTATACTTTCACCATTGATTGCAGGACTTCTAGATCTTTCATGAGATGGTGAATTAAAACAATCTACAATGGCTGAGTTTTCTTCTTCTAGAGCTTGCTTTAACCACCGCTGCAAATATAAATACTTAGAATTAAAATCATTCTATAATCATAAAGTGGGCTTTCTAAATATATGTATAGCTACTATTTAGAGGCCATCCTAAAAAGTTTCTCACGTGCAACTCTGGTTCACCTCAAACAGAACACCTAAGAATTCACAGATTAATTCTGTATTTGTGCAAAGCTGCATTTGGTATGTTCTAGAGCTAAGAGATTTTAGGTTGAAAGCTACTGCTTCACTGCATGTGCTCAAGGAGGATCAGAGCCACACAAAAGGTGCACACAGCAACACAGGAAGTCTGCTTATTGGATATAAATTCTGCTTTACTTGGCATTATGAATTACCAAGGCTGCACGTCAAGGTATCTGTATTTTCTCTGGGAGAAGGCAGCAACATTCTTTGAGTACATTGCAGAAAACAAATGTAATCTTGGTCAGAGTTTTTATAATGAGGTTTGCTGGTTTGCTGCATAGTTAGGTCAACATACCCTGTCATATGGCAGACAAAGGACATGACATAATACTAAGATGACATGGCTGGTATTGTTCCCCAGAGCATCTAATAGAAGTAGGTTCACACATTCAAGAACCTTTCTCCAACAGGAAAGGCATATTTAATGCCAAGATTGATGACACATTGGACAATGCAAAAGCTCTGGAATATAGCTTGCAGAATGGGCTTAGGGATACAACAACTGTTTACTTCAGCTCTGTATTTGACAAGCAAGACAGTGGAAACTGTGCAGCCTTCACACCTGATGTGCAGTACGACAATACCAGAGCCTTCAGAGTGAAGGAGGAACTGATTGCAGCATCTTGGAAAATGGCAGTGGACAGCATCATAGACATGGCTGAAACAACTGGGAACAATGTCATGGCTAGGCCAAGCTTGAGAAAGGAGCAAGTGCCAAAGTCTAAGAGGATGGAATTACAACACCGACAGTTTTTGGCTAAGCTTGTTACCAAAGCAATAATTATGGTTTCAAACCATGGTCAGAACTGAAGCAGTTACTGCTGGTACTAAAGAAAGGCAGGGACATAGCAAAGTTACTGGTATCAGGGCAGTAACAGTCCAGGTGGAAGAAAGAGTAGAAGCAAGGCTACATGATGCAGGAGAGTCTTGTGGCTAGGGTACCGCAGATGTGGCCTATGTGAAGAATATGAAAAGGGACCTGCTGCAAGGTGGTACTCTGAAGCACGGTCAATATACTGGTTGCATGTAAGTCACAGTCCTAATACTATGCTTATGACAAGTAATAATAGTCTTGATCCTAAGCATATGCTGGAGATCCCAAAAATCAACACCGAAGTTCCATTTTTGTCTTCATGTAAAAAAGCAAGGGTAGCAGGAATCTAGAGAACTGTATTTAGAGTCTGAAGAACTGTCTTGAGGCAACTTATGCTGAATTGGAGGTAAATTCAGAGTTTTACAGTTTGGTTTTTATGCCAATTGATGCAATGTGTCAAGACACCTTCTGAGGAATAGCCAGTGTCATGCATATTGCCAGAAAAGTAAGGCCCTTGTATTAGTTGCATCCTATCTGGCAGAGGTATTGGGAAAGAGAGGAACAGTGATGGGGAAGGGATAACAGTTAATGGACGCAATAGACACTTTGTATAGTTCCCTGCAGCCACTGGTGGTAGAATCAGCAGTACCCAAAACACTTGAGCAAGAAGAAAATCTCCATTTTGACCACTCTTGCTCCTGCAGTTGAAGCACTTCCAAAACAGCCTTTTCAGAGCCATAAACCATAAGTGGTCTCTCTAAGGGAGCCCCGGAAGACATACATGAAAGGAACCTAAAAATGCGGAAACACTAGCAGATTGAAAGAATTAGAAGATAGGGGAGAAAGAATATATTAATAGGATTCAGCTCAGGAAACAAAAGGTGACAACAGAGAGAACATTCCTCATAATGCTTCTACCCTGGCAGCTGATAAGGAAGTGATCAAGAAAGGCAGGAGCCACACCCTTTTGGATGTTTGCACTGAGGGAAGCTTCCCACCTAAAATCTCTCAACTGTAGAATATTCTGCAGCTCTACACAGGCACAAAACCCATGTGTTTGATGCACAGAGACCACCAAGAAGAAAGCTGTCACAGATACAACATGAAACAAGCTAGAAACTAACTTTAGCAACAAAATCAGCTCCTGATGAGAGATATAGAGAGGATTAAAGCAGATTTGACAGGCTTGCTGCTGAAATGGCAATAACATTGGAGCCACCACTAAGATACTTTCATTAATAGCCACCTGCCAATTCCAGTAGTTTTGAATTAGCTATTTGTGTTAATTTCAAATTGACCAAGGACACATTACCTTCTTACAAGAGCCAAGAATGTTTTCCATGGGTTCTTTTCTTCGCCTCTTTTCTGAAAGGAATGGTGATGTAAAACGAATATAGTGCTTAGGAGTAGAATAAACATGCGGGCTATAAGTGAGACCTGGTAAAGAATTCAGCTGTGTAGCCAAAACCTCAGGATCTGTCGTTATACGCAGAGGCCTTTCTGAAAGGCTGTCTGTAGGTTTTCCTGTCTTTTCATTCTTCTCACTTAACCACTCACTCACCAAGTGCTAAACAGAAAAGCAAAAAGTCAAGATAGCACTCACTTTCATTACACAAGATAATCAAATTAATGTCTACAATGTCAGTGCATTCTGTACTAATGGAAAATGGAGGTACTTTCCATTAGTACAGAATGCAAATGCCTACTGACGTAACAGTATAATAAATAATAATTGCTAATACAAAATTCCAACTTGGGATACTTTGGAGTTTAACTGGTAAACTGGTAATCAAGATAACGGATGTATTGATTTCTCTGTCAAATCCTAGAAAAGGGTGTATATAGTGTTACCATATAAGTTTCAACCAGCAAACGTCCATACGTGCCCTCCCACCCCTTGAGATTGGCGGCAGAGGCCCTTCTCCGGGAGCCCTCCGTGAAGGACATTAGGAGGGTGAGCACCCGGAGGAGGGCTTTCTGGCGCCGTCGTTATTTGTTTTTCGGTGCCAGGCCAAGACCTTTTTATTTTAACATCATTTTAATTGTTCATTTTATTTATTGATTTTAACAACTTTGGCCAGGATGTCTCCAGCTGTATTTTATTGTACTAGTGATATTTATTTATTTGTAAGCCGCCCTGAGGCTTAGGCGAACGGGGCGGCATATAAGTCTGCTAAATAAATAAATAAATGTAAAGATATTAGCTCTTCTTTCAGTATAAACCAAATAAAATAAATAAATAAATAAATGTAAAGATATTAGCTCTTCTTTCAGTATAAACCAAAAATGTATATTCTAATTGTAAGACTTCTATGTTCCAAAAACATTAGCATCCATTTTCAACAAGCAGTTCAACAGTTTAAGTGGATGCAGAATGACATATGCATTAAATCATGCAAGGTATACACAACCTTGCTCAGTAGGCCCTCACATCTTTTTACATACGCGTGTCACTTCCACATCCCATGCACCCCATTTCCTATGTCTTTTCCTTTCTATGTCCACCGGCCTGCTGGGAGTGAGCCCTTCTGAATTTTGTAAGACAGAAGACAAATGTCTATGAAAGCATGCTAACACCAGGCTGCAAAACACACCAAATTAGCTTGCTGTCTCTGAAGCTCAACCTGGTTTATTACCTCCCAAAAAATACTCCATTGGAAAAACGACATTCACTTTGGATTATAAAAACATTCAGCCCAGTTAAAGAACCCCCTGAAAATCTTTATACTGCTCCCCTTCAATATATGTTCTCTGGATGGTTTACCAGGAACCTAACACCCCACCTCAACAGCAGTGTCCTGTCAAAGGTTGGAGGGATGTTCATGGGGCACATATATTGAGGGCAGGGAAGAACCAGATATGGGCAAGTTAATCCAAACAAAAATTAGTGACTAGCAGAAGGAATAATACATCCAGGGCTAACTGTTCAACCAGTACTAGATGGATCGTACTTCCCACTATGGAATCAGGTTTACAACTTGGAGGTACTCCTGAAGCTGATGCTTATCATAGATGTTTAGATGGTGACAGTGACCAGGAGTGCCTTCCTTCAACCAAGGCTGACACATGAGCTCCACATCTTTCCAAGAAAGGTTAGTTGCACATGTCTTGGTTCTGCCCTCATTGGACTACTGTAAAGTATCCTATCTGCAGCTGCCTTTAAGAAACTTCCAAAAATCCAAATGTAGTGGCAAGGGAATACATTGCTTGAATGCTCTACCATCTTCAGTGACTTCTAATTTGTTTGTGGGCTCAATTCAAAGTGCTGGCATTCATATCACTGGACCAGAGTACTTAAGTGACCTCCCCTAATGAGTCTCCTAGGCTCCATGATCACCCAGCCAATATGGTGGCGTTGTTGGGGACAGATGAAGGGACTTTTCCAGTAGTTGCCCCTAGAATCTGGAACTCTCTCACCTAGGATGTTTGCGTATCTTCCTCCATTTTTGCTGGAAGATAAAACTGCCTTCTTGCCCTATTTCAGTCAGTGTTTCACGGCATCCTAATTACCTATAATCTGCTCTTGCTATTTTAAATTATTTAACATTACCATGCTATATTAATGACCTTTTAGGCTCTATTAAGTTTTGACCATTTGTAGATTTTTTTAGTTGCCTTGCATATTTTACATTAAAAGGCAGTAAAAAAATATAAGGAGTGTGCGCTTCAAGTTCCTTGTGTGAACTAGAAGAGCAGCCTCAGGTATGGGAGGTGCACCCATATACCAGCCTGCGGTATATGCATGTGCAGCACTGAACAAGAAAATCAGAGCACTGTTTCCACTGAATATGGATTATCTATGAACAGTGGGCTGTAACTAAGCACAACAACAAAATTCTATGTTTAGGGTTTTCCTGTTTGTTTTGTTTTAGAATGAAAAACAATGGATAATGACCAGGGTCTACTATATGACCTGGTTCATAGGTAACAAGCATTGCTTTAAAAACTGATGGGTTGCTGTGCACATGGACCAGGTACATAGCCCCCAACATCCTGCTTTTACTCTGAAGTCCATGATCAACCCCTTTACAGAATATTGAGTGTACCATCTAAACCTGAACCACTGAGTTGTGCAGGAGCTAAACAACACAGCAGTAAACTCATGGTCTGCTGTTGGGTGTTTAACCACTGGGTTATTTAACTCCCAAACAACTCATCTATTCAGGCTCAGAGATAGTGTTCTACAATATGAATGAGTCATTCATGGTTTTTAAACTGTTGCAATGTTTTACATGTGAACAGTCCCCTCGTGAGTTAAAACCATTTCCTTGTAGGCTATCTGTAATTTCAAACAGATACCTTGGTAAGCAAACTCAGAGAAAACTATTGACTATTAGCATAGCCACTGCCTGATTTCTCAAAAATATGCCTAAAATGAATTAACTCAAGATTTTCATAGTTGTACCTATGCTTCATATTCTCTATCAGTGGAAGGCAAATCCCTGATGCAGGTGTCCTACAGGAAGTACTTTCTATCAAATGAAATTAGAGATCAACTTACTATGTCAACTGAAACTGCTTCCAGAGAAAGCAAATCAAATAAATGACCTAAGCTCATTAAAGTGCACAGCCTTACCTCTGTTGCATTATTATACTTTTTAACCTGTACTTGGCATATCAACCTAAATCTCATGGAAGATGGCTAAGGGAGTATAGGGATTTTTATTTGTATATGTGAGTGGGAAATATCCTGTCTTTCTTAAATACTGTGTGTCACAATTATCCAAAGACTTTTTGTAGCATTCCACTGTCCCACATGTTCAAACATCAGAAAACTATTGCTACTTCTTCCTTCTTAAAGCGTATAGAGCTGGTAATGAATAATGGTCCTACCTTAATGCAGTATCAGAAGAAATAAGTTTAAGTTTGGCAATACACATACCTTTTTTGTTTTAGGGTATTTAGTAGGGCATTTATTAAGTGCTGGAGGTTCTGGATCAGGAACTATTTCAGCAACAGTTGTCTCTGTTTCAGGCTCAGCTGAAAGTGCAGCGTTTTCAGGTTCATTGTGCTGGGAACTAACTTCCACATCAGGAGAGGATGGTTGGATATCTGAACACATGCTAACAGTTCTGTGCCGTCTCCGCTGCTGTCCAATATGAGTTCTGCTCCGAGAGAAGCTTTTTCTCTGTTTTGTCCTGTTGACTTTGGCAGGGGTTGGCTTGGTGGCAGTTTCCTCTTTTGCTGGTTCCTGCTACAATTCATGTAAGCACAAAGGCAGATAAATTATATACCTTCTATAACAATCTCAAACTAGAACACACACATTCAGTCTAGGTGCTTCCATCATTTTGAAGATGAAATCTAAACATTTATGTTCTACTAAAACCTCATCAATTCTGATAAAGTATCTTTTCCCATGTATATTATTGTTTACATTCAGTAATATGGATGCCTCCAGTAATATAAACACTGCATCATCTACTTTCAGCAATTCCTGCATTTTTTCTTGGTAAAATTCAGCAGCAAATTATATTTTCATTTTCATTAGCAAGTACTAATTATGATGTACTACTTTATTATGCATCAGTAACTATGCATTGTTAGCATAATGTCATCAGTGTTAACAATGTACCTCCATTTGATGTTACCACTAGTACAACACAAGGGCAGTTATATTTTAACAATATGCAAGTTGTTCATATACCATTTCAGAGAGATTGATTTTCATATGCAACCAATGAAAATCTCCTCCTTTGAGTCAACACAAACTTGAGGATAGCTCTCTCAAATCTGCTGAAAATTAATAAAAGTATATAAAACTACCTGAACAAATTCTGTGTCATTGATGATTTGCGTATCCCTGCATTCAGATTTAATTTCTGTTTTAGCTGTACTGATTCTTTCCAAAGCCTGCTCTCTTCTTTTTTCTCTTTTTTCTAGCCTGGCAAAAGCTTGAAGGATGGCTTCCATTTTCCGTTCTTCTCTGGTCTGAAGAATTTAATAACATTTATTTTTAAATAGCACACATCTAAGTCCATAAAACATGCTAATGTTCAGAGTATTTTTGTACAAGTCAAAATGATCAAGTAACAGAATCAGCACTGTCATCATATACTAGTTACTTACACACAAAGAAACGGTATTGTGTTTTGAACTTAGGGAAAATGAAATTACATTACATCAGCACTTTCTAGCTGAAATGGAAAATTAATTTTACAAGCAGCATATCTACTCAAAATTTACAGTAATTTCCTGAGGAAATGACATTAACTAAATTGAAGCAGAAATAGTTGAATTAACTTTATAGTCATTAAAGCAATTCTTTTATAACTATACAAAGAATATTTCATCCACACATCTAATGAAAAACATTGCTGCTGTAAAGGTATACTATGATTTTTACATGCAAAAATACTTTGCTGTGTGCTTTTTTAAAATACATTTATAAACACCTAATTTTTATTAAAATTAGTAACTCTGCAGTGAGATTCTGCTTAGTGACTCAAGTATGCACAAACTAATGCTTAATCTACTATGAGGTAATTAAGCACATCTTAAATGCATGTTGCAGTCGTCCTAGGCAACTATTCCGAATCTTGATAACATATGAGAAACCCAGTCAAATACCGACTCCATTGCCTCCCCAAACTGATCACAAGCTATGCATGCTGTTAAGCAGCATCCTTAGATCCCCTGCATTCATGCATCTAGTTCTAAGTCTTTCATAATTAAGACAAGAAAGGGAAAGGAAAAATGAGAATAAATCACTGCTGAGCTAACCAAGAATTTTTCAAGAAATTAAGTTCAATGGCATATGC
The DNA here is from genome assembly GCF_004798865.1 of Varanus komodoensis. Lineage (NCBI taxonomy): Eukaryota > Metazoa > Chordata > Lepidosauria > Squamata > Varanidae > Varanus > Varanus komodoensis. The sequence goes on along the minus strand of NW_025335409.1, from coordinate 13,822,396 downwards.
TTTTAGGAGAGAGGGCATCACACTGTAAGGAATCAAAGCTTCCACAGTAACTAGGGACTACATACACAAACTGGCCTTATGAGTCCTGAACAGAGCTTCACCAGTACGTGCTAAAACTTAACTTTAGCATTATGGCTATGTGGTTTTATACGGACAGCAAAGCAAAACTCTCTACTGGGGTTTGTGAGATTTGTACCTGCTAAAAGGTCTTCAAAATTCTTCACTGCATGAAGCTCAGGATTTATCAGCTTCAGATATAAATTTCCTTAACATTATTCTTTCTTTGTCATGAGATGCCGGTAAGAGCTGTGTGCCTTCATCCCCCTTTGATCTTTGCCAGCAAATACCTTCCAACACATTTCATTTCATCTCTCCTGAGCACAATTCTCCCTTTTGCTAATAATCAAGCCAGCTAAGCCAGGCAGCCAGCAGAACTAAAGTTGCAGGGAGAAGTAATCGCCTAGTCTGCCCTCCCTGTACCTTCAAGAGAGACAGGACATAGTATGAGTTTACAGTATTCATTTACTGCCTTACCGAGTAAGACTTTCTGCACTGTATATATAGTCAGGACCCCAACGGCAGCACACTTAGCTATGAGGATATGGCCTGTTTTATCACTTCTGTGCAGAATGATTTTGTCTTTTCTAGCTTTGATTTTCCAACCTCCTCTCCAGATAATAAATGCACACATATATGTGCTATAAGAATCTAGAATGTTCATGTCACTGTAGATGGTGGCATAATTTTCAGAACTTTCTATCAATTCAGCCCCCTGAAACTGCACCTAGATAACACAGGATCCATAGTAACAGTCCACCCGTATAACACTTTTCAGCATTCTGCCCCCACAGAACCTATTTTTTCTTTTCCCTTACACTGGGGAAAATGAATGGCAGAGAACATTTCCCTAACAATTCTAGCACACATGTTCTTTATGATATTAATTAGTTAATTACCTATTAGTGATAGGTCCCAAGATTACCACAGCAGTAATTAAAGAGATAATACCTACTAGTGTAATATCCTTCTGCCATTTTAGCACAGGAAATACATGCAACTTTCATGTTCCCTAGCATCAAAAGGTTTCCTTTTGAAAAGAAATAACTTGAATACCCAAAGGACTAACTTATATCAAAAATATTAACTTAGAAAACAGAACTTTTACAAAAGGCAGAATATGAGTCCAGTTCAACATGACCAAGATAAAGAACTATTATAGGTAAAAATGGCTTTTTAGCATAGGTAATGTAAACCTTCTGAAACATAAGGTTCTCCTTCAGTCAAATATCATGCTTATCTGATCATAAGAGTACTGGAAGAAACAAGCACCACCCCCTCCATGCACAACCCTTTTAATAACGCCTCCCTCCAGCCATCACGACAAACATTTCTGTGATCAGAGTGATCAGATTGAGCCCCTTTAAGGAGAGTGCTAACAAAATAGATGCATATGTAAAACTCAAAATACTATACACATGCATGGCTGCCTCAATATTGCAGTGCAAATGCCCACCAATCATTACTTTTCTTGCCTATAAGTAAATAAATATATAGACTTAATGGACATGGTATTTATTGCCTACACAATGGAGATTTCGCCTAAATTTTACAAGTGTGCTCTCAGCATTCATGTAGTAGCAACACAAAAAATTGTCATTGCTCTAGCTGTCATAATTTAGCCTTCATAAAAATGTGCTTGGAAAGCTGATCAAAAACTTCAACCTTGGGAAAAAACTGAAATGCCTTCCTATTGGTCTACATGATCAGTGCACTACTCTCCAGCAACTACAGATATAGTTGCAGCTAATTTGATTGCATTTTTATTCTCCTTTTCGCTTCCTCTTTTATCTCTGCTGTCACCTGCCAAGCCCCAAAGGCTGTCAGGTACATAAAGTCAGTAAGATGAACTATTTCTACAGAGGACAGTATATAAAAACATGTATAAATAAATCAAAAATAATAAAATTTCAAGCAGGTGGAAGATGGGGGCTCTCCCACCCTCCAGCTGCTGTTACTGAGACAGACTATCACCATTCCTCTCCTGCTTTACTTTTTCTAGGCCACGACACCCTGACTTTACAGGACAAAGTTTTGTGGATCTGAATGTTGCAATATTTGGGTGAGAGTTGTGGTGGGGCATATGCACAAATCTCTCCCTTTCTCCAGTGCTCTACATAGTAAATGGTACTTAACAAACATAGTCACCAACAGTTAAACCTATTTTACAGAGCCCTAGGTGCATACAGAACATAACATCACACACAGATTATACAAGACACAAACAAGGAAACGGAAGAGATGAAGGCAAGGTGGTACAAGTGAGGAAAAGATGCAAAGATGTAAGGGGACATGAAGAAAAACATATATTCTGACTGTTGTGCTGCAAAGCTTTAATGATAAAAGCTTGAATGTGATAGAAAAGGCAACCTAAATAAAGCATAAAGATTTAAAAGGGACCAGAACATGATCATACCACTACATATTTTGAATAAACTTGAAATGGGAAGGTACAAAGGAAGAAAAAGGCAACATGGAGATAGTCTAGCTAAAATACCCTGGTCCAGAGCATGGATAAAGGTTTTCTGCTTCAGATCCAGTGAAAAAAGGGAAGACAATTATTATTTATTGTCTTTCTGCCAAAACAGTTTACCAGTTCAAAATACTTTTTTTAAAAGGTTACCAAAAATGTAAAATAGGTCTCTCAGTTAATTGATGGTATCTTCAGGAGATAATGGCACAAACTGACTGGCCTGGCTTCCTTACTTCGAGTTTTCCCCACAGAGTACAGGAGGCTTATATAGCCCCTGAGAGATACTGGACCATGGGGTTAAATGAAAAGGAAGACAGGGCAAGTTCTGACTGAGGCTTATGAAAGAAAAGTGAAAGACTCTGAATCTAGTATGACAAGATCACAGGCCAGAAGAATTTGGATTAAAGGACTGGAAGTGCCTCCCATCAGCAATATTCAAAATACTCAAATAAGTATCAGTAAGACAGGTACAGTATTAGGTAGAAGAATATCAAGCAATATAGAAAACAATAGATTTTGCTAATCATAACTAATGAAACTTCCAAGAAAGAAAAATCATACCAAGAGAGGTAGAAGCCCATGACCTGTAGGAAACCCAAACTGAGTGTCGCTTGTTAAAAATTAGGAGGAAATAAAGACAGACAAAGCATAATATCTACCAATCATACACAATGAAAACTGGAAGACTGGATTAAAAATTGTAGCAGACCAGACAAGCTACTAAGCAGCTGCCACATCCCAGTAATTTTTTCATGCCCAAGAGGGATGCATTTAACTATTTACTGCACTGCTCAGTCCCCTTTGCAGCAACCTATTAAATGAGGGTTCTTCCACCCTCATGCCTTACCCCAATCAAACCGATGTTTTCCTCATTTGCCTAAGCCACTGCTCAAAGTTCCGTATTTCATAACAAAACAAGGCACTATTCATACAGTAAATTAAGCATGCTTTACACTTTTTTCTAATTTTTAAAAGTTCAGGTAAAGGTATCAAGTTTTTTTCTTCAGTAATGCCTGCCTTCATATGGAAGCAGACCCCCCCCCCCAATCTTTTAATCAGCTTGAACAGCCCCTTATGAAAATATTAGGTTCTTATTTTATACATGCCTGTCAAAGTAAGTTGCAATAATCAAGGTCAAATGTTTTCTGTGAACTGAGACAATACATCTGAAGCAGAAAATTATTAATAGGCAAATTCCCAAGAAAGAAACACACAGCTGCTTTTCCATTAAGTAACACTCAAGCCAGAAGTGAACACACTCACATAAGCAAGCTTTAGATATGGTTAGCACATATCAAGGAGCAGATTTCAAACTCAAATGCTAAGTAATACCTAAGAGAAGTAGCAATGATTAGCATGGGAAGAGCAGCTGTCACTAAACTTTAGTGACAGCTTTAAGCAGCTACTAGCTTCCCAACTTACCATCTTCCTTTTCCTTTCTGCAATCTGCTCCTCTGATTCCATTTCTACTTCATTGCTAATAGGAGTTTTTTCTTCTACATCATCAATAAAATCTGGCTCCTGAAAGATGGAAATGACTGCTTTACAGAAGCTCTACTACTGCTGCTATAACCTAGGGAACTCTAAATACTATGATAGTAGGGCTGCAATCCTATACACACTTACCTGAGAGTAAGTCCCACTGAACTCATCAGGGCTTACTTCTGAGTAGAAAGGCATAGGATTGCATTATAGGAAACCTCACATCACAACTGCAAAGAGCTGCCAACCAATTAGCCAGTGCAACATGCAAAAGCTACAAGTAACAACTTGCATAGCCTAAATATAAATTTCCACTGACAAAAGCATCTTTTCTGCTCCAAATACAGAAATAGCTAAGTAAGTTTTAGTACTGTCTGAACTCATGCAAGCTGATACAATATGATTCACAATAACTGTCTAGTGGATGTTCAAGTAACTCATCATTTTCATCATTATTATAGAATTAGTATCCTAAACTACATTATCTAATTTTTGAAAGGTTTATCTCTAAACATAGAAAACTCTTTTACTTTGTTTATGCTAATTTATTTTATTATCCTTTACTAAACTGTTAAGCAATAGTCTAGTTTTTTAATCATTCTCGTCTCTAGCTTCACTAACCCCAATCCTATGCAAGTCTACTCAGAAATAAATCTCACTCTATTCAATTAAGCTGACTCTTAGATAAAGTGTGCATAGCATTTCAGGCCTAGTTATAATATGTATATTAAACTGTTTACTGAAAAATTGCTGAGAAATGTATCATTGCAGAAACAAAAAACAGTACAACTGCCAGAACATAACCTTGTTGTACTTTGTGTAGTTATGGACTTTTGACTGCATTAGGAATCATGCACTTTCCCCCTCTGATCTCTTTCAGATAGGACGGGGGAGAAAGGCAACACAATTTTGCATGCCCCATTATGACTTAATATTCTGAAATGGGTTAGCAAAGTTAAATAGTCAATGAAACAAACTCCAGAATAGTTTCTCTTGGGCTGAGGCAGTGTTGTTTTCTCTATGGTAGTTTATGCTGGCATGCATCTAGTCCCCAATTATGCTTTAAAATTGGTTTAAAGGAATGTAGGGTTCACAACTAGACATTTTTCTTTTTATATCATGAAGCATATGAATATGGCTGGTTGCCATGCAAAGGACAACTAGTATGCCAACATGAGAAAATGGGAAGAGGGCAAGTTTTTTATTCAGTGTGCAAATATGTTCACAGACGAACATTAAGTAACCTTAATGTTATGTCTTTGCAAATCAGTGTCTGTAGGAATCACATGCTGTGCCTTTTGAGAACAGTGGAAAAACAAACAAAAGGGTTTGTATTTTCAGATGAAGCCCCTCAAAGACTATGAGGTAAGTACAGCTAATGCTTGCTTCAAATTCACATATGCATCTCATCAGCCATGTTTGCATGCAACAATTCTGGAGGAACAAACCAGTGGGGTTCTGGCTTAGTACAAACAAGCTGCATCCTTGTGTGCACCCAGCCCGTTTGTTCTGTTTCTTGCCAGAGTGTCTAAATTAACCAGGAATTCAAAGTTTAACAAGTTGCCTGAACTAGGTCTCCTGGTCTGTTGCTTCTCAACAAGCCAGGCATTGTAAACCCAGAAGTAATCTTAATTTGCAATTCTGGCTTGTAAGGGATCCAACAAACCAGTCCCACTGCATGCCTAGTTACTTTACTGCTTCTGCTGGTGGCAGTGAGCTAAGCCTACGTAAACAAACTCCGTGTATAAACATGTTGTTTGTTCATAATAAGCCTAGCCTAATTTGAATTTTATGTCTGAATGTAGCCAATATAGTCATTTCCTATTTTACTCTCCATATCTCATGAATGTTTGAGCTGTGCCAAAAGCAAGCTCAGCAATAAAGTATAATAATCTATACGCATGTTCTCTGTTTTCCCAACCATCAGATAATTTCTCTGTAAGAATCAAGATAAATTATTTACAGCCCAAGTGACATGCCTGTGTCTAAAGATGTTATTTCCTTTCCATAGTTGTTTTTCCTTGGTTAATTTATGGAAGTACTCTTCTCAGAACGGTGAAACACATGTTTACAAATGTTCATAAGATCCTGTATCCTTTAAAATTTCAACCCCTTAGTTTATGGAAGGAGCAATCATTTTCTATGACATGTGACATACAGTGAATTGCCCCACAAAAGCAATTCCTTAGATCCTAATTTTATGGCAATTCTGATTCCTGATGGGCATGTTGATGACATAATTTGGTATCCAACACATATTCCCAATATTTGGCAAGGCTTCACTTAAACTATACTATATTTATAGTATAGACTCTTTACAGATGCTTACTATATTTATTCAATATGGATTTACATGTACAAGCCATGTACATGTCTGAAATCTTAACAGGCAATCATAGGCTGCTTAGGAAAAATATCCACTTCTGAGGAAAATATGGGTAAAATGTAAAAACTGTTAATTAAAATAATATATATAAATATATAAATTTTTGCCCTGCATATGCTTAAGATTTACATGTTATTTTTTCTTAGTAATAAGCCAACCAGAGGATGATTCTGGGACCTAAGGCACAGCATGATGTTCTTACATCAGTGATCTGCAAAAATATTTAAAGCAAACATTTTTATGCATACTGATATAATTCAATAAGGACAGCTGATTGTAGAAATCAAGATATTAAATACCATTTCAGGAAAAAAAGACCCAAGTAAAGCATAGAACCCCCACCCCTGCAGCAGTTCCTCAGTTTTTGCACCCTATTCCTCAGCTCCCATCATAGACCAATGAAGTGGTCATTTTCCCAAATCAAGTGCATACTGAAGCTGCTTGTGCAGAAGCTCTGTAAACACAGAGGGTCAGAGTAATATTTGTTTACTCAACACTAGAATATGCTGCAATACCTGATTATTTGAAATTGAAAGCCTAAGTGGAGAAAGCTTTCGCTGCCTGTTGTCTGGAAACTTTGATTTGTTGGCTGCTGCCTCACAATCCAAGGTGATGTTCTGGTTTTGAGTTTCCTTCTCTTTTGAAGCATCCCTTTCTTTTTTGCCTTTCTTTCTTCTTGTTTCATATCCTGTATTCATATTTTCTGTAGGCTCAGAAGCTTGCTTAAGAACTGGGCATTCAGGATTTTCTTTGAGGCAAGCACAGTCCACTTTGTATTTGCTTAAAAAAATTGAAAGTTTAATGTGAAATACCTGTGATTGTGATTATGAGATTTTTAAACAGTTTATACAATAAAATAATACAATACAATGATCTTACACTATGGTCTAATCCTTTGTATGTTTACTCTGAATTAAATCCCAGTGTTCAATGGGACTGCAGTTTCAAGATAACTGCTGGTTGCCAAACCAGTATTTTAAATAATTAACTAGTTATTAAATCAAAATTCTTCTAATGCCAACTAATGCCTGGTAGGTGCCAGGATCAAAGCAGGCTACTTAATTACTTCCATGTGCCAAAATGGGCTTGTTAAATAATAGCTATCTATGCCATTAGGGTATGGCACACAGATGTGCTCTTCAAAGAATGAACTAATCATAACAAATCACAGTCAAGTAGCTCTTTGGATCTTGGTTTGTGTGTTAAATGGAAAATTCTGCCATATTATTCATGACTGATACAGACAACTGAAGTCTGATACTGCAATTTAAAAGGCAACTGTAGCACAGTGACAGCAAATTCTGGTGAAAAACTGTTTTACAATTCACTTCATATTAGTGTCAATCCACAAACATGATTTATAAAAAACATAAATAGATCAAGCTAACTAAAACATTACCCTAACATTTGACGCTTAATATTACTTACCAATTGCCATAATCAAAATCAAATGCAATGGTTATTTCTGTTCCTTTTGGAATATTTTGGATGGAGTAGATGTAAAGATGAATAGTTCCATCTTCAATTGCATGCCTTACCTAAAACAAATAAAATACACATTTTAGCATGTTTCAGAATAAATTATAGATTTATTTCACACAAGTACTTTACTCAGTAACTGTTTCTTTAGTAAAGGTCCCCGTTCAGAAGTAGACAACAGAAGAGATTGGTGAATGGTGAAGAGTAGGGTTCCAAGCAGAAACACTGTCCAGACTTGCCTCTAGAAACAAAGCCCAGGCATTGGAGATTGTTCTGCAAGCTATACTGATCAAGGACTCAGCATTTCTCCAGTACTCAAACTGGTTGAAATGAGAAAGGTTGTAATGTTAAAGGTCCTGAGGGGTGAGCTGAAGTCAAGAGATGCTCCAGCTTGGGGCCAAACTCAAGTCAATAAATAAGAAGTCTTATCTTTGGGCCTCAGGAACAAACAGCTGCAAGGCATTTTAGGGATTTTTTTCCTGCTTGTTGCACTCAGTATCGACTGCAGGTGTGGAAGAGCCAGATTGAAGCTGTGGTCCAGCCAGAAAGCTGAAGGTGTCAGCACTGGACATGCAGATCTCCCAAGGGGGGCATGTGCAACCACATTCTCCATAAGATTAGTACAAGGGGGAGGTGTTCTCATGCACATAGCCAATAAGGCAGTGGATAGGGGCCTGTTTTGTACAGCCAAGCATGATGCCTCTAGTGGCTTTACTTTTTCTCACTGTAAAGGTTCAAAAGGATTTTTTTTTTGCTGAAATCACTAGCTGCAGAGTGAGTCTGAATTCAAATTCTTCCCTCCTTTCTCCTCCTGTACCAATCACACATACATGCTACATTTCCCATGTGAGATGTGATTTAGATGTGGCGATAACAATCCAATGGTCCCTTGACATTGTCTGTGGGTGGAATGATCACAAGATTATTCAGATCTCCAGCTAGAAGATAAAGGATAATACTCCAATCAGTGCTGGGAATCGGAGAGCTGATCCTCTCCTCTGCCCCTAACAGACAGTGTGGAAGAAACTGTAGTGGCTGCTCTCCAAGGTTAAAAAAGCAACCTTGGAGAAGGGGGAAAACAGGATGGGGAGGGGACAAGTCTCAGAAGGCCGGGGTTCAAGGTCAGGGGACTGAGGGCATCTCCACAGGATTACAGCTAAACAGCTGTGCTTCCTTTCCACCACTACATGTCAAAATTCAAAGTTTTTAAATTATCTAACAGAATGAATAATCTACTTCAAAGTCAAATCATACTTAAGGATGAAAAACTGTTCATTCTTCAATAAAGCTCTGCAACTTGTAACTTAACACTGAATATACTGTATTCCCTGACATGTTTTAATTTATTGAGCAAGTATTTTATTACTGAAAACTATACATTACATTGCTGAGTTGTATGTGGACAGCTGGTTTGCTTAGCAAAAGTGTTACTAATAAACATTTTTAAATGTATAAAAGCTTACTTCAGCATTGGGTGAACAAGAACGTCTGATAAATCGAGCTTCATTCCCAAAGGTTCTCGCATCCACACACATTTCTAGCCCATTGAGTTTAGAATAGAAAAGAACAAAGGGGTATGGCCTAAAATAGCAACAACAAAAACATATCATAGTTAAACACTGATAATCATCATTTTGTGTTTCAAAAGTCTGGAAAATATTGTAAAATTAGAAAACAAATTATTATGTTAGCAAACATGGTTGTTTCTTTCACTCTTGGTTCTTGAGCTGAAATCCTATATACATATATTTGTAATTAAGTCCAACTAAAAAAAGTGGGACTCAGGTCTCAGTAAATATGCTTAGGCTCTGACAAGTAAAGAAAACTGACTATCAGAAACACAAAAGTCTTTCCAGAGTGACAATGCAAACAGAAGGATTACTTATGTTTCATACAACAAATCTTTTCCCCTTTATTATGACTCGCCTTTTACCTGCAAGCAGCTGAACACCACTTATCCCTCTCCTCCATTTTATTTTCAACAATAAATGTGAGGTAGATTAGGCTGATTCAGTGACTGGATAAAAGTCAACCAGTGAACCTAACAGCCAAGTGGGGACTCAGAACTCAGACCACTGCACCAGACAGGCACTCTTTCATTCCAAGTTATTAAATAACTGACCCTACTTAATCAAGCAACATTTTGATCCTTTCTGTGTGTAATAAGAATCACAACCACCAAGCACCAAATTTTAGGGAATTCCTTGGTGTGGTTATCTCAGAGATAACCACATCCTGGGGAAAAAGATATCTTCAGGAAACAATTCACTTCCTTTTATGGTTTCCTGGATAATCTTTCCTAAATGTATTTTTATTTTGGTTTCATAACGTAACTTAATAAACAATACAATGGCGCAATTTTAAGTCACACGGATTCAGAGAGCATATACAGTTGTCTGATCTTGCTTTTACTTCAAGTGTCATATTTATGATTATAAAATAATTTTCTCTTTGATCCAGATAGTGATGAGTGCCTGCTTGTTTCTTTTCATTTCCTCTGGACAATTTGCACACATCTTTTGCTTTAGGTCATAATGGATTTGGTTTTACTAAATTATTTCCTTTTCCCTGCAGCTTCCTTTGGTGTGAGGCAGATTGCTGGCTTGTGCTATCTGTTTGTACTACATTACAAAGTGGATAATTGTTAATATGGTAAAGATGCTAAAGTACATAGAAGCCTTGCCTAGATGTAAACAAGTACAGATTTTTAAAAATGGCAGGCATGTTTGGTTTCCCTGTTGAGCTTTAAAACCTTAGCTTTCCACTAAATCATCACTTTTTAAACACTAGAAATAATCTTTAATGAAAAAACAAAATCATTATATTTTTATACAGTATTCTCAATAGTCATAACATGTACAGAATGGAATATGAAATAATCTGCTTTTGGACAAGCGAAGCAGAAGAGGACAGAGGGAGAAATTTAAAAAGCCTGAAAGCAATATGACATATCAAATGCATGGATTAACACTTCTACATGGAGAGCTTTGAGGGAGTCAAATGTGCTAAATATAGGTTCCTGAGACCTAAATGAGAACTATGTCAATCTTTGTAGTGATCGCTGGTGACTAGTTCAAAATGACAGACCAAGGGTTAACAGATGGGTGCGGCATAAAAATGTTAGAAATAAATAAATAAATAACAGGATCAGTATGGGCAGGGAAAACCCCCACACCAATTGCTCTTGTCTGAAGTAGTCTTTCCTTTTTATCTGTTTTCACATTACATTGTTACATTAGCTAGGCAAACTACTGCCCAGATGTAGGCTTAACCTAGTTTCTACTATTTTTTACCTTTTAAAAGAGGAAATATAGCAGAAAGACAAACAAAAGTGAGGAAACAGATGAAATGGCTTCAGACAATGGCAGCAGATTAGCATACAATGACAAAAATACTAAGAGACTTGAAGTGACAAAACTGTGGGGAGCCTGAAAAGTGATTATCATATACTTCATTCTATAAGAAATAACAATATTGTCAAATTATCAGACAAAATGAGTGGCTGCTGCATATTCAAAGGCAAATGGATTAAGATATGACCTGAAAGAGTTATTGTCGGGGCAGTGAATATTAAACATTTGTAAAACACTTAGAGAAATACAGAGTGTGCATGAACAGAAACAATTTAAGCAATATTTTAAAGCAAAGTACCTCTTAAAGAAATATCCATTTGCTTCAAACTGTTCTCTCAGCATGAACTTTCCTCGATATTCAATAATAAGTGCATCTGGAGGCAAGTCTTTGGCAGCTTTTAGGATTTTCTTATTTTTTTGAATATAGCTCTAGAAGAAAAGAAGAATTTAAGAAATCAAATTAAGCAGATGGCATTAGAGCTATTAAGATACAGATTATAACATACCCTTTAACCAACAACTTGGTAATTTTAAATGAAGTTTAAAGGCTAATTGACTTTATTCCTGAAAGGGCAAAATATTGTAATTCAGTATTATATTTATGTCGACTTAACTTACATTTTGCAAAGGATAATAACTTCAGAATATCTATAAACTCTCCAAACTGAAAACCAAGACAGATCTTTCAACGTATATTAAAACACCTTTCTTCAAAGATGTTTCACACCCTCTAGTTAAGAAGGTCAAAAATTGGGGTAGGGAAAGAATGACAATACATGAATATGCACTCTCTTCTCTAATTTGCTAGCAAGAGCAAAAGGACAGATGCCAAGTAAGATGCACTTTAATGAAAATGTCAACATGCTGATTTCTAGGAAAAAGAAACGTTTTTGTGCATTTCGATAACCTCATGTGGGAATATGCCTTTCTAAGCAAAATCTTACTGTACTCTGACACAACAACTAAGGAACTCACACCTCTTGTAATTGTGTCACTTCTGATCAAAAGAGAATTGGCCTATATCTAGGCGAAGGTCTCTGCAAGCAGGGACATTCCTCCAAGGAGTGCGTCACGTGCGCCATGCTGATGCTAGAGGGAAAGAAGCAAAGATGCTTCTTATTACAAGATCTGAGAATGTAACTTTCCTTTATGTTTAGTCTCTCTCTATCAACATTAAATTTATCAAATAGCTTGCAGATTCCTTCCATAGATTGTATGACAGGCAGCTGATGTCATAATTTTATATTCTATGCTTTTCTAATTTATTGACACGGAAATTTTGCTTCAGATTTGGGAAAAATGTTATGACATCTCTGAAGGTGGATTAACCAGGCACTTCAGAATGTCAGTACGAAGGTAAGGGTAAGACAGGAGGTTTCTAGCCATGTCTTAAGTACTGCCATTGATAAACCAGAGGCACACAACAGGATTATACATATATTGTTAGGAGGTGAGACTATCCCAAGTACACTATTGTAAGTGTACCAGCATGCTTTACACCAAGTGCCTTTCTCGTTTGGTGTCCCTTGATAAAAAGGATGCAGTATTTTGAACATGGTAAATGTGGGTATAGTGACAGTAAATAAAATGTAAGTACACATCATGAGAAAGTAAGACTCACTGGAGAAGACAAAAATGCTAGGGAAAATTGAAGGCAGATGAAGAAGGGGAAGATCAAATGTGAGATGGATTGACTCCATAAAGGAAGCCTCAGCCTTGAGTTTACAAATGCTGAGCAGGGCTGTCAAGGACAGGACATTTTGAGGGCACTAATTTATATAGTTGCCTTAGGTCAGAGATGATTTGGCGGCATGTACCAACAACAGCAGCTTAAAATGCACAATAGTTTAACTTTTTGCTTTGTTCTATTTCTTTTGAACATAGCATTATTATTGCTACTAATGTGTTTGTTATTACACAGCCATGTAGATCTCCATTTATTTGTATGACACCTAAAGCACTATACATCTCAGTTTTTTACTTTAATGGGAAATTCCAACCAGGAAAATATGGCACAAGCATTGAGAAGAATAGCTGATAAGACATAAAATCACTTCACCATATATTGCTTCTACCTAGAGTGATGCAATTATATTTTTTTTGAAGAAATCCATTATTTATACTAGGACATTTCTCTATAATTCCCAGATGTTTAAAAGGCTGAGAGTATAGATTGCTATTTTTATGCAGCTGGTACAAAAAATTCAGAGAAAAGTTTCAAAAATTCAGTGGAAAGCAAAGAGTTTCTATTTGTTATTTCTCTTAAGAGTCAGTAAGTTTTCCTAGAAATGAGGGATGATTTGGCCAACAGTAATTCCAGCAGGAATCATAGTATCACAAGCGAAATGAAAGCCATTCAAATGAAATCAGATACATGAACATTTTGTTTTGTTTTCCTGTTGCTCTTTGAAAAGAAGGGATTATCTAGCCCTCAAAGGCAGTTCTGAATAAGAGAGCTATATATATGTTTCTTATTTACCCCACGAGTACAAATACATGAGCTTTGCATCAAAACTTTACTGTTTAATTTTTTTCTGGAAGTATCCTTAAAAAACTATTGCCTTTCATAAGCATTTTTGTAATTATTTATTTATTTCATTTCTATACTGCCCTACGGGCAAAGCTTTCTGGGCAGATATATCACCTTTTAAAAGAAATACAATTTTTCTCAATACTTGTCGCTTTAACCCAAATTTTAGTAACAGGAATAACTGCATAGAATGCAGTGTAATTTTCCACTGAGGTTAACAGTGGAGAAGGGAGTATGTTTCTGACTTGAGCCAGCGCAATCATTAAGCTGCTTCCCAGGACATTAAAAAAGAACAATGCATGACAGTTATCCACTAGGTAGCAGTAATCAGAGGAAAGAATATTTTCTACCACTTACATGAACTAATTAAAAATTTTGAGGGAAGTTATTTACCTGTATCTTACCGCTCCCCAAAAGCTGGCACTGAGTTATAAGTTGACTAGATTCTGTAAATCAACAGCTACTATATGGAAGACAGAAGGTCCTTCTGTATGGTTCTGGCTTTTATACAGGACAGCTATCAATGTTGTCCTTAAACACATTGCATAGTATTGCATTGTACTGTATTGTATATAGAGAGCGTGCAATACACTACGTGAAGTTTATAAAGAATGCTGGGCCCTTAATGGAAATCATATTGACAGCTTTAGTTCCTTGCATGTATTCACTGCTTGTCTGCTTATATCAATATGATATTCCCTCCAATTAAGAAAAAATTAATGTTTGCCTTTTGCTTACATTGTAACTCTTCTGTGGCTAGGCAGAATAATTTATAGCACAATCATAATTATATTTACTCATACGCTCCATAGTGCTTACTCATAAGTCACTGCATAGGATTGCAGTGCAAAACTACTACACATTGCTACTATCACTTAAAGTTAAATGTTAAACAGCAAGGATGCTCTTGATTTGAAGAGATGTTAATGGTCTTTAAAATGTTTTCAACTGTGAGAGTTGACTAGTAATTGATTCTGATAGTTGAATGACCATGGCAAATAACCCATTCCTCATTCATTGTAGGTATTTCAGAATGTAAATCAATTAACGAATGAGGAAATACTTTCTCCATACTAAAAACGTTCAGAAAACTTCAAGAGAAAGATGTAGCCTCTAACACAGCAAACTATACTTCTGCTTAGAGAAGTACAAGAGTTTATGTTATAAAAGTCAGATTTTTTACCATTCTTTTATTTACCTCTACTGGAGGTTTGAAGATTGAACTGCTGGTGATCACTTCTTTTTTGTCATCTCCATTTCCTAATCTCAAAGCTATTCTTTGTGCCTCTCTTTGAACGCCTTCACTATACTGGTTGTTGTTTGCTTCTTCATAACGATCCATCCATGCCTTGATTTTAGTTTCCCATCCAAAGTTTGAACTATCAGAAGGATCAATCTCTGGAGCTGAGCCCTAAATCACAATAAACAAATATAAACTTAGAAGCTGTGTTTTCAGGGCAATTTAGTGTATACAAAGTTTTAGTATAAAATTCAAAGAAAGCTAGTTAGTGCAAATCAATGTGAAATTCAGCCTCCTCGCCAGGAATAAAACAGTACCTGCAAATTCATCAGCCTCTCATGCAGCAATGTAGCCCCATTCCTTCCATCCATCCCTTGTCCTGCAATCTGGCAGCTGTTTTTAACTTAAAGAACACGAACCAAGGTAGAAGAATCCTGATACAACTCTCTCACTGTTCATCTACTTCTGCCTTTTAACTTCGTAGTGTCTTGGAACATCTTCTCTGTTCTTGGTCTACTCCTGTGTGAATTTTTATCTTAGCCAGCTGACAACTTTACATTCTTTACAGGCGCTAGGCTACCAAGCATTTACCTTCCATGAGCAAATGAACATGCCGTGCCCCCCTCATCAGTTCAGTTAGTTAATGTCTGAAGCAACATACAATTAAATAGGTATGCTAATAAAATCCAACCAATATGGTCAAAATGTCTGAAATTTAGCAATGAGTATCTAGGTGATAGTTACCAATAGCTGGTGATTTTTCAACCAGATCCATTGAGAAATGATTGAGATACCTCAATATGTCCTCTCTTGGATCGAGTCTGGCATTTGGGCACCTTCCTTTTCTTTTTCTTGTCCAATTAAACAAGCCAAATTTTGAAGAAATGGCAGAGAGTTTGTCTTTTATTTTCTTGAAACTCAGTTATGCCTTTATAAGGATATGAGTTTGTTACATCCCCATTTAAGTAAGTCAGTTAAGTAAGGGTAGGTCATCCTGCAATTCATGCTCAGGGCCTAATTTAACTTTCCAAGTTCAGCCTCAACACTGAACTACAGAAACATAGGAAATTGTTTTATACTGAGTCAGACCACAGGCTCATCAAGCTCAGTATTGCCTGGCAGTAGCTCTTCAGAGATTCAGGCAGGGTTTTTCCAATCCCTCCTGGCAATGCTGGAGATCAAACCCAAGAACTTCTGCATGCAAATATATGCTCTTCATTGAGCTAGATCCTTTCTCAAGCATGATTGTCACTGCTAGACTGAGGAAGCAGAGTTCTACAAATCCACCCTCTACTAAGGTATATCATGTTCTGGACTCTCCAGTCTGAGTGGGGCTTGGGTGCACTGTTTTACTGTAGTTCTAGGACCTCCTGGAGGGAAGTATCAGGAAGTTCATGCTAAAAGACTCTTGTCAATTGTCTTGACTGTTGGGATTCCTTTAGCAATCTATTCTGTCTGCTCAAGGCTGATTAACATGTACATGAAATAACTGGGAAAAGTCTGTTATAAAATCCCTGGGAGATGAGGTCAGGAGGTACAGAGTGTGATGTCATATTTAGATAATACTTGGTTCTCTCTCTCCTTTCCATCTTGTCCCAAGGAGGCTGTTGCAACTGTGAAACTGTTTCAGGTTGGTAGAAGACTGGATCAAGATAAACAACTGTGTTCCTCTTCAGCAAGAACCCTCATTTGGAAATAATGGTTCTGGTTGCTCTGGATGAGACAGGACTTCCCTTGAAAAGCCAGCATCTTAGTCAGGTGCTACTGAATTCAGCTTTGATTATGGATCTCCAGGTGATGGCTATGGTCAAGAATATATGGCTAGTGCACAATTGTGACATATGCCTTAGTTTAATTATGTTTGCATTAATATAATGTGCTCTATATGGTACCACCTTTGAAGAGTGTAAAAAAATACAAATAGGCCACAATGTGGTGGCCAGGTATCAAGCAAGTGGCGTTCTTGTTGTAATATCTCAACTGGCTTCTAAATGATTTCTGGGTCCAATTCAAAGTGTTGGTTATGCCTGTTATAGCCCTATACCATTTACAATCAGGATACTGCCATTTTGAGCCTCTAGTTTGCCTATTCATTAAGATAGCCAACAGCAATCTTTTTGTGTGACTTAACAAGTGACTGCCTTCTCTATGGCTCTGGAATGTCCTTTCTTGGGATGTCTGTGTTGCTCCTCCACTACTAACCTTCCAATACGGTAATCCTTTCTGTTTTGGGACACATTTGGTCTATTAGTAGGGATGGGGAATACACAGCCCCCTAGAGGCTGGTCGACTGAAACTCCCATCTCCCCAACCCACCATAGCCAATGGAGGGGTGCTAGGAGTTATATCAACATCATCATCATCTCCTCCCCCCCCCCCCCAATGTTGTCCCACAGCTGAAGTTCTCTGGGTGGTTTACCACAGTCCATAAACCAGAAAATATAATGCAATAAAATATATAAAATCAGAAATACCTTAAAAGTTTAAAAAAGTTAAAACCAGACAATAGCAAAGAAAGACTCAGTAAAACACCCAGGATGAGCAATCCCCTCAAGCTCTTGGGCACCCAGAGGGCCATCTTAACCAGTGCAAGTGGGTCAGACTGATAATTTTGGTGCCAGAAAGGTTGCAGTGGGGAGGTTGTTCAATAAGCAGGGAGCAGCCACAGAGAAAAGACCTCCTCCTTGTTGCTATCCTCTACACTTCCCTCAGAAATGGCACTTGGAGGAAAGTGACAAAGGTTGAGCATAGTGTCTAAGTAGATCATAGCTGGGGAGAGGCACTCTGACAGTTATTGCAGTCCTAAGCCATATAAAGCTTTATAAATTAAAACCAGCACCTTGAATTGGGACCAGAAGCATACAAACAGCCAGTGCAAGTGGGCCAGAACCAATCTTATGTGTTTGGACCTGTGGACTCCACTTATTAGTCTGGCTGCTACATTGTGCAGCAGCTACAGTTTCTGAACCATCTTCTAGGACAGCCCCACATAGAGTACATTGCAATAATCTAATTTAGAGATTATCAGAGCACCAATTACTGAAGCCAGGCTATCTCTGTCCAGATATGGATGTAGGCAGACCACCAGCTGAAGCTAGTAGAAGGCCACTGAGGTCATCTGAGCTTCAGGTGACAAAGATGGATCAAGGAGCATGTGCAAGCTACAAACTTGCTCCTTCAGGGAGTGTGAAACCCATCAACAGCATTTGAGTCTTGTCTGGATTGAGTTTCGGTTTGATAGCCCTCATTCAGTCTATTGTCATGGCCAGGCATTGGTTTAGCACATCCAAGCCTCACCTGCTGATGATGAAAGGAGAAGTAGAACTGCATCTCATCAGCAACACACCTCAAACCTCTGAATAACCTCACAAACCTGGCCAACCACCTTGTCCACATCCTCAAGCTGTACCAAACTGAAACATAGCCAATAAAACCAGAGTAAGCTGTGCTCTGGATGCCTCCACAGATTCAGCTGCTTTAACCCTGGAATCCAAGTCCCAGCAGAGACAAGAGATTGTTTTTCCTGTAAGTGCCCAGCATGTTAATACCAGTAGGCCTGAGATGCTTCTAAAATGTCCCTGGGTCCAGAAAATTTTAAAAAGCTCTGCTGGGCAGCAATGGAAAGGACTGTGTCAACAAGATACTGTTTGTTATCCTCACTGCCTCATAATAAATTATAGCCAGCAACATCTAGAAAGAGACTTTTCCCATCCCTGGTCTATTGCCAGGCTGTCTGATCTCTCTTTAGTGTGTGTTTTGGCTGACCTTCTAGGTATTTTACCACTACAACTGCACTGTAGATAACCTCAGAGATCTTTGTGACACTGTGTTATGCTACTATTTGAATTTTATCTATTCCTTACTTTTATCATTTCATTACTGTTTTACTGTTTTTGTGAACAGTTAATATTGTTAGCAGATTTGAACATTATTCTTTGGGAAAGCAGGGTATAAACAATTAAATACAAATTTAAAAATAAAAAACAGACAAGAAAGTTTGACTGATAGCCCATTGACTCTCCTGAAAACACTATGATAATGAACAACATGGACTGTGAAGATTTTGCTGCACTAAAATAAAAAAGTAGCAAAAATTTAAACAATGCATTCATTACCTTAACTCTTGAAGATTTCCTAGAACCTTCTCGGAAAGCCTGAAACAAAATGTAAAACGTCAATTTGTAAGAATATTTTTAAATTCTCAATATTCTCAATATGAACTACAGCAGACAACAACGGATAAAACACATATCTTGCAGAGAAGATGTAAATAGAATTTAAAAGCATTTCTCTTCACAAGTGAGGTTATTTTTAAATCAGTATTACATAATTAATTCTGAGATCTGGATAACTTATTAAATGTTTTTGTACACTCAAAAGGCTACTACATAAATTGTGGGAACATATAATCAATGCGACTATTAAAATCAGCTATAATTTGGCAGGCAGGCAGAGTTTCTGTCCCAAGTTCGTTATTTCCACAACCTCCATCTCCCTTTCCCCAATCCTTTGTATCTATCTTTTTCTTGCCTTAAGAGTGCTGTTCCTGTGCACCACTTCATCTCATCTTTACCCTTACCTCAGCTGGCTTCTGCCCGTTCCCTTTAGTTTTATTCAGTAACAGCCCATTTTTGGGGCAATGTAGAGAACTGCCCCCAGATCTCAAGAGAATGACATTGCTTCTTCAGGTTTTTCACTGTCATATGTCTAAAGATTAGAGATCCAAATCAGACCTTATATCAAATTAGTGATATTTAGGCTAGAAAACATAAAAGGTCTTACAGAACAGCCTCTGTAAATATTATGGTGCAAGTTAAATTAGCTTACCTTTTTACATTTTGTGATGTTTTGTTCTTTCTCCCCACTTTTTTTCCGTTTCTTATCTGTGACTTTGGTAACTCGTGTAGCAGTTAAAGTAATTGTGGTTGGTGTATGCTGAAAAGCAGTATATAATTCTACAGGAACTTCATCACCACTCTCTGTTGCACTGGTATCCCCATCTGTAATAACACAAAGGTAGGAAAGAGATGTAGCTTATAATCATTTTTCATAATTATCTCTTAAATAAATGCTAACTGAAAGTTTTCATTTGCAAAAGTAACATCATTTATGAAAACTGTAGTAAATAAAAACAGTTAACTGATCAGGTTTGGGAATGGAGAGAGACAAAAGAAAAGCCACATGAGTTTTGCACCCAAATTAGTGAACACTTTTTCAGGGGCATAAAATACTATTTAAATCAAATTTTAGTTAAAGAATTCAGTTTCTTACAATAGCTTAATCCCTTTCTCCCTTCTTTTTTTGAGGTTCAATATATACTTACAATATAGTTATTATATTATTACATTACATTTATACTACATTTATACCCTCCTTTCTTCCTCTTGCAAGGAACTCAAGCAAGCCTACCAGTTTCACTACCTTTCCATTTCATCCTCAGAACCCCCTGTGAGATAAGAATCAATGACTGGCCTAAGTCACCCAGTGTATTTCATGGCTTTTCTTTTCCTTGAGCTAACTCTTTTTAGCCAACGAGTTTTATTTATAAAAGGACGAGAAACATATATGCTGGAGCATGTACTACTGTCGCCACTGTAACCAAAGAAATAAGCCATTATCAAGTTTTAAGCACTAGTAGATTCAGTAACTCTAGGAAGGGTGAAAAATAGCCTGTCCACAAGATTCTTCTCCCCTTTCATATGCATAAATGAATGCTTTGTCTTTCAACACAATGACTTCAGCTTTTTATTCGTTTCCAGATTGAGGTCTAGGTTGTCTAACAGGTGGTTTTCAAATATATCACAGATGTATCTACCCAAGTGAGCTTCCAAAAATATGCTATTGATTTATCAAATGCCTTCCCCAGCATCCACTTGTCTCTCAGAAGAACCAAATACAAGGGGTGTTCAATGTATTCTCAGTATCGGGTTGATTTGCTATTGATGTGGGTAATTTAATTATTTCATTAGCTAATGACACTATCTGAGGGTATAAATTTCAAATAAGTGTGATCATTAGTTCCCTAGTAATCCTCAGTGAAAGACGACCATGATGACTGATGCGACAATGTTGAAGAAAATCGAGCACAGCGCTGTAATTAAGTTTCTTACAAAACAAGGAAAAAGTCAAAAAATCATTCACAAAGAGATGGTGGCTGTTTACCAGGATTCTGAACCTTCATTATCTACTGTTCAAAAGTGGTCAAGTGAATTTAAAAGGGGCAGAGAAAGCACTGAAGACGGGCCAGTTACTGCCACTACGAAAGAAAATGTGAAAAAAATTGAGAAACTTGTACTGGAAGATGCCCGAATAAAAATCAAAATGTTAGCAGAGATGACAAACCTATCCGTTGGTACCGTATTTACTATTTTTCATGACCATCTTAACCTTTCAAGGGTCCCTGCAAAATGGGTGCCGCGAATGCTCATGGCACCTCAGAAACAAGTGCGAGTCGAGTGCTGTAGGGAGTTTTTAGAGCTCTGTGGTGAAGATCCATTGAGTATTTTCAACCGGATTGTTACTGGAGCTGAAACTTGGGTTCATCACTATGACCCTGAAAGTAAGCAGGAGACCATGCAGTGACATAAAAAAGGTGCTGACCCTCCAAAGAAATTCACAGTCACTCCATCGGCTGGAAAAATCATGGCCACAGCATTTTGGGACTCAAAGGGAATTTTATTGATCAAATACATGAAAAAAGGTGAAATCATAAATGCAGCATCTTATGCAACCACTCTGCGTAATTTAAGAGAAGCAATTAAAGAAAAAAAGCGAGGAAAACTGACCGCAGGTGTGTTGCTTCTTCACGACAACGTGCCCATTCACACAGCGTGCGTTTCGAAGGCTGCTGTGTGGGACTGTGGTTCTGAAGAAATAAACCACCCACCCTATAGCTCGGACCTGGTCCCCAGTGACTACTACCTATTCCTGAATTCAAAAAAGATCTTCGTGGAAAGCAATTTTCCGACAATGAAGAGCTCAAGGTGGCAATTAACGCACATTTTTTAGACAAGGAGGAAGGGCATTTTTTTACAGGGAATTGAAAAGTTAATTTCTAGATGTAGTAAGTGTATGGGGGATTACATTGAAAAATAAAAATTATTCCTTTTTCTTCATGCTGATACCGAGAATACATTGAACGCCCCTCGTATAAAGCCAGACATAATAGAAAAGGGGTTGTACAATTTCTTGATTGTCAGCTGAAACTTTTGGCCATTTTGGCTAAAGGGGCAGGACAGAAATAAATGGGAAAATGTTAATTAATTTCCTTGCAACATTAGGAATGAAATTAATTCACCTGAAATAAAATTAGTGTTTTATGAACTAACACCACCGAAGAAGAAGCAAGAATAATAAACACACACCTTTAATTCTTTCAATAGTTTTCTCTACCACTTGTCTGTCTCATTTTCAATGCAAACCCAGAGAACAAAATATAAACCTGCATCTTAGAAGATAGAAGCAATTTGTAGAAAAGCAATTTCTTTAGAAAAGAATTAATTGGAAATCCATCAGTTCCATCCATGAATAGAATCCCTAGCCTAAAGAAACAGAACATTTTCCCATTTGTTGTAGTAATTTTATCTGCAGTACTTGTAAAAGAAAAATAATATTGACATTTGCAAATTTCTGAACACTGAGGATGCTGTCTCCTTTCCCTCAAGGTTACCACCTGGAATTAACCTGGAAACTTCCAGTTCACCATGGAACACTTAAAGAAAAAAAATAAACATTCATTATAAAGTATTTAAAAATCATTCCACCCATATGCAAAAATATGAACAGCAGAACAGGACAAGACATGGATGAGAATATGTCTGTATAGTTGAGTATCAGTGACATATACCAACCTGACATATTTTCCCTTTTTCTACGCTGTAGCAACATTGCCCTTTCTTTATCCA
Organism: Varanus komodoensis; assembly: GCF_004798865.1. Lineage (NCBI taxonomy): Eukaryota > Metazoa > Chordata > Lepidosauria > Squamata > Varanidae > Varanus > Varanus komodoensis. Next base: position 13,799,492 of record NW_025335409.1, on the reverse strand, counting down.
AACTCCTGTGGAGAAAAAGAAATAAAATGGAAAACAAGTGTTAATACATTGCTTGAACATTAGAAATCTCTAAACATTAGAAAACAGAAACTGCATGTTCAATGAAGAAAAAGATAAGATCTTATAAGATAAAGAGATATAAAATAGCTGTTTCCACACACTGTTCTATGTTAATTTTCACTACTCACAGTTACTATTTAAACTACTACTAAGAAGGCTTTCTACTTCAAGAATTTTACATTTCATATAAAACCCAATGAAACACAAAGATGTATCAGTATCAAGTCACAACAGAAATAAAGGATTCAGTTACATTTAGATGCCCTTGATGTGCTAGTATTCTAGCTTCACTTATTAAGAGAAAAAGGGGAAGGACAATGTGTAAGTACTGAACTATTTAGCTAAATCCACTGAAATATGTAGAGATACTTTAATTGTGTGTTATTTTATGTAAGCTGTCTTGGAGATACTTTCTGAATTAAAATACACAGCAGAAACCATGGAACTAAAATAAATAATACTATATTGTGAAAAAGAATTAACTGGCGTTCTTTCCATTCACTCCTGCACAGTTTTGCTGTGGAATGGTCACTGCATTCAGTCCCCAGTTCTTATGGGTACTGTAGCTATTTTCACTCCAATGCATTCTTCCAAATGAAAGCATTTGGAAAGTCAGCTGCACACACTCTTCAGTCCTACAGGCAGAGTAGCCATGAGAATTGAGGGTCTACCAGATGAGCTGCTTTCCTGCCTCTCCTTTTCTACCGGGGGGGGGCAGCCTCCCCCCCCCCTTTTAAGCAAGAAGTAGCAAAAGCAACTCCTCCTCCTCCTCTTCTCCAAGCTGCGTGTCTTGCAGTGAGCTAAATAAATCGGACAGTGCCTTTGGTAGAACATAAGCAATGCAGGCACAAGAACAGTGAAAAGGGCAGTCCCATACCCCTCATTGGCTGTGCCTCCCAAAATATAACATGTGATTAGCTCAGTTCACTGCCAGTCAAAGTTATGAAAGGAAAAAAAATCCTTTTGTTTAAACTGGCATAGTCAACTGACCACCTGCAATGGTCTTTCATTTTGCCAGTGTGCTGCCTAGGAGAAGGAGACAAGAGTTTCTCAAGGTGTCATTTAGTTGCCATCCCAGATTTTCTCCCCATGATCATCTTTGACAGAATCACTGTTCCAGACAGAGTGAGGAGTCAGGTATAAAAACTTTGCCTCAGATGAGATATTCTGCAGTGACAACACAATGCCAATTGTCCTGATCAAGAGAACAGCAGCAACAAAAAGCTGCTCTGGCTCTTCGCTGCTCCACATAAATTTCTACAGATAACTGTAACAGTTAGGAGACTCATTCTACCACTTGACACACACTTTTGTCCCTACAATGTAATTAACTGATCTGAAATTAAGTTGTATTTCCCAACTATATTCAGGCATTTAGTTTTTTCAAACCTATTCTAAGGTATAAACAAGTTAATGTAATGTTATAAACAAGTTGTTAACTTTTAAAGAAGATAAAATTAGTCATCAGCCAAAAGACTTCTGGTGGTAGGTTCATTTTTGCTGTAAAAAAAGATGCCACTTACGCACACTGTGATATGCAATACAGTTTACGACTGTTAAATATTTTATAAATAAAGATGAACTTATATAATCTTCTGATCATTCTAGCTACAACTTTCAAATTTTATGTCAATTTTATTTCTTACAAGCTTCATACTACTCACCTAGGTTGACAACGCTCACAGAGGTATGTGTCAGGAATATGCTGCCTGTCGATCCCCATGCAATCAATATGCTGCCAAACACTTAGATGGGAATAAAAAATAAAAAAACACTTTCACTCAGTGTTCAAAGCTTTATAGAGTACTTTCAAGAGTGCCTCAATTATTGCTAATTGTTTTCCCCAAAGCTCCATTCCTACCATTTCATCCCATATTTAATACACCCATTTAATCCCTCATCATCCATTACTGCTTAAACAAGCTCCACTTCCATCAACATGAATCTTCAAAAACAGTAGACAAGATACTTCACAGCTGATATGAAGTTCAGATGCCCATGAAAAATGGGCACACAAGCCTTGTTGAATAAAGAGTTCCCCAACAAACCCCACAAAGTGCTCTCTGAGCTCTCCTTAAATTCCTGAAGTGGTCTGGCAATCTTAAATACAATTCTACAGAAAACTGCTGCCAATACACACATGGTATTATTTCCAGTCTTTTTTGTTAAATTGCTTTCATGCCTTGCTATTTTGCCATGCACCCCTTCTAGTCACATGACAGCTATTCCACCATACCAATGGCAAAAATAACCTAGGCCCTGGGAACCAGACCAAGGCTGTTCAACTCCTAGTCTAGCTCCCCACCACCCAGTGCCTCCCTCTTACCCTTCTGCAGGGTTAACAATGAGTTCTGAGCTGTGACCCTTCTCAGCATGACCCCCGCTCGCAGAGAGTCTTTGCTGGCTTGGCTGGTCTGTCACCTCCCCTGTCCATCCTGAAGGCAAAATGGCAGCTATCACAATGACAAAATGGTGATGGCTTCTATTTCTCTCCTATTTGCATAATGCCCTTTTAATGCCTACAATGTTTTGCTAAAGAGAGAAATGGTTCTGAGAAATTAGAGACAAGGAGGTCCAATATCAGAAGTACAGTCTAAAAATTTAAGAATGTCGCATATATGGGACTACTTTACCTGCATTTGTCACAACAGATCATATATCCATCATCATGTGTGAATCCACAAATGCACCTGGTTATATCAGTTCCATAGCTTCCATCTTCAGATGTGCTGATAGTAGTAGCACTGGAGGTCTCATCAAAATTTGGAGCAGTATATATGCCTACTTCATTCTTGCTTATAAGAACTGATGGAGGAGGAGATGCTGGAGGTGTTGGAGGAGGGCGGGCACCATAGTTATGGTCCTGGAAGGTAATATGTATCAAATCACCCACCTTATTTCAGTATTATTTTATATTCATGCATATTTTATATAAAATTCAAATATTTCTTCTCTTTTGTATAAAAATGCAGGTTTATTATATTCAAAGCATATAAATCAGTGATGGGAAATACATGGCCCTCCAAATATTGGCAGACTGCAACAGTCAATCCTTACTTCTGTGGAAGGCAGAACCAATCAGAAACAGACTTGTGTCCACATAAAACCAAAGGAACACTGCTTAGTATTGTACTTGGTTCAGCCAATACAGTATTTCTAGAACTATTTTAGCTAAGAAACTCAAGAGGTATTTCCAGCAAATTGTCTACTTACTGATGGGCACCATACAGACATGAACTTATATATCCTTTTATAGAATCTAGAACCCTCATTCTGAGTATTAAACTGGGTGGGACTGCTTGTTCCTTCCTTCACTAACCAGAATACCTTGTCAAAATAAATCCAGTTTTCCAGGGTTAGCAAGGAAGCAGAGCAGGCAGGAATAGGATATCTGAAAGCATTACACCTACACCAGTGGATATGCTTCTGTATGTTACAATACTTTTCTAGTGTTCCATGTGTGCTTGAGATATACCCACAGTACTCCACATAAACAAGTAGGTGCCACCTTTTCTCCCTAGTATGAGTTGGCCCTGTAAAAAAATAGGCAGCATATTCTCTTGGTCCACATGGCTCACAAAGCATACTTAGGCATGAACTAGGTGGTGAGGTCTCAATACCACCCAGTTGACAAAAAGGAAGGCAGCTCATACCTTGAAAGAGCCCCAAGTTCCCCTACCCATTACCTCTATCAAGAAATTGGTTTCCCACAAGTTCTTTAATAAGGATGATATGGAAAGGTTCATACAATGAGCCTACAAGGGCTTTCAGCACTGATGGCAAACATCGTGACAGTAACCAATTGACTATGGGTAGGGATATGAAAAATGCACCATGTAAGAAATATCTGCCCTCTGGGGAGCTGGAGACAGAAGCCTCTCCACATCTTTTAAAGACATTCCCAATGGCCACCACCTGCATTTTGAGAGTTGCTAGCTAGACTCTTGTTCAGGCCAGTTTGAAAAAACTCAAGTATATCTGGAATTCTTGCCTGTTCTCAGATTATTTGCAGTAACACTATCTTCTGAACATGTCGCATCATGGTTGTTAATCATGGAGATTCTACAGGTGACAAGAACAGTATTCACCAGTTCTGGAGACAACACATTCTAAGGGTTACTTGCTTCCATCCTCCAAGTGCAGAACTGACACTGGAATACATCCAGTGGACATCCTGTGATGCCAAAAGTGGGAGCCTCAATAATCGACTATGCACTCAAAAGCAAGCTCTCCCTCCATTGCAGGTCACCAGATTGAATATCCATTGCTGACTGATGTGCACTTTCACTGTTATTCTGTTGGTTTGACTTAGAACATGCTCTTGGCAAAACAATATTGGAGTAGGACTGCAGCATGAGCCAGACTGGTCTCAATACCAGGAAAGTGATGGGATAAACGACTTGGAGACCATGCTCCTTGGACACCCTTTGAGAGGGAATGTGCCCACTAGTATGAAAGAATGATATCTGTTGTCACTTTATTGAGGAGGGTTCACTGTGTCTGGTGAGCTGAAATGACCCATGAGAATAGGCATTCAAAGATCTCTGGTGGTAGTACCATTGTCATGCAGTGGTTAAATTCTACAAACTAGTTGGGAAGGTGAGCAAGTATTATTGTAGAATCTTGAAGTGCAATCTCACCTATGGCACTGAGTCTATCAAATTAATAATCAAGCTTGGTAGATGCACTATACTCATGGGCTGTGGAGAGGAGATGATGTTGCTTAAACTTTCCATTATCTTTCCTGTGACAGAAAATCCTTCTGTTTTGCTGTATCCCAAATGTAGTAACATCTGTGTTGGGGTGAGTTGACACTTTTTCTGATGCTCTATCAAGAATTTGGCCTTGTTTCACTGTTCCTTTGAGCTATGTTATGGCATCTACTTCCCTTTTTGCCCCTCCAAGCTCTTATGAAGGGTATAGGAAAAGGAGAATATCTACAAAAGAAACCACAGCTCCTATATCTAGTTTGGAAGTCACTGTACTTCTTGTGAAAAGCTGAACCAAGACCAAAATGGATTCCCTTTCATTCCATGTGATTTGTTTCTGACTGGATGTAGATATTAACCCTTTCCCTTCTACTCTAGCCCCTCATTGACCAAGAAGATCATGTATACTACATATGCCTATACTAAATGAAGTATTTAATCTCTAGTCGTAGGATTCTGGTATAGCTACTGATCTGGAAAGAGAATTTGGCTGAATGATAGCAAAATATTGTCTTTCATGTTTTATTCATTTTCTACTTTTGAAAAATGGAGAATGTTCCTTTTCCTGAATCTCCATTGTTTACCAGAGTTTTTTGATATTTACCTTTCAACATCTATTTCTCATTAACATCTATATCCAGGAAATCTGTCAGGTATCACTAAGCATGATGGCTAGTCAAGACTCTAGATACACATTCACATTCTTTAATCATAATATGACAAAGCAGAGAAGTTTATCTGAGTTGAATATTAAGAGTAATGTTGATATAAAGTATAAATATAGTAAACTAGGAGCAAAGCCATAATTCTTTCAGTCTTGGAGTACACTTCAAGTACTGGGCATATCTTATCTACTTGAACTAAAGACAACTCTTTCCCTTTATACATGGATAGTTCCTAGTGCCAGCTGTGCCATTTATCTATGAAATGAAAGTAAGACATTGACCTCATTGATGCCACATTCCAAAACACAGTAATCCTAACAACAGGTACACTGAGGGGATAAATGACAGGACAGGTAAAGGTGTAATCAAAATGACCAACCTGGTGCACCAAAATTATCCAAAAGAGATCATCAAGATATATCCACTTTTGGTATCTTAGATTACTAACGGTTTATTCACAGATCTATCTAGGAAACATAATATCTAAAATAATTTCTCCACAAGGTAAACCACATCCAAGCACCTTGATGCCACTGCAAACCAAGCTTCACCTGACTGGCTATTCTGATTACTTTAAGGAATGTTCTGAAGAAATCATATACCAGACAGGCAGATACAAACAATCCTTTTCATAACCCATGGCTTTGTTTAGTTTTGAAAGCTGTTTCACCCTTCAACATGCCATGCCACTCAGGTTCAGATGACAGGAAAAGCTATCGCTAAGCAACTGATTATGCAAATTACATTTGGCTCATAACAAGCTTTTTTGATTGTGTGTAAATATGGTCACTTCATGGTTATTTATTAACAACTTTCCCTAACAAGAAGTGAACTGCAATGGCAATCAAGGCAGAGATGCCAGATGGCCAGGCCATGGCATTGTACCTAAAATAGCTTTAAATTCAAGACTATTTAGAAGACAAGGGGAAAATATATATTTTGTTCAAAAAAACTATTCGTGACTCCAAGTATTAGAACCATGAGATACTCAAACCAGCCTCTTCTGTAAGAATCTTGAGATTTTACTATTTCAATGCCCAGATTCTGTAAGAAGCCAGAGAAAGCTATTTGAGCAAGATACATGTAGAGTTCTGATTACTGAAGAACCTTGAATAAATTCTTTTAAAAACTTACTGCATAAGGCAAACCGATGTAACTGTGTGAGTGATGAGAGCTGCTGTTATATAGCTGGTGTGGATAACTGTTTGACTTCTCAACTACCACAGGGCTAGCTTCTACAGATTCAGGTCTGAAAGGCAAGCAAGTTGTTAACATATTAAGATTTTGCATGTATTCATTCTTTATCTCATTTTCTTGTTTCATTACTGCTTAATAATTACTTTTTATGAGAAAGTACAAGATATAAAAATATAGATTGAAAGGTTCTGAAGCAATTAAGTGAAAAAATGTTTGGCAAAATGTCAGTTATAGCATTCATTCAAAATTGCTAGAGTAGTATGGGTGCATACTATTAAGTGAACACTAAATCAGTTTGAACAACGCAGATGCAATGTTGTGCAACACAATGCAGTTGCACAGAAATGACTGCAAGGCAGGAATATATTAGTATCAATAATACTTATTGTTTCTATGAACACATATGAAGCGTAGGTGTCTGTCCATATGCTGTTAACAGTATCTGAAACCTGAATAAATTTCACCAATGACATCTAGTGGTAGAATAAGCACAGCACCACAGATTTGCAGAAAAACTGGGTTTTTAACTTTATTATTACATTTTTATCCCAGCATTTTTGTTTTCCTTTTGCAAAGACCCCAGATGGCTTACATGATTCTCTTCCTCTCCATTTTATGTTTTCACATGCTTTTGTTTTGAAAGACTAAGAATAATCCCTAAAGAGGCTAGGGCCTGGGAAACCATAACTGCTTTTGGCTCCCTCTACCTCAATTTTACGCACATGTTGCATATGAGCTTTCTAAATTTCACTCTAAAATATTTTCCCAATTAGTACCAGGCTACATAAGTGTAAATAGCCTAAAGGAAGGAGGGGAACCAATGTTATAAAGAATGTTATAAAAATTCTTAACTGAAAAAAATAATACATACTAATTTGAGATTTTAGTAAATGAAGTGCCATTAAATAATTTAAAAATGACTTTTAATATTCACAAAATTTTAAAAGCTGTAATTCTGCCAAAGCAGACTTTGATGCATATTCAAACACAACTGAAGTTAGTCATACAAGTGATGAAAAATAATAAACTAAGAAATTTAATTTTTTAATCCATCTGCTTTTGACTTTTAGTGAAGTATAGCAAACTGATTCTCTGTATATACCTAAAAATTGGCAGCAAACACTATATAGATTAATAAAGCATAAAGTAGAACCAACTTTACTATAATACTTACTCTGAGCCTGCAGCCATTTCCAAATATGAAGTTTCTGCTGTATCAACCCCCAATGGGACCACTATGCTCATGACGTTCGTTTCTGATAAATTCGATTACTATGGAGTTCTATGCATTGGTATCCAAAACACTGGGGCATGCCAGCCACAGTGCTCATTGCAAACATCTAAGTGCATCCACAAACTCTGTTAACAAAACAAAAACAAAACAAGATTTTAGTTTAGTTATTTTGAAATAACAACACATATTAAAACCGCTTACCTCTTTTCTTCCATTATGAAAGCAAAGTTATTTAAGACTGAGAAGCTTATTTACAGTGCGATGCTAAGCATGTCTACTTAGATGTAATTCCCACTAAATTCAGTGGTACTCATTCTTTAATATGTGTGTTTAGAATTACAACCTCAGCACTTAATATAGGTAAACATGCTTCATCCAGATTCTCTTACATATATTAGATACTGAGATCAGCTCCAAATAGTTCTGGTTAATAAGTGCATAATTGCAATATGTCCACAGAGGCAAAAATGTGGAAGACTTCATATATGTTCATTTGTGAATTTAAATATGTAAATATGGGGGGATAACTGTGGTTTAATAAGTTAGAACAGGAGATTTCTTTAACACATAAATATAGTATAAATAGAAAACTATTTAAGATAGTGAGTCTTCATTTAATTAACTGATGGTTTAAAACTCAGTGTAACTTACTCTCAGGTAAGTTGGCTTAGGATTGTACCCAAGTGAGCCAGTACTACTGATGGAGGTGGGAACATCCAAAGGAGAAAGGACTGCCTTATTGTAACCACCTCATGTTGGCAAGGTGGGAGGAGCAATAGGGTGATGGTAGTAGGGAAATATATGTTCTTGGATGATTTCCCTCACACTGGTTCATGCAGATCCAAGGTTTCCCTGGGACTACAGAGTATCACCTGAATAGTTTTGAACGAATTTAACTGACCCCAACATAAACCCATTATAGACATTCACTGTAAAAGCTACCTAAATAGTAAGTATTGAGTAATCTATGCAGCTTCATTTCCCTTTATTCTAGTTTTCATTTCTCATACCCCTTTGAATCAACAAGGTATCTTTTTGAAAACCTAACATTTAGAGAGAAGTGGGTTTATACTTAGTTCTGCCATACCAAAGAAAAATTAGCTGCATATCACTTAAAAGCATTATATAATGCTGATGGCTTAAGGAGGACAGTAATGTTGTTTAATTAGATCAAATTATATTTCCAAAGCCATTTGTAATGCCATTTCTAGCTCAATAGGTTTTATATATGTGTGCGTGCTTGACTACTACTTGCAATAAAAGCTTCAGGTTTGGTTGTTCTTTTTATGTGTAATGTATAGGTATGCCTGCTTAATAATGTTTTATATACACTCATGCCATAGGCAGTTTCCTGTATGAAACAAACCAGCTGTTTTTAGGAGACTGAAAACAACTTGAACACATTTTCCTCCAAATGAGTGTGCAGGTATCCTTTTTTTTAAAAAAAAACTTGAGATATGTAAGTTGTTGTTTTGTTAATTTAGCCAGTAGAGGAAAATTCTGTTACAGCCCATCAGTAAAGTGGGCTACAACAGGAGCACTGAAAGTTGGGCCGCTTATGAGTCTCACTTGGGTTTAATTTTTTTAAAAAATGTTGTACATACTTTACAGCTACAATAAACTATTTTGTAAATAAAGATATCCGTTCAAATGTAATATTTCATCAAGTCTCAGAGTAAGATCTTGCTCAGTCAATGGTGCTGTAAATAGAGCCTGTGGAATTAAGAATTTAAATTCACTGTGCCCACTCTCCCAGCTTAGAAAACATTGTCTAATTGTAAAATGGATGGAAAAGGATATATAAGCACACCTAATGTGACTGAACTATTTCATTGCTTACCATCTGCTCTGACTGCCTCAGCAGGAATGAAACTGACACATCTGTCAGAAAAATGCAGAATAGAAAAGGTTGGTTTTCTAAGCAGAGAAAATCTTGAACTGAAGAGGAGACACTAGTTACTTCAGAAGTGTGCATTTCAACATACTTATGGGTTTACAACTAATGGGTTAGAGCCAGACTTAATAATGCTTAATGGAGACCCACTGAAATTAATGGGACAAGTTGGTCTTCATTAACTTAAATCTCACTGATTTCAATGGATCTTACCGTAATCATGACTAAATATGTATTAAACCCAATTCAACTTTTTGAAGTATTTTCTTGCTGGTTCAAAAAAAAATAATACTCTCTGAAACTAGAGACTGTTTTTGTTTCTATGTTCCACAGTAGCCAAAATGAAATGAGGAATCTAGGGGAAGCTGACGTAATTATGACTAGGATTTTGCTCGGCTGTAATGATGCTTAGCCAACCAAAGTACTTCTTGAGAAACAAGTCTCACTTTGAACACACACACGCACACAAGGTTCCTATTAAAGGTAATTAAAGTAGCAGAAATCTTTCTTCCTTTGTAGCTGAATTTAATACAGATTTTGTACTGTAACACATCAAATAAAACAACTTATAGTAACATAGCCTTTCTCGCCACAAAAATATGCCTTCCTTCATTTTCCAACATTTGACTAGGGGAGCTTGAGAACTGAGTCTGACAACTGCTTGACAGAGGAGTGGTCACTCTCGAGGGACAAGTGCCTAACTACAGGGATGTAATGATGAAAATGTACAATCTTCTTAGTGATCATCAAAATTCTTTCAGAACACCCCCCAAACCCCTCCCCAACCCTTCTAATAAGCTGACTGTGTTCATCACAATGCCTAACCAGAGGAAAATTAAAAGCAGATTTTTCTCCAAAAACTTTCAGATTGCCAAATCTTGAGTCACATCAAGTAAACCTAAGAACATGTGGATCAGTCAGTCCTGATTATTAAATCCCACATACTAGATATATTTGTGCAAATGCAGCCTAAAATGACACTGTTAGGCAGCTGCCCAATTTATCATAACCATAGTAAAGTTTTCTAAATAATTTCTAATCCATTTGCTAAGGTTTATGGTCTAATTGTGCATCAAAGTCATTAATGAAGATAAGCTGCATTGCATTCAGAACTGTTCCCTGTGGAATCCCACTTGATACCTCTTTCCAGTTTGATGCTGATCCATTCATTACTACTGTCTGGATGAAGTTGTTCAACCAATTGCAGTAACTCATCTTTATTACCTGAAAGCAATAGGCATCTCATAACCATATTGTTAATGTCAAATAGCTCTAGAAGCTTAAAACTAGCCTGCACAACTATATTAGTAACAATAACTTTAATCATGCTTTGACAGTCATCTCAAACATTTCAAACAAGGAAATAGTCATGCTATTCATACTGTTCAGTCATACTATTCGTGATTTAAACTAATATTTACTGCATAACAGTATACCAACATACGGGCTTGTAACTGAATTTGCTGACGGACCAGTACATAGAGACAGTATGAGGCATTGAACCAAGACAGCATAGTTCTTTCTGTATCAGGCAACACAGGCTATGGAAGGAAGGTAAAGAAAGTCAAGTGAGGAAAAGATAAGCAGTCTGGAAAGAATAAGAGGATGGGGCGCCACTGCTACACAAACATCCCATACATCTCCATTTTCTATCATTTCCTCATCCTATTCTACACACAAATTTCTGGAATGAGGTGTTACAGTTACCCAGCCTCCCAGTAGAAGAAACAGAGAAAGGAAAGTGAAAAAAGCAGATCCATCCAGCCTCAATCTGAGGCTGCACTGGTCAGAAAGCAGCTGGTGCAATTCTTTCTGTGTCAGCTTCAAGAGGCAGGGGTCAGAGTTCAAATTCCCTGTTTTAAGGCTGCAGAGCTGTCTTTGACCTCAGAGCTAGGAAATAAAAACTGCTGTGGCCCCTCAGGCACTGTCTCCAAGCCAAAAGATTGCTTCCTTAGTTATAGAATGTTATTTTTTTTACTTTAATCCACATTTGCTTTAATCCAGTTTATACTGTCTGCCATCATGCCCATGTTACTATCCAGTATTGTGTGGTTAAGTGCCTGAATTATGAACTGGGAAATTCAGAATTTGACTTTTAGTTCACCAGTGAACTCACTGGGCAACCATTGTCAAGCTGCTATCTCCCAGCATCCGTTTGTTTCATATCTGCAATCCAGGGGCAGCAATACCTACCTAGTTTATAAAACACTTCTAATTATAACTAAATTATTATATATGAAATGTTCTGAACACTCAACAAGCATTATATAAACGCTATTATTATTAGCAATGTGAACAAAATTCAAAATTAGACTCAAAAGTTATGTTCTATGTGGACCAAGCCTGAATAGATATCCAATGAACTTTGTTATTCAAATCAAAATGGATTATGAGTACCTACCTGAATAGTCTGCATGACTTTTGTATCAGTCCTTTACTACTCTAGAAAACTTTATTTTGTGCTTGTAGCAAATGGGCTGTCCTCAGACAGTTGTTTCAGTCTGACAGGCAAGGCACACTGCGGACTGACCATGTGACCACACCAGCACATGTCACATGGCCATTCCAGGAAGTGCTATCTGGAAGATACATTATATGAAGGGAGCTGGGGCTGCTATGAACAAATAAACTTTCAAAAATAAAAGGTGGGGTGACTGTCAGGCAGGAAAAGTGGAAATGTGTGCTTATGTAATAGTTTGCATGTACCAAATGAGAAACTGGTATAGTGGAGAACTTTCCTCTAGAATAGATGTGGCCTTTATTGACAGGTTTCTTTCCCATTCCTAGACAGATGAAGAACCCCTTTTCCTCTTCTCAAACACCACTCCATATCCTACCTCTTTCTTTCTTACATCTTTTCTGAATAGACTGTGCCTCTTCAGGAATACCTAGTTTGCTGGTATTCCTTAAACTAGTTTCCCAGTTTGGACATTACAGAAAACTGTGGTTAAGAGCCAAACCACAAGTATTCACTCCAATTTTTCAGCTAACTAGAATTCCCCACAACATCAAAACTCAAATACTCCGGTTTGTTTAAATTATGATTAGTGAAAAAGGCAGGATAATATAACAATCTGATCTTGGCTTTTTGGAATTAATCAGAATGGAAACATACCAAAGTTCCCTTATTTCAGATGAAGCAGAAGCTCCCTTTTTTGCATGTACCATACAATGGGAGGGTGATCAGTGTTCAACACAGAGGTCCGACACAGCTCACTTGCATAATACTATACCATTGTTTCGTGCTATGTTGGAACTGGGCAATGACTTCAATCACATACAAATCACAAGGAATTCTTAGCTTAACTCCAATTGTTTTCTTTCTATCAGTGGAAACTCCAATTAAAACTAACTGAAATTACCTCCCTCCAGGAGAAAAGATGATAATTCCATATTAAGCTATACTGGAGAAGATTTAGCCTGACTTTGGCCTATATGCATTCTCATTCTGAACATGAACTTACTATCTGAAGCCAGTAGACTGTAGAATCTGGAAACATGAAATGATCACAATGTTTCATTTCTATTAGTGGTTTCCAAACATTCTACTCTCAGGAAACCTTTGTTAAGAAACTCCTATGCATCTGCATAGGATATGTGTGACAGAAGATTCTTGGGCACATTCTAGGGCAAACTCTTAATGCATACCAGGAACCAGACAGTTCCTTTAGGCTTTTCCCTGTCCCATATAAATTGACAATGCAGTGTAGAATGCACTCAACACTCTTGTATGACCAGTTAGGTAATTAGTAAATAATGAAATATGGGAGAGCCAGTGTGGTGTAGTGGTTAAGAGCCTGGGACTGGGACTCAGACGATCTGGGTTCTAGTCCCCGCTCAGCCATGGAGCCAACTGGGTGACTTTGGGCCAGTCACAGACTCTCAGCCCAACCTACCTCACAGGGTTGTTGTTGTGGGGATAAGATGGAGGAGGAGATGTAAGCTGCCTTGAGCCCTTTGTAGGAAAAAGGCAGGATATAAATAATAATAATAAAAAAAGATTTTGTAAAATCTCCCTTGATGGAAGGGAAAGTCTGTAAGCCTTATCAAGAATATATGAATTTTGGAGGGGGTATGGGTATAAGTAAAATTCATTGTATTTTGTTAATTGTTATAATATATCAAGTTAAATGGAGGTATTATCCGGTTTCCTGGGAAGTGGGTGCACGATGTTTATTGTTATTTTTAGTTATCAGTTGGGTTGTAGATGCTAATATTATTGATACATTTTGATCTGCATTGTATCTCAACTGATTGTATTTATGTTCTGTAAAAAAGGAAAAAAGAAAAAAAAGAGTTAGGTAGTTTATTTTTATCCAACCTTTTTTCCTTTCAATCGTTGCAAAATAAATCCAAAATGGTGCACTTAGTTCAAGTGTCTTTTCAAGGAAGCTTATCCATCATGACTGATCTTCTCACTACGGAACCCCTGAGAAGTTTCTAAAGAAGTGTAGGATTCCCTTGACCAGAAAAGAAAAGAATAAAACAAACCTGTATCAAGGACATTCAAAGTCTCTGTATGGTGCTGATTTAGAATACTATATAGAGAAGGTGCACCAAAAGGAAGCTATATAGAAATCCTATTACACTTTATTGCAATGGTCTTTTCCTCTTCATTTGAACTATTATGCTGACTGAGAATAGAATCGGAAACATGGCATTGTAATGAAGCAAGAAGGATCACAACCAGAAATGCATTGATGACTGCCATGAGGAAAGAAAAATGTTCAGATATAGGATACTGTTTATTTATTGAGTCTAAAGAATTCATCTTGAATTGAAGCATTCATTGAATTGAAGCATTCCCTGACAATGATTAACTTTATTGTGCAATCCTATGCATGTTTAGGCAGAAAAGGTCCTACAATGTTAATCAATGTCTAGCAACCATAATTGGCTTTATGGTATTTATTGGCAATCATTTGTTTCTTAACATTTTGAGGAAAGTGAATTTTTCCCCTTTCTTATGAGAGAATATGAAATTCAATATCAAAAACTCAAAAATTACATTAGAAATTAAGGCAGAGCGGTCAGTTAATAAAAAGTTCTTTAAAAAAGAATGTAAAAAGCCAGTCCTGTAACATGAAAACAGTAAATAGCTGGTTTCTACAGCTCCTTCCACTTAACAGCTATAATAATAATAATAAATAACAACAACAACAACAACAACAGCTATGTACTGGCCACCACTTCTGAGAATCTCAAATGATAAAATAACAACTGCATGAGTGTAAAATTTACTGTCAATATTTTTCTTCACAAAAATATTGAAAAAGATAAAGAACAGTTAATTTACTGTCATGTGTTTCTATTTCAAATATTTATTAAACTTTATACCCAGTGTTTTTGTGTCCGACTTTCTGACTGCTTTGATAACATCTGAGGGAAACTATTATTCAGTACTGTACTACTTTGCTTTTTGATACTTGAAAAAGTTCAAATTGCTATCTGCACTCAGCAGACTTTACTGTACTTTCATTTCTTTTGTGCTTTATGAGTATTAACAACTAACAGCACAGATGCACATTTCAACCAAGCATTTCTAGTTAAGAATTCTGTGTATTGCACACCACTGAAACATTCATTTTTACTGGAACAGAGCATCAACTAAGACATGTTTGTTTTATTCCCTCATTCCTGCATTACTTATGCTCAATGCCTCATCCCTACTTTACTTATGTTCAATGTCCCCCTTCCTATTTTCATCCCCTTCTCATGGCTAAACAGAAAACTTCACTTCATAGATGTTGGGAATGGAGCTCTGGAGGTAGGCAGGCAGTTCAGCAGAGAATCAGCCTATGAGCAAAAGCTTGCTCTGATTCAGGAATCAAATGAGTGTCACATGATCTTTGCTGGGCTGGAGGCTGCAGTAATACAGTCTAACAATGTGCAGTAATGGCAGTGTAGCACCTTAGAGATCAGGTCAACAGTTCTCTTAGCTTATAATCTGCTATGGTAATATGGGGGATGGGAAAGCCTGGGACTAAACTGTATTTTATGTAAATTAGCTCCCTTCAGTTGACTATCAGTTGAGTATCCTATGGTAAAAGATGTGTATCTGCTCCTGGATGGTCTCTACCCTTTCCTCAGAAAAGAATAAAGGAAACTAAGGATTGAGAAACTACAGGTAGAGACAGAGAAATGAAGAAACAGGCATACTGCTTTAACCTTTAAAAATAATAATTGGTACAATGTACAAAAAAAAGTCAAATGAATCGAAGAAATCATGGAACTCTGTTCCAAAACACAGATTTTTAAAGTAGCATATAAAGAATATATATTTTTAGAAAATGAACAGAAACATTCTTCACAATATCAAGGGCTCCACTGAACAATAAAATGCAGAGTAAATAACTTTTTCAATTAGTTAATCATCTATAGCACTTCTCTACAATTAAAATCTATGCTTCTTCTGGAATTCAGTTCAGGTATTTAAAACATTAACAACTTCAAGGTTTATCATACAGATTTATTTCCAAAGCATGTGATGAGGACATGCCGGAGCAATGCAGCCTTGCATTTGAATATATCTGAATACATTTGAATTTTAACAGAATTCCATTTACTGTACAATATGAATAGAGTTCCAGGAGCAATATTTAACCACCAAAGAATTCCAACTTTCATTTGGGAAAAAGTAGTAGCTATAAGCCATTTGGTATAGATACAGACACCTACCAAACTCTCCTCAATTACTCTCCTCAAGAAATTTTCATATAGCCCACTTTTCTATGACCATCCCTTCATCCATTTTTATTGGAGTTCCTATTTAAATTCTGACTGAATGTAGGGCATCAACCTTGTCAGGGTGGGTTTGCACTCCCCCTGAGGGAACAGTAGCTTGGAGAATCTCCTTGAGTCATCTTTGTCTTTGGAGGCTCAGATGGCCTCATGAAATGCCTTCTACCAGCAGCAGTTGGTGCCCATCTGTGCCCCCAACTGAATAAGAATTATCTGTCCTCAGCAAACTATTCTCTAGTCAACTACAAGTTAGATTACTATAATGTGAGGCTGCCCTTGAAGACTGTTCAGAAGCTGCAGCTTGTCCAAAATGCAGAGACCAGATAGCAGAGACCAGAAAATCTGAGCATACAATGCCAATACTGTCCCATTTGTACTGGGTGCCTATATATTTCTGCACTCTATTTAAAATACTGGTTTTGACCTACAATGGCTTATACAGAGGATGGTCATCATCTGAGGCCCTCCACTGAATGTCTCCTGCAAGGAAGGTTTCGAAGATGGCAACAAAAGAGAAGGACTTCTCAGTGCTGCCCCACGCATAGAACATTCTCCCCAGTGATGTCCACCTCGAGCTACTACTGTAATACTTTTGGCACCAGGTTAAGAACTTACCCCCAGGGATAGGATAACAGTTTAATTGGTCCCAGAATTTCTATTGTTCTTTTAATTTTTTTGTAGTATACAAATGGTTTAATATTATGTTTTATCATATATCTCAATATTTTAATCTTTATTTTACTGCTTAGAGTTTCAGCACTTCACCAATATACACATGTAATAAAGAGTACTTAAGTGTTGTGTTAAATGGAAGAAAATTTTTCATGTAATCACAGTTTTGTGGCTTCAATTTTCATTCCGTCCTGAAACTAAGTCCAACTAAATTAAAGGCATAATCTTCCCCAGTTGCCCCATTCCTTGTCTTCCTCCCTCTTTTTGTCAACTCAATGTCAACTTAGTGGTGGAGAAACTGTGACTCTTCAGATATTATTGAATCCCAACTCCTATCAGCCCCAATCAATACAGGCAATAGTCAGGGATGATGGGAACTGTAATCCAACATCTGCGGTAAGCACCTCAGTACAAACACATTTTTCTGTTTCGTCCTCTGTAACATCCCATGCACACTGTCACTACAACACCATCACCTTCCCAAGATCAACTTGCATTTACACTGCAATCTTAACAATATTTATTCAGAAATAAGTCCCCCCCAACAGAGCTTACTCCCTACTTAATACTGTAGTCATAGACTGAGCTTTTTCCTCATTAAGCTTTCCTCCTTCTCTGGACAGAATATGTAAGACTGGACAGTTTCCCAAAGCACATGAATCAAGGAAAAAAAGCAGCACCTGAAATCAGCAGATACAGGTTGCTAGGTATGAGTTCCTAAAGAAACGCTGCTCGCATTTTATTTATTTGAAATTAAGAATGTAATAGAATGTCACAAATTGCTGGTAGCTATTCCTAGATATACTGTCTTGAATACAAAGAAGGAACTAATATGTTGAAAAAGCCTTTTTCCTCCTTCGTGAAGAGTAAGAAGAAGGGACAGGACAACTGTCCACTGGGCTTTCAATAATCCAAAAAGGCACACTTTGAATTTACATCAAATTTCCTGTTAAACCCATTTACTAATTTGACTGATGTCAAATAGTTCTACTATATTATTTTACTTTAAAATATTTTAAAAACCTAGAAAATAATTTTCAGTATTCAAGCTGTCCCTAGTGCTAACATAAACTACATTGCATGAAGATGGACCTCTAGCACAATGACAATAACATTTGTTGGTGTTGTGCTAGAGGTCACTTATGCTAGCATAATGTAATTTAAGTTGTTAGCATCAGCCTGGATACAGCACAAGGTTGGTTTGTTGGTTGTTGTCAATTTGAAACATGCATACAATTTTTCCCTCCCAAATTAGTTATTTTGCCTGTATGTTTAAATCTGATGAACAGTGAGAGATAGTTTCTTTCCAGTTCCAAATAATGCCTATTTTAATTTTAGAATGTTTGGTTAGATAACAAACTACCACACAGAAACCGGGGAGGGGGTCCTTTAAAAAAACCCCCACACAATTAGAATTAATGAATCAAAATATTTATTTTTGCATAGTGCAGTCTAAAGTTAGTTAAACAAATCTGAGTTCCAAATATGTATTACTGAGGCTATGGCTTGTTGTTCAGTAATCACTTCTACAAAAGCTTTCCATTATTTCAAATGAAAATGAACTAAAGACACTACTTACATCAGTGAGAAAAACAGCAATAGTTTCTCCATCTCCATTCAACATGCAGAGCATAATGCCCTTTTAACATAGTACAGTGGTACCTCAGCTCACGAACGCCTCAGTTCATGAGCAAATCAGGTGGCAAACAGAAATTTCATAAAAATTTTGCCGGAGGTCATGAATTCTGCATCGGGTGACGATCGTGAGTGCGCCTGCCTTTCCAGCACAGGGGCAATCGCAGTCGTGCAGGAGGGGGGGAGATGGCCACGATTGTGCCCCATTCCCTGTCCGAGTGTGCCTGCCTCCCCCCCACACGCCTGTGCCTGCGCCCACTCCTCCCCAGCACGCTCATCTCCCCCCAGCACACCCACAATAGCACCCGTCTCCCCCCCCCCGCATGCTCACTGGGGGGTTAATATGGCCGTGTGAGTAAAAAAAAAAAATAGCTGCAGAATGGATTAACCTTATTTACATTGACTCTTATGGGGAAATTTGACTTGGCTCATGACCAATTTGGGTCACGACCAGAGTCCTGGAACAGATTACGTTGGTGAGCCAAGGTACCACTGCATCTGAAGATATGAAGTGTGTGTTTCAGAGGTAACTTCTCAAATAACATTCTCTGAATCTTATTGACCAGATACAAAACCAGTATTCAAATTTAATTTTAAAATCAAGTAAAGCAAAAATCTGAATGCATAACAATAAAAGTATTCACAAATGAAGAGATAAGCACATAATTATGTCCATACACTTTTCAACACTTTTTAAAAAAAGGAATCTATGACTCTATGAGTCATACAGAATCATAAAGTATGGTTTATAACCAACTTTGCATGAGCTCCGGCCAGTTTGGCTTATGGTCAAGAATCCTGGGAGTTGTAGTCCAAAACCTCTAGAAGCCACTAGGTTAGAAAGGCTAGATTAGGTTTCTAGAAAGTTGAACATTTACTTAGCAAGAAACCTCTGTCTTCCACTACAACACAGACTAATTAAAATGTAGCATTTAGGTACTTGGGTGACAATGTACATAGGCATGGAATAATGTGTACCCAAGAGAAATAATCCAATTTATTTTGGATCAGTTGCAGTATAAATAACATACAAATTCTATTTGTGGCATTGTTTTGATCAAAAGCTTGAGGACTAATGGCATGCAGTGAGAGTCTTACATTCATGGGTTGGATCAAATAGCTCTGTTCTGCTCACTGAAGAAGGAGCCCTTCCATACACAGAAGAGTTCTGTGAAGAAAAGATTCTCTCATGAGTACAACAGAACCTTTGGTTCAAATCCATGATTGGTTAGCTGCTGTATAAGAATTTAAGTAATGTGGTATAAATTTATTCTTCTATATCTTCTTAGAGTAGGAGCAGGCAACTTTCAGGCTTATGGAATCCACTTTGTTTTTACTTGAATCCTGAGGAACACCAAGTACAAAATAATGGCTTAGAGAGATGGATTTAGAATTAAAGAACCTCTGAATGCATGTTCAATCCAGAAAATATTTTCTCTGCCAGTTTATAGACCTTACACACACAGTTCAGCTCTGTTTTCCTTCCAAATGTTTTAGTTTCAATCATGTTAATTTTAATGGGGGGGGGGTATTTTTCTTATTGTTGAACAATTTGACAAAAGAAATCTTTGTCAATCAACTACAAATTGCCTAGTCTATCAGTAGATTACAGTCTACCTCCTGCCCATCCCTGCTCTAGAAACCATGTAAAAATCTACTAATGAAGTCTGTTCAGCATTTATTAAAATGTTTTGTTCTGAAAACAAGTCTTTAATTGAATATTCAATTGAATATTTCTACATTCCCCAAACTGATCAGATGCCAATTGAGGTACAAGAGTTTATTTCAAAAGCTCTGATCAATGGCTGCCCTTCTTGGTAAAATAAGAATATAATGTCCTATGAAGGGAAGTAAAATATTTTATTTTCTGAAATCCATTCATATTTTGCATTATTACTAGTTGAAAAAAAGGAGAAAAATATATTAAAGACCAAGACAGCACTTCAGTGCACACTTAGCTGGGAGTAAGGCCCAATGATCAGTGTAGGGATTACTTCTGAAAAATCATGCATAAGATTGCTTGGCAACTGAGATATATTAATATATTAATATATTTCCCTCTATGGAAACAATATTATGAGCCATGTTAATACTTTATTACATCCTATTGCTATTCTCAATACATTAAAATGAGCAGCATCGTTCAATTAATCAAATACACTTTAGAATTACTAAAACTATTTGAAAGCGATGTTTTTTCCAGATTTCTGGCTATTGTCATATGTAGCTCTTGCAATTCTTGCATATACTTTAATATGCTTTCTTCTTTTAGGCATTGCTGCATATTTTATGCACTTGTGTTTTATGTTATGGCATCAACCCCTGATGTAAATGAACATCTGCAGTTTTTTCTTTTAAAAAACTACTTTACCAGAGCTTAAATTTTTAATCTGATAAACTATTAGTCACCATATTACTCAATATCTGTCTTAGAAAATCTCCAGGGAGTACTGTCACTCAGCCACTGATCCAGAGACAAGGACTCTGTAAGAAACCATACTCTGAACCCAATGAAGGCCAATTACTAATTCAAAAGGCCACATATGTAGTACAAACATTCGCCCGACTGCAATCCTGAGCATACTTACCTGGAAGTAAGTCCCATTGATTTCAGTAAAATTTATTTATGAGTAAGCCCGCTAATTGAAACAAGACTTATTTCCAAGTAAGCATGCATAGGTTGAAGGAGTTAGATTAATAATTTCCAAATGATAGATCCGACAAACCCTTCAGCAGGGTTGCAACAGTGCCTACAGTAAAGGTTAGAACAATGTAGAACAAAGGCCTTAAGATGGCTCCAGTTATATATGAAAAGATTCAGTTGACAGGTGAGTTCTGAACAAACATAAAATTCTACTGATAGCTCCTCTGTCAAAGTTAGCAGCAAAGAGTAATCAGGTGATTCTGGAAAGTTAGTACTGGAATTCCATTTGATCCCAAGGAAAATATGAACATCTAAACACAATCCTATATAATCAGACCCTTTATATAGATTAGTTTGCTATTCCCAGTATATAAAGAAATGCCACAGAATATATAAATATGTCATTAAAATGGCAGTAGCTCTGACAATTAATATATGATACCTGGAAAATTACTAAATGAAACTATGCTTAAACCACTGTGCTTTAGGCCTCGAAACATATTCAAGGCATACATGAAGAGCCTTGTAATGCATACTTTTTTCCAACCACATGCTTAAGAAATAGACTGTCAATTATGCAAGACAGTGAAAGTTAGAATATGTAAATATTTTGTCAAACATGGTAAGAGGCAATCTACTACTAAAATAATATTTATTATTAGCTTTTTAAAATCCAGAAAATTCCAAGGAGACCCCAAAGTTTAAATGTGAGCCTCAATATATTTGAATAGCAAAATAAAAAATAAAAGGAACTGAAACTTTGATAGAAACATACTCTCAACCACATTCAACAAACTAGGAACACATCTTTATTTGGTAGGAGAGGTGGGGAAACTTAATAGCTTGCTCTTGGTCTTTTAAATAAGGCACTACTCAATGGCAATCAAGAGGTTTTTTTTAAGATCACTTTTCTCACAGAAATATGTACTTCATATATATAAGGGAGAAAATCCTGTAGAAAAGTTATATACAAGACATCCAAAATGAGGGAGGACAAGCAGACAAATCTGCCTATGTAATTCCTTTTTTTTTGGGGGGGGGAACCATAGAAATATTTGTCCAATAGCAGCAGACTATTAATAGATTGAAATTATTGCTTGACAGAGCCATCAGAATCTCAAATGAAATGCCATGTTAAGAAATTACTGTTTTAAATGTTCTTTTCCATATTTTGTTTATGCCAGTAAAATACATTAAAGCACATACCCAAGTTAAGAGTCAGAGAGGAACTTGTCCACCATTTTAAAAACAAAAGTAAATTAATATGGCATGCATACGAACTCACTTCAAACATACACACACAACCACAGCAGCTACACGAGTCCGTCATCTGTCCCCTCCCCTAGGAAGACTGGTCTCGTTGATTTGCCTTCCACACAAATAACCAATAAAATTAATCAGCTGGAACACAGCATTTTAATCGTAGTAAAGTCGAGACATGTTTTGTTCATGATTTGAAGACAGCCGTCTTTTTTCATTTAAGCATATTAAGCCTATAATGTGCTGCAGACAAATGCACTGCATGGGGTGTGGAGGACCCGAGCTGATTAGATTACCACAACATCAGCCTGGGGCCGCCATTTTTAGAATCTCTAAAGGACAAAAGAGGGAAATTACAGTTTTTACTCCACTTTTATAGAAACTAACTTTAAAAGTATAACGTGTGCCATCCAACATTCTTCGCAGTCCATCCAGGTTTTCAGACATTATTTTAAATTTCTTTTAAATATAATTTATGAAAACATAAAGTGTTCAATTATTAATCTCCTTAAAGGTAGTCTAAATAAACTGAAGGGGAAAACACACATTCAGGTATTTTGGTTTTACTATAAATGTAGCGTTTTAAAGAGTGGTCCGTATGAATTGGGAACCATTGTGCTTTTAATCACCACACATTCCTCGATGATTGAGTACGGAGAAGTATGGGACCTTTCTAATTGGACTATATTATGTTTCTTCTACCCTATTTAGTACTACACAGTGGACCGTTTGTTTCTCCTCCCCCATGTCTGCAGCAATAGGGTCTGTTCCTCCAACTCTTTTCAAGAAAGAGGTTTTATTTGTGTCGCTCACGGAATGCGAGCACTGATCGAAAGGGTAAACTGTAACACAGAGATGAATATAAATATAACCTTGTACTCCTAATGTTAAAGATGAGTATCTGGGATAATTCCCACCTGCCACCACCCCCTTTTAAATTACCACAGAAAAGTCTTTAGAACTGTTCACCGTTTGCCTGTATAACACCACAGATCAGAGAAATAGGAAGATGGAAGGTAAACGAGGTGGGGGTGTGTGGAAAGGAAGATTAGGCCCATAACGAGCCATATTAGCTCAATAAAACAGAAATATATACAGAGGAAGTACACAGAATACGTTCAAGAATGTATCTTCATAAAACTCAATTACCAGCCTCTTTTTAAAACCCCAAGTCTGTTCCTTAAACCGGAGAGCTACAGAAATGCAGTTTTATCGCCTAACAACGTCCTCGTAATGTCTTTTTTAGCATTAAAAAAGCTGGCATAACTGCCATCAAAAAAGAAAAGAAAAAAGCTCCCAGCTCTGCCAGTTACAATAACGCGCCATATTCACAAGATATAGCGACTCCCCTTCCTTTTTAAGTCATTCCCCTTTCATAAGATGAGGCGAAAATCCAGAAGAAAAGATCATCCACAGTTCGGGAGAGGGTGGAAAGGAAGAGATCGATGATCACAATACACACGTATACACCAGAAGTAATGAAATGCTCCATCACTTTTAACCTTTCTTTTTTAAAGGTTCCCCCATTTCCCCAAAGGCACTCATCATAGGGCATGACAATCATAACAAATAAAGATAATAATGGCAGACTCACCTGTAATGATCACAGGCCAGGCAGCAGCACCCTCTTAACTGAGCCCCCCTCTTATCCCAACCAAAACAATGCAACAGTCCCACTGCGGATGTCCCTAGTCTGAACAGGACGTAGCTCTCAACAGCCTCTCGCAGAGGGGGGAGGGTCAGTGGTAAGGACCCCGAAGTTTGCTCGCTGCACAAAGCCCCGCGGGGACCAGGTAAGAAGCGCCTTTGCTTGGAAACCTCTGCACAATCCCCTAACTGCCACTGCTGCCGCGGCCGCCACTGCTACTCTTCCTCCCGTGTCTCCCTCCTCGCAGCCGCCTACGCTCCCTCCTATGTCACTGCCTCTCTGGGAAAATGGCGTCGACTCCCCCTCCCTTCCTCCCACTGCACGGGGTTCACCCGTCCCGCCTGGCAGGGGCAGGGTTACCAGGGCGAAGCCAAACAGCCGCCATTTTGCTTTTGGGCTAGAGCTCGGGTTGTACCCGCGAAAGCAAGCCCATTCGGGTCCATTTTGTAAAAACCCGGTTTAGGGGACGGAGTAAGGTTTTCAGGCAGAGCGAGAGGGCAGAAGCGGACATTCCCCCTTTACACGCACTCACACTGAAAAGTGGGCACCACTGAGAATGAAGGCGGAGAGTGTTGTGCTCTAGGGTGCTGCCAGAAGATGGGGGAGGGGCCCGACAGGGGAGAAAGTTGTTTGGGTTTGGTGCTTACGGTGACCGTGCAGGTCTCCAGCTCGTGCAGACAATGGGGGAGGGGCAGGGCAGGGCAATGCAATGTCTCAAGCGGACACTGGATGACTGGGTGTCTAAGAAAGGATGAGGAAATATTGCCACCACTCTGTGCGTAAGTCTGAGTTAAGGAATAGCTACTACTGTCCTGAAAGCCACTTAAATTAGCTTAATGCCACTGGCGCCAGGATCTCTGACTTGAGTCACCACCTCAGAATGTTTCTTTCCGATCCACTGCCATAGCGATCTGTGCACTCAAAAACGATGTATTCGAGAACAAAATAATAACGACTTTGACTGTGCTTAGAAAAACGCCCCTCTAGCTTTTGAAGAGCTTAGTCTCAGAAGTCCCTTTCGACTGGGTAAACTTTCTAGTAAATGTGCTTAGGGTTACAGCCCAATTCTTGCAAGAATTAAGAGAAAGTTTGGTCCAGCCAGTTGTGTCTCCTACAAGGACCACTCCACGACTTCTGCGTTGTGCGGTAAGCGCCGGACAGGCGCCCGTGAAGGGGATATCCTCAATCCTCTTCCTCAAATAGTGACAACATCGGCGAAAGGCGACTTTTTTCGGGAGATTTCGGAGCACCTCTTGCTGGGAACAAAAATCGTCCTTCCTCAGAGAACTGCTCGTAGCAGCGATTTCCATTTCGGGTGTAGCACTTGGACCATTAAAGAAGGAAGCGGGTGTGCTTGTGTGAATCCGCTCGGCCCCTCTCGACCAGTGAGAAGGAGCAATGTTGTACGATAAGCTCGGCCCCCTTTCGTTAATGCTTAGCACCCCCGCGCGCGCCGATCTCCTTCGCTCTCCTCCCTCGTTCGCTTCTCCTTTCTGCTTACACACCGACCCAGATTCGCGGCCGCCGGATCACAACGCTTTCAGCGAGAGAGAAGTGAGGGAGGGGAGGCGGGCTGGGGTTTCATTCGACGCCCACCAGGGGCTGAGTGAGCCTCCTTCAGTGCGCAAACTCGGGGCACCAGATAAAAGCTGGGCTGGCAGCTCTTACTCTGCCTTGATGGAGCCGAGACAGTCGAGTGGCAGAAGAAGGAAGTTAGGAACAGGCTAGAGTAGCTCCCTCCCAAACCCGCCCTGCTGGGGCACAAAGAGAGTCTGTGCGGGCTCGTGGTGCTGCCGCAGGAGGAAGAAGCTGAGGTGGAAAAGGCTCTGCCTGCTGCCCGACTGGACCCAGAGAAGGCGGCTGTAATGGGGCACTGAGTATGCAGAGGGGTGAGAAAGGGAGGGCGATTAAATGTCTTGTGACCATGGTGGAGTGTGTGGATGTTTTTATTATTTTTATTCCCCATGTCTGATCCCGGTGTGTATATTTTATTCTCTCTTTAAAGGACGCTTAGCGGGGCTGCTTGTTGGGGGTTCTGCCTGTTGTAGTATGAAATGGCGGCTGCCGTCTCCGTGTGGCTGGTAATTGTCGTGTTGTGTGGTTGTTGTTTTTCCTCCCTCTTTCTCCTGCCCTTCCCCCCACCCCTTCCTGCCGTGACCGTTTCTCCGCAACGAACCGCGGAGAGCGCACTGAGTCAGGAGAAGGAAGTGGTGGGGGGGATGGTGGAGAGAGCCAATCGGTTCTCAGGATGAACTATGGAGGCGCGCTCTGATTGGCGGACGCTGACATCATCCTGCAGTAGGGACAGACGCAGCTGCTGGGCAGGGCTGGGAGAGCTGTCGGGGGTGGATGGTGCAAAGGGAGAAAACGGGCGCCATGATGCCAGCGATTGGGTGAGAACGGGTGGGGGGAGGTTGTGCAGAGGAGGCGGTTGAGATCGGTGTAATCAAGAGACGGGAAGGGGGGCTTCGGGCAGGTTGATTCACCCTAACTCCCTGTGCTGGGCGTGTGGGGAAAGAATACAAGAGGAAGACCGGCTGGCAGCGGCATTTTGTCGGTGGCTGTAACTGCGTCAGCTCAAGATGGCGCAAGGTGTCCCTGGAGAGGGAAGGGAGCTGCACGTCCGCCGGAGGTCATGTGACCGCGTTGCATTCTTGTGTGGGGCTTGGCTGCGCACCAAGCTGGCTCAGGAAGAGGCGGTGGCGGCGTTCGTGGCGGTGTTGCTTGCTAGGGAGAGTCCCCTTCCGTGCGGTTGGAACAATTGCTGCGTTGGACCCCTTCCTCTGCATATGCCCTCCCCGTACTAGGGTGCATCAGCTCTTCTGGGAAGCGCTTCCCCCTTAGCTCCATTCTCCCCCCCCCCCCCACACACACAGGCGTTACGTGTTTTGGGAGTGACTCCCTTCCCCCCATATCTGCATAAAGCTTTTTGCGAGGGAAAGTTCTCGTTCTTTTCCATCGAGGGGATTGGGAGTGTAAACCTCGTGACATTCCTCGCTTAAGGGAGGAAGAGGGAGTTTTAGATGCTGGGCACAACTTCCAGTCTACTAAACGGGTCCGTTCATGGAGTTAAAAGCTACAAATTCGTGCGTTCTTAACATGGGAGTAAATGCAATTCAACCTGGCTAGAAGTTCGTTAAGCTCGATTCCCGTTCAGTTTGCTTTGTCGGGGGAATCCAAACAGTTCAGTGAAGATTGCTTTTATTCACCCTACTGAGATGTGAATTGTTACGGCCTTTTTCAGTTACCAACTAGTCATAGTGGAGAAGCGTTGAAAATTCTTTGTTTTTTCTTGCCTTATGCTCTCCTTGCAGTGAAAATAGTGTCTCGTTTAAAGTAGTTTGTGATAGAAACTAGGTGGCTGAAAACCGTGATTCTGTTAGTAGTACATCCGTCTTTGTGTATATTTCAGTAGCTTGGCAGAAGACAGGTGGCGGAGACTATTCTCCCCCCCCCCCATAATGTCTTGCTTTTTCAGATTTATGGGGGGCTCAAGGGTGGAGTAAAGGTGACGTTTAATATTTTTGTAGCTAGCATTATTTGAATGCTAAATCAAAGATGATAGTGCACATTAATAGCCCATCAAATGAAACTAAATTGACTATTTGAATACAGCCTGGCTAGCTTAATACATACTAATAGTTATTAAAGGCTGGGAAAATGCTAAGCCAGCTGGGTGTTTTTTTTAACAGGTAGAATTTGACATCTGTGCCCTTCTGTTCCTGAAATTTGTGATGTGTGCATTGTTGCTATGCCACATGCATCTTAACTTTTATTAAATGAATGTTTGAACTACTGTTCCAGTTTTACTGCAGTAATACTCTAAACATCCATATTTAAGTACTGTATTGGTTTGGTTAGGATATCTTAATCTAAATTAGGTAAGGTATGGTTGCAGACAGAACCCAGTTATGTAATTCATTTTGCTACTGGTCTCCAGTTTAGCTTCTCAGTTTTTATTTGACTTGGGTTGGAAAGCTATCCATTTTAGCTATAAAGATATTACAACAAGGGTATGAGAAAAGAAAGTATGTAACTGGGGAGCATATTTACTCTTATAGGCACAAACTTTTAGTTGCATCAGCCTCTTGAGGCAGCTTGATGGGTTTTAAACTTAATTTATGATCCTTGAATCTTAATAGATGGATTGTTAGACAAATTGTATTAAGCTACTGCTCTGTAAAATAGCTGAATTGGCACTTGGCTAAGCATGATATGCTAATCATAATATAGGTTGTTTCTTGACACTTAACATTTTTTTCTGCAACTGGAAAAACCTAGCTTTCCTTCTGATGCTAGGAGGAATATGACTAGCCTTTCAATAAGCTTTTTCCATTTGAAGAATAGACAAGAAATCTTAACTCCAGATCTACCAGTATATTCTCCCCTTAGAAATCAGTCTACTAACCATTATAGAGTTGTAGTTTAAACTTGGGTATGTTTATGGCATACCATGCTCTAAAGTGCATGATGGCTTCAGTTGGTCTTTGGCAAGGTGATAGCAGCTATTTCAGTTGTTTGATCACTGGGGCCTAAACAACTGAGTACTGATTAAAAATGTTATCGTTCCCCTTCAGAATAGAAATACTTTTTCTATATAGATTCAAGAGGCCAGCTTCAAAAATCACAGTTGCACCTATCCTGAAGTCTTGAATGTATAGAATTGTTATCAAGCACTTTTTTATATTAGTCTAGTAAGATTAGCTTGACGGCAAAAGAAGGGGACGGGAGAGAATGAGGTGGCTAGATGGAGTCACTGAAGCAGTCGATGTGACTGCTTCAGGGGATGGTGGAGGACAGGAAGGCCTGGAGGAATGTTGTCCATGGGTCACAATGGGTCGGACACGACTTCGCAGCTAGCAACAGCAACAAGTAAGATTAGCACTTGACCTGTACATTTGGGAAAAAAGCTAATAACCATAGAATGTTTCTATTATGACAAACATATTGAAAATCCAAAAATACCTAATTTGGGGGAAAGCCACAATTCTCAAAAAGTAGCTTGCTTTTATTTGCTTAGTCATTTTAGGAAATACAGGCGATTCTAACTAAATTCCAGAATATGATATATCTGGAATTCAGGAGCAAGTGATAGGTGCATTAATTTGTAGAGGAAGAAGTTCTGGTACAGCTGACAAGTATAATTGAACCTCACACCCTATGATGAAATTGCTTTCCTTGTTCAAACAACATAGTCTAAAACAGAAAGTATAGTCATATCAGCTAATCAGAAATTAACGGTGTTTTGAACTATAATAGCAAAGTAGGGAAAGAGCTTAAGTCACTGTCAAGGCCTACAAATAAAATATTTGGCATATGATAGAACTGTAGAGTACTATGCTAAAGCCTCTCTTGCAGGGCAGGAAATTGATCAACTCTCCTAAATTACAAATTTCAGTAATAGTAATTTTGCTGTGGAAAGCCAGTGACAGACATCCACACCAACTGCTCTGTAGTAAACTGAAATCTCATGATATGATTCTGTTTATTCCATGAGAAGCATTCTTGCAAGTGGAATTCACTGGCCGGTTCTAGATGGACTTGGTTGTGGCTGAAGGATACTACCACCACCATTGCTGTGCATACTTGAACTGGCAAGGCAAGTTGTTGAGTTTTCACTAGCTGTGCAATAACCTAAAAATAATGGTGAATTTTAATAGGTAAGAGAATTGATAACCATTGGACCTGTTATAGTTGCTATTCTTGGGAAAGTTGAGGCACATTTTGAATGTGATAGAAGTTGTAGAGAAAGGTTGTAAGGCTTCTCAGCTCACCCACAAGGTTGTTGCAGACAATACAATGACAAGGAAAAGTGACATCCAAAAAGGAAGCCATGTAGTAGAAGCAGAAGTACAAATTGTAGGGCAAGATACTTGAATGCATTTCTATGAACATGAAGTATGCCCAGCAAGAAAGCAGGTCTTTGGTTGATGAAGTGCCTAAGATTCCTGATTAAAAGAGTATGCAATAAAATCAAGTACAAGAGAAAGTGCTTGACAATCAGACTACAGTGTCAGCGTTCATTTGTGACTCAAGTTGGACCATCCTTCTCCAGTCTGGTGTTGCTTGCATGTTTTGGACTGTAACTCCCTTCATTTCATTATTTGTCTTGGTAGCTAGCAGTGATAGGAGATGTAGTCCAAAGCATTTAGAGAGTGTCAGATTGGAAAAGACTGCAAGATGCTCTTTGAAATACCTGTTCTATAGAAGGAAGAAGGCTGAATCTAATTACCAGTTGCCCAGAGAAAGCTGATGAAGATGCCTTATTGTAGTGGGTCTTCAGCAATGTAGGCAGTGTGTGTATTATGGATAGGCACCTTCCATACCATGAGTGGCTTACTGTTTGTAACACAGATATTCTTGTTCACAGTGTAGTTCCTAAGATTACTGTAATATTTGTTTATGGAGGCTGTCACAAGGTTACTACCCATGTGGAAAATGAGGCCAACAACCTTGTGATCTCTATTACCAAAGTGGGAACAAGCTTCTGTGAGTGGAGCTAGAAGTAGATAACTTTTTTCATAATTAACAGAGGATAGAGTTGCAGTAAAATATGTGCCTGTAATCAAATTGTACTGCAATAGTAAAATTTCTCCTTGAACTTTAAACAAGCTAAGTTTGTTCTATATAATTTATGAGCAAAACTGTTTATCTCACAATGTTGTTACAGACACAAATAAAAAACCCAGCTTTAATAAGTAATATGTGCTTTGTTTGTCACATAAAGGGGTTTTTATAGTCCATTGAATGGCTGAAAATTGTAATGTTCCTTGATTAATATGCAGAAAGCACAAAATAAAACTATCTAAAACTCCTCTTTGAAATCTGCTCACTTTGAGTCCAAGAATACTCGGTTCATTTCATATACCTCAGGTTTTGAGATGGTGCTATTAGCTAAAGTGATCTGCCATTTTCCAATATCGGGACTTTCCTCCAACCTGTTTTTAGGTCATTTTTTTCTACTTACCAGTTAATTCCAAAGGAATTTATATTTTAAACTTCTAACTGCCTAGGTTGGACCTAAAATGTAATGTGAAGTGCCCTTGCTCAGGATTCCAGCCAGCATGGCTTTTTTCTACAGTGCTCCCTTATATTGGGCTGTGGTTGGAGGGAACACGCTAAAACAAATGTTCCAGAGTCAGTACTGATGTTGGTCTAACAACATGAGAGCAATTTGTTGGGCTCACACTTGAAAGTGTCTTCACAGTGAAAGGGGTGAAATAAAGTAAGTGGAGTGGGGTTAACTTGGCAATGGGATCTGGATTTGGGGTGGGATAGCACATGTCTAAAAATTGAAAGTATGCAAACTTTGTTGCTAGAGAGGACATTACTTTGAGAAATTTGCTTTGAGATCAGGATGTGTCGGGGGGGGGGGCGGTCTGTGGAAACCTGAGGTTTTAGCAGATATAACTGCTGTGTGGATTATGAATGATCTGATGAAGTGGTGCTGCTAGGCTGTGGAGAGGTGGGGCACTCTCCTGTCCCTTCTGCCTCTATTTTTTCCAACCAGCCTGTTTCCTGTGTGCAGACAACCAGGTCACTCTCCTACCCTGCCTCCAAACTTACAAAGTAGGTCCAACAAGGGGTTCCTTTTTAAAAAGAAAAAGTACCACATGATATGCATGTCTGGTGGAGCTGACTGGGTAGGTGCTCTACTGCAGCTTTGTGTGTCTGTTGGTCAACAACTTTTTCAGGAGGAAAAAAGTCTGTCTCTCTCAGTTCTTCTTTGAAGGGGAAGGATCACCCTGGTTATCCTCGCCTCACCCATATTACTAAGTGGTGTTGGGAACAGAACAAATCCTTATTTTACTTCCTGAAATCATGATGCCAGATGTGGTGCCTAACCAAGCACTGGATTAGGCATCCTAAACAGCCTATCTTCTGGCACACTTTTTTGTTTTGCTTTAAAAAAGCCCAAGGAACCAGTTCCCATCCCACACCATCAATTAAATGGTGGTGGGGTGTGTGCCAGGACTAAGTTGGTCGTTCTCTTTTACTCCTACCCAAGCACAGAGGCATTTTAGAAAACAAATGCTTTGCAAGTGCATTGGTGACAGTGCTGCTGCTGTATGGTGGTTCTCTCATAGTATGGTGCTGTATGGTGATTATAAAGGAAATATTACTACAAATCCCCTTGGAATATATGGGTGCCTCCTGAGCTGTGAGGCCCTAGCTTCTGTCTAGACTTGAAGGCTTAACAGTGCCTCTGAACTTTACTGAAATTTGACTGGCAGTGTTGCAAAAGCAGCTTCCCTTCTGCTAGCTAGCTAGCTAGCTAGCTAGCTATTTATTTATTTATTTATAACATTTCTATGCCGCCCCCATCGCAACAAAGCCACGGGGCAGCTCACAACAAAAACATACAAAATCATACAAAAATTTTACACTAAAAATATTAAAACCTGGTGCATCTCGACTTAATTTTTTTTTAAAATCCTACATAATAAATTAACACTTAAAATAAGTTTTAAATAAAAAGGTCTTAGCCTGGTGCCAAAAAACAAATAACGACAGCTCGTGGCGGACCTCTCTGGGGAGCGCATTCCATGGGTGGGGCGCCACCACAGAGAAGGCCTTAGAATCATTTGGTGTGGACTTCATTTTTGTACAGTGCATAATTTGACTAGGTTAGTATGAAGAGTAGACTACCTAATTGGTAGTAGTTTCTGTTCACAAGCCATTATGCATACTTATTATGCAAACACTTCCTGTTAGACTTAACACACATATGGGGTTCCAGGAGTACATTAGAACCCTCGTATCCACAAGGGAGATAGATTCTAAGTTTCCCAGTGGATGCCTCAAACTGGATAGTAATGAATGCTATATACTGTACAGTTGGGCCTCCACGGGGGTTAGGAGCTCAAGACCCCCACAAAAGTGGAAAACCTGCAAATATCTCCAGAGGCTCTGCTTGGGGACATCACACTCTGTCTCGGTACTAGCCAGCTTTACTCACATTTTGTGTCTCAGTGGGTGCAAAGACTGTAGAGATCATGTTTTTCTTCAAAGGTACTCTCAGTCTTTCCACTTTTGATAGGGTCCTGCAGCTCTATCCCCCATGAATGTGGAAGGTCACAGTCAACTGTGGTTAAGTGAAACTGCACTAACTGAGACAGATACAAGGGTCCTACTGTAGTTGATAGGCTTTGGCTGCACTCAGAGTATTCTGAAAGCCTATTGGTCTGATCTTTCTGAGCAGCCATTATTTTAAGATAACTGACCTGAGGTCTAGCAGAACCATTCATCTTGACAGCTGTGCTCACATTTGCTTTTGTCAGCTGGTCATGGCAGACATAGTTCCACTTCATAATGTTGTACAGCCATAAATGTATTGTGATATGGAGCCTGACTGCCCTGTTACAATAAAGGACTGCTTATTAGCAAGTGGGCAAGGTTATGTAGGAACATAAGAGACCGTCACCTACAAAGATGAGGGGTAGTAACAAGAAGACAAGTTTTTCGTTTGGTGCTTACTCTTAAGACTTTACCAGATTAAAATATATATGGTTATCCTTTAAGCTCAGTGATCTCTGTTCTTTTTCTCTCCAAGCACCTGCAAAACCAACATTCTGCTATTTCACAGGTTTACTCTCTAGTTTTTATTTTATAACATCTTACTGTGTATAATCCTGTTAGCTGTCTTGAAAGAATGGGGGTGATTCTGTGTAATGAAAAAGCAAGGTTTGCACCCTGTTACTTGCTCTAATTTGGAAATGACTTGGAGTCAAGTCTTCCTTTAACTCTGTGTTTCCAGTCCTTGGAGCCCCAGCAAACACAGCTCACCTCTAGCTCAGCTGGTAGTGGAAGACAGAGGTGTCATCTTGTCTTTGCACTTACTGAATGCTCCAAATACCTTATTCTTGGCAAGCACAGAGACTGCATGTAACCAAAATGCATTCCAGATGTCTGCTGGATCATCCTTTCCTCCTGTTGCACTGGACTTGGAAGGAAGCTCAGGTTTGTCACATTTGCCAAAAGATGGCAAGCACATCTGTACAATCAACCTCCACAACACATTTTTATCTACCCCTGTGTGTAGGCATGCATGTGCATCCACACCATCTCATTCAGTAAGTTTAAAATAAGTGTTGGGAAGGGAACTGAGGGAGGGCAATATAATGGAGCATTGTAGAAAAAAGCCATGCTGGCTGGAATCCTGAGCAAGGGCAATTCACACTACAACGTTTTGTTGCAGGTGAAAGCTATATTAAATACTATGAGTCTTATTTCTCAGTAAATGTATAAGATCAGATTGCACCACACACTTTTATCACAATAGTGAATGAATGGAACAAGACGAACTTCAGTGTAGAGGTTGCTTTTTTACATAGGGAGGCATGAACTTTTGAGTGGGTGTGGGAACAAGCCAAACAATTCTTCCTTTGAGAGGTTGTTCCACATAATAAACATTAATATCAAATGGACTGAAGTCCAGAGTTTTAATTTACCTATCTGTACTACTGTACATTTATTTTTACTAGCTGCTTTTCATAAAGTAATCCCAGAGTGAGACAGAAAAAAACATACAGAAGAGAGAATGTACTGAGAATTAAGTAATTAGCATGACTGGCTTACCTGCTTGTCTAAACCAGCTGTGAGAACAAAACCCATGGTTTTCCTTCCATGCCACACCTTGTTAACCACTGTAAAGAAACAATGCAAGTTTCTGACTTTCTTTGTATTGATGTGGCACTCTAAGTCTGAACTGATTACAGGGGTGTGTGTGTGGAGATAAAATACTGGCAGCAGCAGCATGTTGATGGAACAAAAGTTGGGACTTCTATATTACTACTCCCAGCCTGTAGGAATGACATTCCCCCCCCCCATGTTCAGTGTGACATCAATTCTTGTTTGCATGAATTGTCCTCAGACATTCTTCTGATAAATATGCCTGGCCAAAGGTATTTTGCTTCCTTAAAAGTCACTGCCCTTTCTCCTTTGCTGAGCCATATGCTTTGAACTATCTTGCAGTATTTCTGTGGAAGGTTTTCCCTCAAATCCCTCCTAAAGCATACCCCTTCTATAAAACCTTTAGTCGAGTCATCTAGTTTCATGCCTTACTGCAGAGGTGGGCAGATATGAATCTTCAGATCTCAACTTCTGGTGTTCCTATAGTTAGCTGTGCTGGCAGAGACTTCTGGGAGTTGAAATCCAGACCATCTGTAGACCCTACCTTCTGCCCACCCCTTCTGAAACTGAGCTGTAACCCAGCCTAAGTACCTCTAGATAAAATAATTGCATCCTCTTTGCTCTATTTCCTTTGCTTGCTTTCCTCTGTTCCCCTATAATCTTCTTGGAGCAATGACATGTGGTATTGTGTAAATCATGCATATTGATAGGGCCATACACAATAAGAAAGAAATACTAGGGCAGTGTAACGCCTATTACTGAATGTAAGTTGCTTGCAAAACAAAGGCTAAGTACATGGCATGTTGGAAAACTTTTAAATTCATCAGATAATTCTTACCTAAGACCTAAGTAGGAAATTGGTCTGACTTTGAGTTTGAGAAGCCTGTCCAGGCCATAGCACCAACTCCAACTTGCAGCTCATAAATATTTAGGGCAACTGCTAGGTGGATGTTCAGCTTTTTGTATAGTGAGCTTTAAAATCTGTAGTAGCAATTGTTCATTATTCAGAGCACAAACCAGTTTCTCTGCCTTGAAAATACATTCAGCCAGTGGTGGGCAACTTCCTTCCAAGCGGTGTAAGGCACTGGTGGCCAGGAAATAATTTGAGGGTTGTGTGGGTGAGACCAGAGTAGGCAGGGACAGGCATTTTTCCCTCTCAGCTTGTTTGTCAGTACCCAGCTGATGACTGAGCAGTGGTGGAAACTGGGGGGAGCTCCACAGGTGCACAGAAAACTGCTAGGTGGGTGGGTTGGCAACCTGTACACAAATAAGACTTTTTCCTGCTTTGTTTAGTTTCCAATAGGAGGAGTCAAAGAAAATTGAACAAGTTGTATATATCAGGACACAGCATGTTCAAGATAAACAGGATTCCCTGGAATCCTAGATTAGCTGTTTCCATGCAGACATAGCGAATCAGTCAGCTGTCTGTGCATGCACACTGTCATGTGTCCCACTAAGTGAAATTCACATTATTCACTTGTGGAATAATATACAAAGTTGTGTTTTTATGAACAAATTGAGCAATGTTTCCCCAGTATGTTTTACTGTATCATTTGTTTGAATTGCTTCTTTCTCATTCAGATATGATACAATTTGACTACCTAACACAGGCTGCCTCTAAATAGTTAAAACTTGTTTATCCTTTTACATGTGAAAGGAAGCCTGGGCTAAGTGTTTGCTGAACTTCCCATACCTCTCTCTTTCTCTGACTATCTGTGGTAGAAATGGACAATAAGGTTTTAAAGTAGCTACTATGAAACAGACTTTCCTTGGAATGTAATGTAACATGTTTGACCTATACTGGAGTAAGAACAGCAACATCCTGGGAGTTTTTAACTTTATTTTCATTGGTGATTAATTTGGGGGACTCCAGTCTCTTCTACTGTGGGTTTTCAGAAACTGTCATGGAGTTCATAGAGATGGAAATTTTGTTTGGTATAACTACATCTCTGTTAAGGGTTGAGGGAATTTCCTTTTGAAAGAAGTTTTTTTTTTCCTCAGAAAAGAAGATGCAAGCTAGCTTAGGTAGTTTCAAGACAGCTGTACTTCCTGTTGTATAAACCGTCCCAAATGTATGTTAAGGGTACCTTCCACTCACAAGTCATATTATCTTCACTTTATCCACACTCTGCAGGGTGGAAAAAATCAATGATTTTAAAAAATGGATTTTTAAATAAAATGCTTTTTGAGAGAAAATTTATCTAACGATAGTTTTCTGTCCAAGATGTATTATAGTCCAAAATTATTCATCATGAAATAAGAATAGGTTTTTAATTGTGTAGCATGAGGCTGTATATTCATGCAATGTTTAAATTTTTTGGTAAATGAGTGTCATTAATCCATGCACAATGTCAGGCTCTTTCAGAGGTTTCTGTAAGATTATCAGGCAATTTTTCTTTCTAGAAGATATTATCCCTGCTTTTGAGAACTGCTTTTACAGTTCTCAAAACTGTGGAGTCTATAGACATCACATGCCTCTAAAACATACAGAATTAAGAAAAAGATCTTAATCCCATTGATCCTTTGCAAATCTATCTATACAGAATCAACCACTTACCTCTTAGCAAGTTTCAAAAAATTCAGTGAATAGAGGAGGACTGTTGGGAGTGGAACACAAGAAGCTAAGTGTGAGGAAGAAGGGTGCAAGCAGTAAAAGAAAAAGTGAAACCTTTTGAAAAGAATACTCCACAAGTCTTTGGATATTTTTGTATATAGCCTGAGGTTTATCATATTCTTTCCATGGAGGAGAAAGCCTATAAATTTGATTTAAATCAAATCCAGTCTGCTTGACTGGAAGGGAAATTTGAGGAATATTGGCTATTATTAGTAATTACAAATTGTACAGAAACATCCCCCCAACCCCCCAATTCTAAAATGTTGACACTTTTTCCACTCAAACTGTTAACAGGCAGCTCAGTCAGGTACAGTATTACACTTCAAGAAAGATTGAGAAATTGCACCTTACTAGAATTAGTGAGTTTATGCCTGTCCATTCACAGAGATCACAGAGATGCAGATCACAGAGATGCAAATACTTTTTCACCTCCTTACTGCAGGACCACAGGGTGATATTATTCATGATAGCTTTTCTTTTCAAATTGGAAAGTAAAGCAGCTTAATTGGATGTGAAAGTGGAAGTTCTATAGCCTCAAGCAAAATTCAGGCAACCGGTGTACTAAGCAGCCTCTGGGTCTGCAGTTAGATTTAGCTCTGCACTGCTATAAGCCAAATGTGTAGTCTTGAATAAATCCCTAACTTGATTTACAGGATGAAGTTATAAGACTAAAATAAAATATAGCTTTTTATAATCTGTCCCGGGAAACGACAGATCTAATTTCTCAAAAGGGTTATTTTGGGAATGTATTTTCCCTACGAAGTCTAGGCGCTTTACTTTGTACAGGCTCTATAATAAAACCTCCAGTCTAGTTATGCAGCATGTCTTTTATGCCACCCTTGCACCTCCCCCCACCCCTGCAAAAGTGAGCATGGCATACGTGTAGCTTAATTTTGAAATAGTCAAGCTGCTTTTTGGGGGAGGGAGAATGTACTTTGATTAAAATTTGTTAAGCAAATGAAACTGCTTCAAGGACAAGAGGCCCTATGTAGCCTGCTAGGTGACCATCTTGGACTTAAAATATTAGACGGATGGGGAAGAACCCTTTTTGCACAATACTGTTCTTTCTGTATTCTACCATCAGAGGTAATAGTCAGAACTGTTAACAGCGTAGTATCTACAGTGCATGTGTCTGTACAGCAACAAGTCTGACAGCAAACAGAATATGTATTTGGATATAAGTTTTGTCTATTTATTACAATATTTTAATTTTATTATTAATGTTGTTATTGATATTTTATTGTAATGGCTACCCAGAGAGTATTATTCTAACTGGTAGCTTTTCTATAAATTTAATACAATAAAGATTTTAAAATGGAAATGAAGCAAGAGCAGCTGATGGGTTCTGAAATGTGGTGAAATTTGCAAGGAAAGGCAGCAATGAGGTAAAACCAGGTGTTACTGTATACAGCTAAATTTATTTTTGTCTCTTGTCAATTGGGCTTTTCTTGTCCTTTCATCCACCATCCCTTCTGACCTGCTGACAAAGACAAATCC
Organism: Varanus komodoensis; assembly: GCF_004798865.1. NCBI lineage: Eukaryota > Metazoa > Chordata > Lepidosauria > Squamata > Varanidae > Varanus > Varanus komodoensis. The sequence goes on along the minus strand of NW_025335409.1, from coordinate 13,760,390 downwards.
TCCTTTTGTTCCATCAAGGGCAGGCAGCCACCTTAGAACTTGTTTTGCTGAATGGCAGAATATAAAGATGAACAGGACTGGATAAGAAGATGGGCTGTTAAAAGGAACAGGAATATGTTCAGAGGCAGACCAAATAGGTATCTTAGACATGACCAAAAATCATTATATACAGAACCACTTGTTCTAAAATATACCCAGTCAGTCTGAAGGCGTACAATAAATATGATAGAGCAGTACTGCAGAATAGTCTCCTGAAACATATAACAAAAAGAAAAAAGAAAAAAATGGAAGAAGCACAAGGTGAAACTAATAGTGGATGCAACTCATATGGGAGAAAAGGGAAAGAAACCAGGAATGTAAAGTTTTAATCCAAAAGCTTAAATTTTGAGCAAATCATATTAAAGTGCTTTGAAAACTTCTTGCACCAGCCACTGTTGGCTTAAGTGCTGGTTGCTAGGTAAGGCTTCAGTAGTTCTACTTTCTTTCCTAAAGTGAACATAATGTCAGCTTCTCATGGACCCAGACTTCAACAAAGCATATGCAAGCAGGAACTGTGTCACGTAGTGGACAGAGTATCTTACTTGGACAAGGCACATGGGTTTAAATCCCTATTTGACTCTTCATGCCAAAGAATGCTGGGCTTGTCTGTCTACTATGTAACACAGCTCTAGTTTCTCTCCACTCCCCATGTTCTAAATAATGTGGGGCAAAACAAAGACCCCTGCTTGTTCCATGATGGGAAATGGGGCAAGCCATGGAATGAAACAAGATGTGCTGCCAAGTCTGCATCTTTCACTGCTGTGGGGTTGTTCAAGATACAGAAAGGTGCACTGGGTTGTTCTGTAACTTAAATCACCCAAAACAAAACTGTAAAATAAGTGTAGTTCAGCATGTTGCATGTGACCAAGAGATACTCCTTAATAATGTCTCAGATAATAATTATCTAGGGATGAGGCTTTCAAAGTTTTCTGGAATTTCTAAGTGAAAAGGGCAGATAGGTATTCCTACTACTGCTGGAGCTAAAATTAATTGCTGCTGGGCAATGCTGAGTGTGCACTAGATCAGAATGTAGATCTGCAACTACTGATAGATATGATCTGCAGCGACTTACTGGCTTTCAGTGGTTTTGCAAAGTAGCAAAATGATGCTCCTGCCCTGAAGTATATTACTAAAAAAACAGAATGCTTGTAACTAAGAATGAGTTTCTCTGTAGAAGGACTGTAAGCTCTGCTCAGTCCTAGAATTCAAATTTCTGAGCTCAGAGTAAGTATAAATCTTTTGCTCCTGGTTCTGGCTGGGCATTTGAGTTCTTGCAATGTTAAGTAGCAGGCGGTTCTCTGTGCTGCAAAGTTTGTCCTGCTCTAGTATAGTAAGTTGCTGTAGGCCTGCTGAGCGCCCTGTGCAACCAGTGTTTACTTTAGAACATTGCTCTGGATATGCACTGGTTCCCCGGGAGATGGGTTTGGGTGAAGCCACTGTTCTTTTCCTATTGATGAGTTGCTGTGCAACCTCACCTGCCACCTGAAAGGGTATAAGCTAAAGTTGAGTTTTCTGGATAGCCATGTTAGGTAGAAAAAGTGACTGGTGTGGCACTTCAGAAAGTCAATCTCAAATTCGTGGCTCTGTGTAGTGGCAAATAGGGGTGCTTCCTCAAACCCAGATAGTGAGACTGCCTGGAAAGGTCTCCTAGGACAAAATTTGCAGCACGGAGAACCGGGTATCTGCTCCAGACATTTAAGACTAGACAGCTTTCAGAAGACACACACCACCCATTTCTATGGGCGATGCAGCTCCCCAGAGAGCTCACCTGCCTTGCAGCTCACACAGACAGTTCCTAGAATGAGTCAGATGGTGGCTGCATCTTCCAGAGCATCTGCCCATGCTCTGTCACTCTGAGGAGACATGCTGGGCAGCTGCTTTGGCATGCCTGCCTTCTGTCTTGCCCTGAGATGGGCCTTGGAGCAAAACATGGTGGACGGCTGCTGTGGAGAGCTCTATCATCTGCCCTGCTGCTGTGGCATTTGCTGCTGTGTGTGAATAGCGCAGTTGGAGCCCTCTGGAGCACTGGTAGCCTTCCTGGTCAGGGGCATGCAGATTCACACCAGTTCTGCCTGACATAAAGGGCAACTCCCAATTAACTTTCAACCGTATATGTCCTCACAAATTACATGGTATGACTTGGGGACCAGCTGTCAAAAAGCTAGGGGAAGGTGGGACTCAATAACCCAAATGTAGTCCTAATATAAGGTGATACAATTGGTCTTGAAATTAAACCATTTAAGAAACATTCTGCTTTCCCCTGCAATGATATTGAATACACTTTGTGCAAGTGTGTACCTGGCTATTCAGTGAGAAGGCTTTCAGGCAAATAATACAAGCTGCCAAGGCATCCTGTCTGGAGGACCAGCTGACAGGAACACACATTGTTCTTTGCTTTTCTAATCTGATTTTGTAAGGGTCATGTGGAAATGCAGCTGGAAAGGTGTTTCAGAAATTTCTTGAGGGCACAATCCTAGGAAGACAAACAGATTGGGCATTCTGCTATAAAACAAAACAAACTGTGAACTCTATTTGTAAAATTGGTAAGATCAACAGATTGATATGTCCAGTTTTTGCCAAGAATATTGGCCAAAACATAACCTCTATTCTGCATCATTGCTGAGTGTAACAAAAGAAATTGTGATTTGTCTCAGCATGTGTTGTATCAATAAGGGATGGTGGAGACTACAGCCAGGTGCATCATGTTTATTTAAAGTATACACTTCTAGCTTTTGCTACGTTGTTACAATAGTGCTGCTTTTAAAATGTTGAATCTGATTGGTTTAACTTTTAACACGTATTTTTTCCCCACTACTAATAATAGTAGTTTGGATTATTCAGTCAAGTATTTGCTAACAAAATGTGGATATTGTATGAGGTTTTGAAAGAAATGTGTTTTCACACTTTCCACATCTAAGGAAACTTAAATTATAACACATTTGGTAGCATGCTAATGTGACTATAGCATGTAGTAAAATATGCTTGATTTTCTATATTATATGCTTTTGCTGTACCTCTTGATTTTTGCTAATATTTCTTGTGAGTGTGATTTGGAAGAGCAGCATACAAATTAAGATGATGAGACATTTAACATTGTGCCCTTTAGAAGGAGGCTTTGCCTGCAGCCCACAGACATAGATCAGTTAGCATTCTTAACATATAGGAGCAGTGGCTTTCAATTTGGCTGGAAGAATTCTCCTTATCAGCAAAGAGCATGCAACTGAAGCTGAGGTCTCAGCAGCAGAATTTTTTTCCCATGCAACCAGAGAACTGTCAAGAGTTACAGAAGGAAACGGGCAGATGAGAATACTTTGATTCATTTCTCATACCTGCATCTTGCTCAAAAGGGTTTCTTACAGAGCCTGATTCTTTTTAACAAGAGGGTGCAGAGTAAGAGTTTCACACAGCCTTTTGTGTATTAAGGTTCTTTTTTCACCTTTTGTAGTGATACAAAAGTACAAATCTATCCCAGGAAATGCATGATTGTGCTAATAGGCTTCTTACTGCTATGGAAGTGGCTTCTTTTGTTACCTACTTAGAATATGCTGTCTGAATCTCAGTGAAGGTTGAAACAAGAATTGCAGTAGACCCCTATTGTCATATATTCCAATCTGTTAAGGAATATACACAAATCAAATTTTAGCTTGTGAGAAAAACTTGTAAAAATAATTTTCTAATAATAGTCTTCATTTGAAATAGGTGTTGTTGTGCTTCTTAAACAGGTTGTATGCAAGAACAACCAATTTGTAGTGCACAGATTCTGTGATCACAGCCAGCAATTTTAAAAAGAATAAAATTTTAACAGTTGAACTAGTATTGCTTTAGTTGTTGTACTATCAAACAAAGAGCTCCTGGACTAGGTTCTATATGTAGCAATATATTTGCAGATCTAAAAGGGTAATAAAAGTCATTATTTTTACAAAGGTTACTGTTAGCTGCTAGGTGCTATAACCAGAAAAGGGTGGAAACTGTGAGAGCCAGTGTGGTGTAGTGGTTAAGAGCATGGGACTGGAACTCAGACGATCTGGGTTCTAGTCCCCACTCGGCCATGGAGCCAACTGGGTGACTTTGGGCCAGTCACAGACTCTCAGCCCAACCTACCTCACAGTGTTGTTGTGGGGATAAGATGGAGGAGGAGAATGATGTAAGCTGCCTTGAGTCCTTTGAGGAAAAAGGCAGGATATAAATCGAAGAAAAAAAAACAAAAACTGAAGGAATACACAACTGAGGGAAGGAGTGTAAGTTCTTCAAGGTCCTCCTGAGCTTTGATGTGAGGGATGGTCTGCATGGGAATTTGAGCCATGGTCTGCTTATAGTGCTACCTTCTCATCAAATGCCAACTGTTAATAATTTGACCCAGAATTAGACATGCCTGTAGTTGAATTTTACACATTGAAGCTAGTGATAAATTGGTTTAAAGTACACCTCTGTTTTAAAGTACATCTGTTGAGAGTAAGAGGGATGGCAGGCTGGGGCAATCTTTCCCATGGACTGCTGGCTGCATTCCAGATGACAATTCAGAATCAGAATGGGAAGGACATTTCAGTGAGATTGGGGAGCATGGGTTAGCTCAAGACTCTGAGATGCAGGAGGAGGAAATGATTATCTCAAGGCCTGGCACGTCACCCAGTCAGGCAGTTCCTGGGAACAGCCAAAGTGTACAGCCAAGGGGAAGACTCACTGAGGAGGAGGAATTCGCAGGCACAGACTGGCCCTGCGCTTAACCCTGTGGCGAGGTATCAGCAGACAAGAGGCCCAATTGAATGAGCAGCAAATGGAAAGGAGGTGTGCTCACCTTTGGAGAGCCCTTCCCAAAGAGTTGGGGCCCAGGCATGTTCATAAGGAGAGTTCCTGGAGGTAAGCACTAGATTGGGTTCGTTGAACCACTCTGTGCATGCTCAGAGATCTGTGCTGGGCAATTTGTACTTAGAAACAAAGTTGCAAGGAAAATGCTCTGGCTGGTGATCATTTGAAGGAGAAACTTCTGCTCTCAACATCACCTAACTCTATGATTGTGGACTTCATCTCTGAACAAAAGTAATTGCCACTACTAATTAAGAGTTGTCATGCCCCTACTCTGGGCCCTATTCCATTATATTGTGATATACTGAGCACAAGACCCAAGGAAGTGCTTTGTTCCACCATGATGAATTTTACCTTCCAACTGCACATCAAAGAACTGCAATAGTTCTTCTGAAACCAAGTGTGTTATGTCATGAAGTGGTGAATTCATAGAAACCTGGGTAATGTCAGGAAGAGGTTTATCTCTTGCCACTTTTCCTGTGCTACTCTGCAGGGGAATAGATTGTCTCAACAGGCAATAAAACATGGGTAGCATTGCCCAATGCAATAAATGCAGCTGTTCTTTCACTCACTTGAGACAGTGGTAAGTTAGCATTTTCCCTGCCATGAAATAGGGTTGTAATTGCTTTAGGAGGACGTCTCTGTGCCATGACTAAACAATTTGTGAAACAGAAACAATTTAATATAGTGCTGAGATAGTAATAATATAGTTTGTTAATAATAGGGGATCAGTTTGGGACACACTGAAAGGGGGATGCTGAACTGGTCCCATCTCATTGTGGATGTCTGCCAGTAAGAAAGACCTGTCTACATTGTGTACAGAGTACTTTGGAGTCCTGGAAGATAGATCTGCACATGTGCACTTCAGGTTGAGGTAGTGAAAACTTACCTATGGTAACTGGGTGAGCTGACTTAGGTGCAAAAATCAGTTCCAGTCCTGGGGATTTTAGGGCATCAAGTTTGGACTCAAACAATGCAACATGATACAGTATTAGGAAAATGCATTCTCAGAAGGGTTATATATATTTGAGCATACATACTTTGATCTAGGAGCTATCTGGTGCCCTCTAGTGTATGTTTTTGTTTGAAGGGTTGGAACACATACATGCTCTAGAACTCACACTGCAAATAAGGAATCCAGGAACTAATCTTTGTAAGAGGAAATTTGAGCACAAACTTCATTTTTTTCAAGATCAGTACCAAGAGAAATGCTTAAAGAGTGGAGTGTTATTACATGATGCTGCAGTATGTGTATCACGGCTAAGGGATGCCCATTGATCATAGTATTTTAGGTGATTAATCATATGCTTACAAACTCATTCATTTCCTTTTTCACAGCAGCAAAATCTCAGTATAGACAGTACTTGGAGATCAGTGGCACTGAGAAAATTAATCTTTTACGATGCATATTAACATAGAGCTGCTGGGTGATATTTACTGCCTGGGAAAATGGGACTACAAGTGGTCCAAGGCACCAAAAGCAAACCAGGTGGACAATAGTCATTTTAACAACAAATTTGAAGGCCAAAGTCATGTGGAACTTCATGCTTTGTTAGCATATTTGCACTTAAATCACTGTAGATCCCTGTTGGACAAACCTTTTCAACCTTTTAATTATACATTGTAAATACAAGATTACCAGACTTCACATTTATTTCTTAAGTTCTGCATTGTGTAATAATTGAGTCACTCCAGTCTGTATTTACACAGAGTTCCACACTGATGGAACCAAAATCACTGGCCTTTTCTCCCATGCTTGCCACCCTGACACAATGCCCAGGTGGGCCAGAGAATAGGACTTCAGAGACTGATCTTAATAGCAAGACTGGCTTGTGTAAGTGCAGGCAGCCCTTCAGCTATCCTAGGCCCAAGCTGTTCAAGGCTTTAACAATACCAGAGCTTTGAATGGGGCTTGAGAGCACACTAGCAAGCAGTACAGTGGCTATCCAGTTATGTGCCTTTCAGCCCAAGCACCCAAGTAACTGTTTTGTACCAGCTGGGGCTTCTGAGCTCAGCTGCATGCAGACTGAATTACTGCAATCTAGTCTATATGTAACTGGTACATGGGTAACTGTGGCAAAGTCCCCAGACAGTGCATCTGGCAAATCAGCCAAAGTTGGCAAAAAAGATGCTCCTGCTCAAGCTCGTGTGCACTTCCAGTGCTGATGGGAAGTCCAGGAAAGTCCCCCAAAGTATGCACCAAATCCTTCAGGGGAAGTGCTGTCCCATCCAACAGTGATTGCCCCATTTTTGCCACAAGCAGAGGGTCCTAGCCACAGTAACTCACTCAGCTGGATTACAGCTTGGTCAATGAACCCTCAGCTGGTAACTGCCTCCAGACACCTGCTTAAAGTTTCCACAGCCCCCCTTGGGCTAGGAGATGGCAAGATGAGGCACTGTACTGATGACCCCAGAGCATCTTCATGTAGATGTTAAAAAGACTGGAACAAGAAACCCCTGCCATCTCCCGTGTCCCCTTTTCCACTGTAACTTCCAGTCCAGTCCCAGCTAGGTAACCCAGAAGGATACCATGGTCACCGAAAGGACTGGAAAGACTACCACCACTGCACTCCTGCCTGTTCTCAGGTGTAAGAGATCCACTAGGGGGAGCCAGACTAGTTCTGTTCAAAAACCAGGTTGAAAATCAGGCTGAAATGGATCCAAAATAATCTATATCATCCAAGACTACCTGGAGTTGAGGATGCACCACAAAACAGCAACACACTCATCAAATTTGGGAGGACAGATGTTAATGACACCACGGTGCATGGGGAAAGGGTAAAAAAAAAGACCCTCCCCAGTTCTGCTTTGGGGTATAAAGGGAGTTGTATTCCAACATACCATGTTAGGGAAACATAGAAACAGCGCGAGTCAGAAGGGGTCTCCCGGGCCATCTAGTCTGACCTCTGGCACCAGCCGGCTCCACTCACGACATGCCCACCATGTGCATGTCCAGCCTACTGGCTGGCTTCCGTGGACTTAGAACTCATGTACTGTGGCTCTGTTGCATTCACAGAGGCTAGATGAAAGTCAATACATGAGAAATTAAAAGGGCAGCTGCAGCTCATTACACTTTATATTTTTAAGTTCTTTTTTCATCTTAGCACGGAACTCCCTCTGTTAATACCTCCACAAATTTCCGTGTCCCTCAGATCCATTTCCTTATCATATTTACAGATATACTTGTGCAAACAACAAGGAGGAAGGTTCTATCAGGTAAGATCACAATTAGATAGTGAGGCCTTCCAGTGAATTAAAGTGTCTGTTCTTTCTCTTTGCCCTTTTCAGTAACTTCCTCATGATTAAACATAGCCACATAATTGAAATCCGTGCGGGTTTCCCCTATTTTTAGATGCCCCTTTCTCACTAATAGAAACAGTAAGGGAGCAAGTTCCCACTGCTGATAACATCTTAGATTTTCCAAGCTGGAGGCCACTAGAAAAGTTCTGTGAATTTTGCTGCCTCGTCCCAACTGTAGCCTCCAGGTTAACATTTCATGTATATGGAACTCAAATTTTATATTGAAGTACCTATCACCTGTAAGTTTCATCAACTTACTCTGGTTGTTTGAGTACTTCTGCTTCTGGACTCCTTAATGCTCTTATTTTCAGCCACTCCTCACTTTAGACCAGGGACTGAGGAATCTTCACCCCTTAAAATATTTGCTGGACTCTAGCACCCATCTGGTCCATGCAACATGGCCAATGGTTAGGACTGATGGGAACGGGAATCCAGCACCTCAAGGTCCATAGGTTTCCCATGCCTGCTTTAAACTGTCCTTGTGGACAGGGCCTTTTCCTTGTGCTTTTCCCTGTGTATAGAACCTTTAGACAGCACAGGTTAGTTGCTTATCAAAAGATCATACTCACTGATAGCAGTTATCTAAGTCAGTAGCCAGTCATCTTTCTATTTGATCCCCCCCAAGCCCCATTTGACTTGACAAATCCAGTACAGATTGGGGTAGAGCAGGGGTCTCAAACTCGCGGCCCGCGGGCCAATTGCCGGGACAGGACGGGCACGGGGGAGGGGCCCTGCAGCCTTCAAAGCGCCAGCGGCCCCCCGGGCCGGCCGTGGGATGAGCGGCCCACCACCCCCGCGGTGGTGGAATACTTGATGCGGCCCAGCCTCACCCAGACTCTACTTCCAGCGGCCCCCAGGTAAGTTGAGCTTGAGACCCCTGGGGTAGAGTGAGGTTTAGAGTAGATCTATTGAAATCACTGGGACAGTTGGTCAGGACAGACTTAATTCTCACTAAAATCTGTGGATCTATTTTAAGTATAACTAAGCCTGGATTCCACCCCTGTTGTAATGTAGCCCTTTTCTTATGATGGGACACAGTTCTGGCCTTGAATTTAAATCATTTAAGAAATGCATGGCTGTGCTGACAAAACTAAATCACCATCGACACTGATTTCCTTGTATTAGAACATCCTGGACTAAACTGTCAACACCAGTCACCACTTGTAGAACTAGACACACAAAAGCTCTTGTTGACTAGAAGTTTATCTCAGTGTAAATGCATTCCTACTTAGACAAACATATGAGAAGCGATGTTGTAGACATGCCTGGCACAGAAGGTTTACAGCAGAAAATACATCCCCTTGTTTCCAAAGTAGTGAGAAATTTCAGGGGCATGACTTGCCAGGGTTTTAATTCCTTTTTGGAGGAAAGATCACAGTAGACTTGCAGCATTCGGGGTAATATTTGCATTATCTACACATATATGAGTATTTTTATGTCAAGCATATGCACACATTTGGCAAGGCACTGAGACAGACATTTGAACTGTAAGATACTCCCGATCTCACAACTCAGCTCTCTGCCTGTGTTTGTTCCAAAACACCTGTTGTGTTTCTCCCCTCACTATGTTGCTTACACACCCCTGCACACCTTACTTGGCTGCCACCTCCCTCCTTCTCTAGAGGTATCTTTTCCCAAACAGGCAGTTCTCTCCATTCTGAATGTTTCAATAATGGTTTCTGTATCAAGAAGCCATCTAACAATCAGCTTTCTCTGAGAGGCGTTCCCTGAACATCCTGGATTATTCCTATTAAATTGCCCTAACAAAGAATGCGGCTAGCATACTATGGGCATTGTTCAAAACATCTTTTCATACTTCTCATTATTTTTGTTTAATGTTTGCAAAGCAAGTATTTACCTTGTGAGCCCTATCATCCATCTTTTCCTTTTGATGAAATTGTGGTAGCACCAACTGGGCATGGTGGGCCATAATTAAACAAAATGCCACCAAATTAAAAGTGCTGAGCATATGTACTAGTCCAGCCTTCCATGTCCAGGTTCAGATGTCCCAGCCTTCCCCAGCCAGCATGGGGGATTCTGGGCCTTGGCAAGGCCACTCTGCATTAGACCACTGACCTTCATCTGCTTGGTCAGTAGCCGCAACTGTGTTATATCCCACCTTAAGATAGGTTACACCAGGAGTACCACCAACATTTTATTTTGGTTGATGATAATTTCAAGTGCTTTTTTAAAACAAGAAGAGGGAAATCAGGGAGGGAGAAGGAAGACTGACATGTACAGGAAACTATTAGATCTCATGTACTACATGTGATTAAAAGTGGGTCCCAGCTGTGAAAAGTTTGGACTATTTCTAGACATGGCATGGAAATCCCATGAGACATGATTAACACCACTTTTTGCCTAGTAAGCAAAGGTGCAGTATTTCCACTGTAAATAAGATAACAGCTTGTTTGCACAGTTAACAACAGAGCTGAAAGCAAATGAAAGACCTTTTTGTTGTAGCCCAAACATGCCAAGCAGAGTGATGCAATCGTATTGCACTGAAAGTGCTTGGACACCTTAGGCACCCATTTATTATGTCTGGACAGGGTTCTCCCTGGTTACATTCTAAAGGTTTGAAAAGAATCAGCTGCTTGTCCTAGGGCAAGGCATCAGCTCTGTAGCAAGAGCTCTCCTCTTTTGTTTCCTTGACAGGGAGGTGAGGAAACTGGGATTGTGGTTACATTATGGTTATTGATTATGATCCTTTGACAAGAACTGAATGATTGGAGGCCTGCAGCTTTGGCCAGTGAGTAAAGAGAAAATGATCTAGAGCACATGTCTTTCAGAAGCAGAATGGAACAAATGGGGGGAAGGAAAATACTTCTAGCCACAGCCCATCCCATGCTTAGCAGATAAAAAGGCAGAGCGATATATTCCAGATGAAATTAGTGCAACTCCTATCCACTAGATCTGATGCAGGTTTGATAGTCAAGATGGAAACATAACACCTGAAATGGTCTCGGTGTCATGGAGGCAATACAGTAAGCCCATGTATCTATTTCCTCATGTCAAGTCTTTGTAACTACTCTTGAAACATCAATAAAAGCTTAAGCAGCAGGGGCATTGCTCGGTCCAGCCCCATGGCCCTTGGTCCCAAATCTATCTGCAGTGCCCCAAGTGTCAGCCAAGCATTACCACTGAGCCAGCAATAGCCTGGCCCACCTCCTCCAGACAGTGAACAGGAGTGTTGCCCAAGTCCCTGGCTGCTTGTTCTTTTGATAGAGATGCAGCTCTTCAATCAAAGGTGAAAACAAGCAACCAGGCTGGCCTTCTCAGTTCCCATCTGAAATGTCATGAGACTTCATTGAGTCTTGAGAGATTGCAAAAAATCTTGTGAGATTCTGCAATCACATGCAGCTTCAGACAAACTTTGTGGAAGTGTGTCTGCTGGATGACACAGCTTTGATCACTTCATGCCACCCAGGTAGCCAAGCTCCAAGTCTTTTAAGGGCTTTGCAGCACCCTTGTGGAGCAGCACAACAAATAAAACCCAGGAAGCATAACAACTTGTTCCATCTACCTCAGGACACCAACTGGCAGTGGATGTCTAAAGGTTCTGACAGGAGCCCTTCCTAGCTCTACCTGGAGATGCTAGCGACTTCAGTATGCAGAGCATGTGGTCAACCGCTGAGCTACAGCCTTTCTGTAAGGGCAACACGCTTTCAGAAAAGCTCATTCTTTCAGCAGCATCTGCTAGTTCCACACACAGGACATTGTCACTATGTGTGGTCTCTGGCTGTTTGTTCTATCAGTTTGTTTATGAACACAGAGGGCTTCTTTTAGCTGAAGACACCAGTTACACTCCAGAATCCCCCTAACAAATGCCAAGTCCTGTCCTTGCTGCAGGCTACAGATCACCAGGGAACTGAGTACCATGCCCTTTGCTTCCATAGGAAAATTGATATGGGCAGTAGTGTGAGCAGAAGCCTCCCCTTCTTGCTCCAAATGCCAGACAGTCTCTTTGCAAAACAGATTGTTTATTGGTACTTCACAGCTTCAAGACAAAGTAATACTGTAGGCTCCCCAGGAAGCTGGAGAAGTCTCTAAGCATACTAAGAATGACTCTTGAATCCAAACTAGGAATGCCCAAACCTTTTCTTCTCAGTAACTGTTGCTGAGTGAGGTCATCTGGAGTTTTGGAGTGCTCTGCCTTTAGTTCTCCAAAGCCATGTAGCTCTGTTTCTCCTTTTCATTCTCATCAGGTGAGGCTGTGGGTGTGCTGGCCTGGGTGAGGGCTAATAAACAGGAGTTCAATCCAGACAAGGATTAGTTGCTGTTAGTGGGTGTTATTTCTGACTGGATGAAGGTTCTTCAACATGTTCTGAATGGGACTGCACTCCCCCTGAAGTAGCAGGTTTATTTATTTATTTATTTATTTATTTATTAAAACATTTCTATGCTGCCCCTTGCCGAAGCCTTGGGGCGGCTTACAACACAATAAAATACAATAAAATACAAAAATAACTATATAAAATTAACAATATAAACTAAATAACAATATAAAAGTTTGTAGCTTGGGGGTTCTCCTTGACTTGTCTTTGTCGCTTGATGCTAATATGGTTTCAGGGACTCAGAGTGTCTTCTGTTAGCTTCAGCTGGTGGCCCAGCTATGCCCCTAGACAGAGATAGCCTGCTATCAGTAATCTGCACTCTAATAATCTCTAAAATAGATTACTGCAATGCACTGAACATGGGGCTGCCCTTGAAGAAACTGCAACTTGTGAAAAATGCAGTAGCCAGATGAATAACAGGGAGCAGATGGTCAGACCATATAATACCACTCCTGGTCCACTTGCATTCCCTGCCCTATATACTTCTGAGCCCAAATCAAGGTGCTGATTTTAACCTATAAAGCCCTACACAGCTTGGGACCATAATAGCTCATGGAATGCCTCTCCCAATTTCAATCTACCCATAGCCTATGATCTGCATCTGACAGCCAACTCCAGGGGAAGCCTGCAGAAAGTCAAGGAGGAGGGCCTTCTCAGTGGTGATCCCCAATTTTGGAATGATCTCAAGGAGGCCAACCTGGTGCCAACATTGTCATCTTTTGGGTGTCAGGTTAAATCTTCCCTCTATTCCCAGGAGGTTAATGGCATATGATAGGATATGCCAGCTGTTTTAATCAGCTTTATTGAAACTATTTTAGTTTCAGTTTTACTGAAACTATTTTAGATGCTTAAGCTGTTTTAAATTTTGTGTATTGGAATTTTAAGCTGTTTTAATTTGTACACTGGAATTTTATACTGTATTTTATTGTGTCTGTAATTTTAATTGCATCACTTTTTATTGTATTTCAAGAAATTGTTATGAACTACCCAGAAAGATTTGGTCATTGGGCAGTGTTTATTATATTCATATCCTTCCTTTTTTCCTTTCAAGGAATCAAGGTGATTTGCATAAATTTCCTCCCAATCTTCTCACAACAACAACAGCCTTGTGAGGTAGGTTGGACTGAAAGTCTGCGACTGGCCCTAAGTCACCCAATGAACTCTATGACTGAATGGGGACTAGAACCCAGACTTGAGTCTCAGTCTGAGTCTCAGTCCCGCACTTTTAACCACTACACTACACTGGCTGTCAGTATAGAAATAAAACAAATAAATAACCAGTTAGATGTAACCCCTTCCAGTTCAATAGGTTTACTCCCAGGTAAGTAGACACAGGAATTCAAACGGGGAGCTGAGGCAAAAGAACAAAAAGGACTCCTATTTTTCACATGAGTGTGCAAAACAACACAGTGGAACAGAGTGGATCTACTTTATATCTGAAGAGATCATCCATGGCCCTGTGCTTGGTTTGTGTGCAGACAGTGACTGCTCTTTCCAGATAAAAGTGTCTCAGGATGCAGAACTGAAGGAGACCTCTTCCTGGGAACCTTGGACAGCCACTGTCCATTGAAACAGGCAACCATGTACCAGAAATTCAGTCCACATATATAGCAGCCCCACACAAGTCCCATGCAATGTGGGTTCACTGCAGTGCATGGCTATGTAGAAAACCTGTAGAGAACATGTTCAAATCTTAACAGCCCCTGATGACTCCATCATGTGATTTTTCATGAAATCCAAGTTCCTCCTGTGAAGAGTTACATCACAAATGACTGCTGTTCTGAGGAATAAATGTATTTTAAGAATGCACATGGAGGGGGATGTGGACAGCACTGGGAGGAAGTGCTGCTCTTCCTAGTGCCAGCAAAATCTGTGTGCACAACATGCGCCTCCCCCATGAGGACAATGTGCATGTCCCCATGGGGACTGACCCGCACTGGAGGAGTGGCTGCTCCTTCCAGCACTGGCTGAGCCTGTGCCATGTGAAGCCAGAGCTTCAAGATGAGGAGGGGCAACTCCTCTCCGAGCTGACCCAGTCCCATTGTCCATGCCGGGAGAAGCATGGAACTCTGCTCCTCTTCCCGCATAGTCAAAAGCAAATGGGCCTTTGGAGGTCACAGCAGGCTATGCAAGGCCTGGTGTGGAGTTCTAACTCCCCACTCCAAGAAAAGCCACCTGACCCCTGGCTCCACAATTCTATAAGGCTGAACAAGGAAGTGAGATGGCCATCCACAGACAGCACATTTTCCGCACATTGCATGATAAGGTGGAAAGAACAAGGCACTAACCATTGTTGTGACACTGAGTGAACTGAAGAAAGCCACTCTTTGTCAACACGGCGCCTCACTGTCAGGAGTCCTGCTTGTGCACCAGTGATCATCATGAAAAATGCAATGTCACCCATGCTTAGGCCACCTATAATGGATCTCACAGCCTCTTGCAATATCTCTTTTTGGGGGTGGGGAATCAGGATAGCCTCCAGTATCTGTCCTCTTATGATGGAGGGAGGCACAAAGAACTTTTGCAATGTTAATACTCCCTTTGAGCGGTATGTGCATAGTGTGCATCAGGCCCTGGTAGGACAAAGCTAACCCCATGTAACCTTCCCATGTGGGGCTGCCACCACTGATGCCATCTTCACGACCCTATGGAGGAGCACGTTGATCCCTAAGTGGCCTGGTATGAATGCTTGGAGGTTTGTGGGGTCCACATGATTTAATCCAGAGATCATGCTCCCCTACCTTCCCACACCCCCATGATAACCAGAACTGCTGCTGGCTGCAATACAACTGCCTTCTCAAAATGGGTTAGGAAATTGTGAATTGGACCCTGAAGGTTATGCAAGTTCAACAGGACTTCCATTTTGAATTTTTACCACAAATTTGATTTATGAATGTTCAGATCTTTCAAGGCAGCTGAGAACCATACATTGGTGGCCCATGTTGCACTAGGATATTGCCACAGCCCAAGCAGTTGAGAGCCAGTCTCCCCCACTCTTTCTTTGCCCTTCCAAGCAGATCAAAATGAGATCTGACCACAGACTTAATAGTCATTATGATAAAGCAGGCCAACCGGCCTGGCTTTATGAGACCCCAGGAGTATTGCAGGAGCTTTTAGCAAAAGACAAGCCATGAAATTAATGAGAGAGTACCACGCAAGAAGTTGATTAGCTCTACCTTTGGGGAGGTCCCCACTGTTTGTGGGCCAGTCAGTGGGAATGCCGGACATTACTCAGTTGCCCAATTCTCTTGAGCTAACTTCTGCTGAGGGAACTTATTATGACATCATTTCCCCTCTGGCATTGCCTGTTCAACAGTGTCTCATCCCAAACCAGACACACTGCTCGTTTCTGGGCTTGTTGGCCTTGGTATTTTAGCCAAGAATTCTGACTCTTCTTCCAATTCAGTTTATCTGAAATAACCTCACTGGAATGCTGCGTTTTGGGAAAAGCAGGCCTAAGCCCCACACATGCTTCCCTTTTTGAGGCCAACACATAGGACTGATTTTCAGTATTACTGCAGCTTAAACAACTAGCTTAAGCTGTGGCATGTGCTGGCCACAGTCAGAATAGTCACTGTCCAGACATGGCCTGCCATTTCCTCTGAATCCAGGGAGGGCATGGATTGCTGGAGGATTGTACAACCATCAAATAACCCCCAGAGCTGTTGGATTATTGAGGGGCTGTTAACCTCCCAAAAAACCCATCCCATTGGGGTTGAGATGACACGGCAAACTGCACCCAGCATACACCATGGCTGAAACAAGCTGCTGCGTTCATGTGAACCCAGTCACAATTCTGTGACTAGTGGACAGCAGAGGGGACATCCAAGCTTGTAAGATTCAACGTGCATGGGATGACGACGTGAGGATCTGCTGCTGCTCTTCCATCAACTTAGAGAATAGTTATTGACTGCGACTACAGACTTATCCATCAGCCACAGGACCAAGGATCCCTGAGAGGTGGTATCCCCTTGCCTCCCAGAATAAATGTTATCCCAAGGGAGAGACCAACCTCATCCCATATACTAGCTAGAAAAGGAAGTGCTGCAGGGACCTTGCTTTGACATTCCTGCCAGAATTAACACAGAGAAGAACTTTGAAATGAAGAACTAGGATCTAATTTTTGTTCCTCCCACTCCCATTTCATTTTGTACTATGTCCGATAGGTTCTAATCTTGATGGAAGGGCCTGTTTTGTGAAGCTTTGAAAGTTGCTATGGAAACTTTGCTTGGTTGCAGAGAGGGTAAAATTGATGCAAACGAACAAACACGTAAATAAAGGATTTTATCCATTGTCTCATTTGCTGTCCCAAATTCTCTGCCTGCTCGCCATAGCTTTTGAAGGGTAGCTTCTTGGCAGCACAGAGCCAAGTTCACCATTTTTATTTTGCGTCAAAGTAGTGATCTGCAATTCTGGGCAGTTAGTTCAGTAAGTTTGATCAGCTCTGTTCCTGTTTGTCAGGCAGAGGAAGAGATTTACCTGAAGCCATGCTAACTAATTAGATCTAGATTAGTCAGCCCTGTTTCCCTCCTTTACAACCAAACAAATGCTGCCTGGGGCCTTCTACAGAAATAAGGGAGATTAAGGCTAAACATGTCCTAGGCAGATAAAAAGCAAATGTGCCTATGAGGCATGCAGACCAGCATCTGGCAGGGACTAAGAGTTCATTCAATCCACCTTCATTAATCCACCATTCACATGCCAGAACACAGGCATCACCCGCTTTGCACCAAATATTCTTTACCCAGATGATTGCTGGGAGCATTTCCTTTCTGCCAGCTTGTTCCACACCAGTTGGTATGGGGTGCCTAAAATACAAGGACTGCTGGAACAAATCACCACTGTTCTAGCTTTCACTGACAGTTTGCACATCTTTTTGCAAGTGGCTTAGAGTGCTTTGCAGTCAGGCAGGCATGATGCCAACCGCAGCACCCTCTAGTGTGTGTGCAATTGATGTGCTATTTGCTGTCCAGCTGGAATTGCAAATACAGAAGCAAGGGGTGTTTGTGTCTGTTGTGTAGGGAGGGGGTATCATGCACCCTACAGTCCAAAATATACATAACTGGTATAGAAGTTGGGCTAGAAGTTGTGGAGGCCCACTGAATTATTGCTTCTACTCACTTCAAACACAAGCGATAGTTTTTCAATTTACTTGCCTTGACTCACCCAGTTCCTACATTATGGTCTTTCAGCACCAGGTGAGGATCTTTTTACCTACCTGGACTATTCATTTCTTCCAATTTGCTTCTAAGGGAACAACCTTATCGCTGGCAGATGCATGCTTGCTGGCCATAGAAAAAGGCACCAAGATCTCAAAAAAACCTTCTGTCACCCTCTCACCCAGTGTAGTTTGGAAGTTATTTATTTAGTAAACTTCTATGCCGCCCCATTCGCCAAAGTTCTATATGAAGTTTTACCAGGTATTTTAGGGTTTAGTTCTTGTAACCCACCCAGAGAGCTTTGGCAGTATAGAAATCTAATATATAAATGCACACACAATGGAAAAGCCTCTAGATATCTGAATGGAAAGAGATTCCTTGCAACAGGAAGTGCTTCTACAAAAGGTTTGCATCCACGTTGCCCCTGGGACTGCAGAGTTGAAGTGAGATGCACTCTGACCTCGACCACTGGCCAGGGGACCAAGGGCTATGGGAAACTTGCACCCCAACTCCCAGGAAGTACAGGTAAGGGAAGGCAAGCCTAGCCCCATCCACTAATCAAAGTGAGAGCAGCTGCAGGATCTTTGTTCTTGAAAAAGGTTGAATTTTGCTTCATCACCCTCTTTCGTAATGTATCATGCACAAAAGAATGCATATACTCATCTGGACAGTATTTTACGTCCCATAGAAAAGATACCTGTATAAATAGCAGGCTGTGCCAAACAGTGATCTAAACCATGACCTTTAAAGCTAATCTAAACAAGTGCAATAATTTTGGTAGGAAATGAGAACTGGATGCACAGGTTTCGCAGCATAACATGAATGCTAATAAAAGAGGGCAAGAAAGATGGTGCTGTTCCAGTAAAGTTCTTCTAAGAGCAGCTTAAGCTCAGGACTGGTCTCTTTGTGTAGCAACAGTTCAGCAGGCAGACTCCGGTGCACACACGCCTTTGCCAACTCCAAGTTCTTCAGAATGGTGGGCAGAGCTAGATATTACACAAAAGAGGGACCTGTCACTTGTCAACTCTCTCTTTTACAATTCCCTAATGATGGAAGACAGGAAGGCCTGGAGGAACGTTGTCCATGGGGTCGCAATGGGTTGGACTTTGCAACTAACAACAGCAACAGCCGCAGCATTAACCAAAAGCAGTTGAGCTGGGAAAACACACACCAGGATAACATTTCTGTTTGGTCTGCTCTGCTTATCTTTTGCCTAAGCTTAGAGAACTTCAAATGTTAATTCTGGGACTGGCTCATGAACAGTTTGCTAGAGTTTTCATGTAGTTTATTGATGCAAATGAGTTCATATACACATTGATTACATGAGATTCCCGATGCATACATATCTAATCTCCCTTTGGCACAGCGCTGGAATATAGGTGTGTAGATATATATATATATATAGGTGCATATAGATGTGTAGGTAAAGCATTAAAATGTAAGGAGAAAAAAGGCTCTAAACCTGAAAACTGAAGAATTGCACAAGCTCAACAATATAAAGAAAGTGTTGACATGGATTTTTAAAGACAGAATTCTATTGGATTTCGAGTGTGTCGCTGTTGCTTCATAGAGACCATCTGCTGCTTCAGAACCCTCAAAGCTAATGAGAAATTCAAACAGGAAGAACTTACTAAGCAACCTGAGATAAAATCCACAAGGTTCTTTCAGTAGCCACAATGGCAGTGACATTAAAGGACACGCTTTTTACTTCACCCTCCTTCGCTCAGCCATCACTGCTCCCCATATTGACCTTATTTACATCATGTGCCAATCCTCTCTTTTTTTCCTGATTTTCTGATTTCATCAGACAAGTCGTAAACAGTTTGGATTGCTAAATAAAGAGATGTCAGGAACGGCTCAACCAGGGCTAGCCCAAGATATGTCGATATCTTGAACAAAGGACAAAATGATGCTCTCCTGTCTTCCTTCCTCCTCTGTCCCAGAAGAAAGAAGGTGAGCAGCTTAGGCATGGCATGGCACACGACTCGTGTAGCTCTGTCCTTCAGCTCTTCTGCACTGCTCACTGCCACAGTGCCGGCTTCTACCTTGCTTTGCCTGACAAGAAGCCCGCCTTTCTCTAGAACTCAGACAGGGACCCTTATGGTGTAAGTCAAGTGAGGTACTGTGGACTGTCTGTGCTCAGGCCACAGTGCCTTCCGGGAGACATCACAACTCTGCAATATCTGCAATATTGCAACTCTGCTATCGGCAGAAAGTGTGAAGCCCGAGAATCAGCTAGTTTGGGTCCAGGCCTTCTGCCCTTGCTTGGGTAACAGAGCATTTCCACTTCAGAAACCAGTCCCATGGAACATGCACCCTGCTGGCCTAGCTTGAAGTACAGCCACCTGTAATCTTAGCCCAGCATTAACCAGCACTTTCTTGAGCTGATGGATACTATCAATAGTAGTGAGCACTTTAATACACAGGGACTGATGCTCACTGGGTTTATTCATCTGTTGGTGCTGAACTTGAAAATTATTTTCAAGAAGCAATAACAACAAAATCAGCTCTGTGCCTGATGGATGGCCAAGCAAAACCAACCTACGAAAACTGGCACACACCTCCAACCTATGAAAACTGGCACACACCTGTACAGGTGTTCTTCCTTTATTGTGGCAGACATTTGACCACAGATATGGCTCAGTTTAAAAGGGTTTAAGTACTGCTGTCTGTACCAGCCTCTTCTGGCAGCCATTGAGGTCTGGCTGTCTCCACGAACTCTTGCTTTCCTGGAGAGAGAGGGGAGATTTTTTGGATGTTTCAAAGATAGGAAAAGAAAAGCTACATTCATGCACACCTTTCCAGGCTCAACAACCGATCTTGTTTGTACTCTTGCTGCAGAATTTTGGGTGGGAGAGCCATGTTTATATTTCAAACTCATCCCTGGGGGAACATCAGCTTGGCTACTAGGAGCCTACATGCTCAACCTCCAAGTGCAGCTGATTGGAGGACCCACAGGTGGTTAACACAGCATGAATGAGCTCTGTGTGTTGAGACTTCCCATATTTGATGTGGCAAGAGGCTGCAAATGACCGCTCCGTGCTTGTGGGGTCTGGATGCAGGCCCAGGGGAACACGGATGTTGTTCTAAGTCAGCAGGCCCTCCTAGCAGGGGAGTTGGAGTTGGCCTCCACTGCACATGGATTTTGTGCCACGGCCAGGCTTGCTGTTGCAGCTGCAGCTACACAGACACAGAAGTGACCCAAGTGGAGCCCCGAGAAGGCTAGCTTGGCAGGAGAGATGAACAAGGGAAGAGGCATGTAAAAGCAGTACTTAAGGCAAAGGTTGTAAGCCTGAGCAAGATTATATGAATTTCTGGAGGGGATATGGATATAATTGAAGTATAATATATATTATTGTTATGTGAATAAAGTGGTAGTTGTATTGGTCTCCGGGGTGGTGGGAGCACTATATTATTTACTCTTTAATTATTGTGTTTTTGTTATAATATTATTGTTGTGATAGGTCATATTCATATTTTTTTTCCTGTTTAAAAAAATATAAAGGAGGGGGGACAAGGTAAGAGGCAGAGCTGGATCCAAGGATGGCACAGAAGGGGGATAGAAGACAGCAGACTGGCACGGCAGAGTGACATGCTATTCCCTATGCTTCCTGCAATTTGCTTTTCTTACAGTGGTGGTAGGAGAAAAGTGATTCCCATCCTGTTTCCTTCAAATGCCTCACAGTTTAAGAACAGGTTGCTGGCTTGCTTGCTTATATTTATATCACACCTTTCCCCCCCTTTTAATGAATTTGAGGAAACTTACATAATCCACCCCTCCTTTCAATCATATCCTCACAACCACAACCCTGTAAGGCTAAGAACCTGTGACTGGCCAGAGTCACCCAGTGAGCTCCATGGCTGAGTGGGGACTAGAAGCTGGAGTTTTCAGACCCACACTCCAACCACTACACCATACTGGCTCTCACATTTGATCTCCACCATCCTTTTTTCCTCCTCTGCTGTCAAACTCCTTGCAAGCTCCTTGCAGGAGGGATTCTTTGGAGGATTTTGCAGTCCATCACAGCACAGCTGGAGAGCACCAGGCCAGGGGAGTGCTACAGGCTTAACATGGATAGGGCTGTAAAAGGACTGGGCAGGGTTTGGCTTTAGGTACATGCAACCAGACTGGTGAAAGCAGTCCCTCACCCCCTCGAAAATGCTACATGGAGAACTGCTGAAAGGGGACTGTGCATGTGGGAGGGATTCCCCTAAAATTGGGTGACTTACCAATTTTACCAAGTCACCCTCCTTGTAACATTTGTGTGAGAAGCTGCTGTGGGGAGGTCAGGAGGGACTCCTCCACTTCCATGAGCCTAAAGCTGGATCCAATCCATTGTTTGCACTGCACTGCTCCACTTGCCACATACTGCGTATGAAGAAAATGTTCATGTTACATGGCCCCCAGTTAAACTGGCTGATGAGCAACATGAGGAAGAAAAGAAGGGAGAGCTTTCCTTGCAGCCTGTGAACTGGCTTATTTGGATGAGTCACCTGGAGCTACTTCTCCCTGAGCAAATATTGAAAAAGGATGTGCGTAAGGGCCTTGAAGTTCACATCCCCTGACGATACAATAAGATGAAGTTGGTTTGAACTGCAGACAGGCAAATATAATTGCTGGCATGTCACGATGATCACAACAAGGCCAGTCCGGCGATAGAACAAACTGCTAAGATAGATTGCAAAACTTGAGATTATTTTGCCTTCTTGAGAGAATGACTTGCAAGAGGACCTCTCAAGGCTGGCTTGGGGTTCATTCTGGATCCTTCAACCAGCACGAACCCTTACAATTCTATGAAGATCCACCCGTATCACTGAGATAATCTATCTCAGGGAAGGTAATTTCAGCTGAGACAACCCTGATCAAAGCCACCCAGTTAAAGAAAGCAGGAGTGCCTCCTCCACACACGGAAACAACAAAGCAGATTCTACTTAGAATGCACTGAAATATCAAAGGCCTCTCTGGTTATAGATGAACAGGTCCTGTGACTGGGGACATTGTGTAATTTTCTGGAGAAGCATCCTGTTAACATAAACAAGCCGTTTTCACATCCAGTGCTCATGCTCCTCACTAGGAATCTGCTGAACACTCAGCTGCTATGTGATATGCGGCTTTCTTGATCCTTTTATGGTCTTGAGATCTTCTGTGACTCCCACAGTGGTCAATGTTTTGTTTCACTGATGCATGTTTATCTAGATTTGTTTGCACTGCAATCAGGAAACAAATTTGGAAGGAAGCAAAAGTGCTCAACAAAACAAGCTTTGCTTTAAACAGGCTCTTCCTGATATGGAGGAGACAATGGATAGAGACAATTGCAGGTAGGTGTGAAGTTCTGAGTAAACACCACCCACCTTGGAGAGGGGTAGGAGACCTGCACATCAATGTGAACTCATCCGTGGATTTGTGACTGCAAATGCAGTGTTCTTGGGTTTGATCCAGTAACTGCCTTCCACAAGTTAGTCCACTGCTTATAGAGGTTCTTTTGCCTGATTTGGGGGATACTGCTTCCTGTCCACAGCACAGTTCTCCATTCAGCTGTATCTCCTAGCTAGAGATACAGCACTACAGCACTCAGAAGCTGGAGGGGCTGCCATGGGAATGTGTGGGCAAGAAAATCCACTTAAGTTCATAAGAAAAACCATACTGATCACACCAAGGGTCCATCTAGTCCAGAATTCTGTCCACCTGGTGGAAAGCCAGCCACCCACAAGCAGGATATGAGTACAACAGACCCCTCCTACTCAAGTTCCCCAGCAACTGGTGTGTATTGGCAGCACATGACCATCAAAGCTAGTAGCCACTGATAACCATCCAAATCGGAGGCCGTCACTAGATCTTGTGGAAGTGAATTCCGCAGTTTAGCAATGTGCTGTGTGAAGGAGGACATCCTTTAGTCTATCCCAAATCTCTCACCAGTCAACTTCATGGATGACTTTGGGTGCTATTATTATGGAGCAGGGAGATTTTTTTTCTCCCTCTCCACTTTCTCCACACCAAACATAATTCTGTACACTTCTATCATGGCTGTCCTTATATGCATTTTTTCCTAAGATGAACAATTTCAGCATAAATATGGATCCAATTAATTGTCTAGCAAAAGGAAGGGAGCAATCGTGGAGCTAAGAAAACAAGGAGGTGGAAAAATAGGACCACTTGACTTCTAGAGATTCATAGTAGAAGGGTCATGTCTTTCCCCTTACATATTAAAAAAGCATTTGGGGGGAAGCCACAAGGCTACACTGGATAGCCCACCCCCACTGATGCTGTGCACTCTGTCCCAGCCCCGCAAAACCTAATTTGGCTCTCAGGCTTAAAGAGGTTCAGTACTCCTGGGCTAAGGGAACCCTACCAGGTTTCCTCAGTGCCTACTATAGCTAGCTTTTCTATTAAAACCAGGCACTCCAACTCTCCTGCTTGGCTATGAGGCTTCTAGCATTTGTATAGAATTTGCAAAGAATTGGATAGAAACACCTAAGCACAGTGTGCGATGTATGTTTTGGCACTTAAGCCTCTCTGACTGGTAATTGTATCTCACCACATGTGTTTATAGCTTATTTCCTTCTCTTCTGCGTTTGGATGCTCAGAAATGTGTCCATCTAACTCGAACCAGATGCTTCCTAGCTCCTGTCTGCTTGTCCCTGCTGGACACACATTCAGAGTGCCCAGAAAGGGGGGGCAGTGCCTTTGTTCACATATACACAAACAGCTCTTCCATACAAAGGGGATCCGGATGGGTCCTGGCCTCAGCCTCATATGGAGCAGCACCAAAGGGTTCCAGACCTTTCTTAGAGCCAAAACAGATGTGACTTTTCAGCTAACAGCTGCATCCTTCATTTTTATTCTGGAATAACTGCAGGACCCCAGTCCAGACCACTGTTTTTCAATAGAAATGGCAGGCACCCCCACATCTGCATTGGGGTGAAGCAACCCTCCAGCTACCATGCAGAGTCAAAGGATGGTAAGTGAAGGATGGATGGTCCACTTGTCAGGGATGCTGTGGTGATGTCCCTTCCATTGTTGTAATTCTAAGCCCTCCAGGGGGAACAGATCTGAGTTCAACTTGGTTCAGTTGCTGTCTCACTTCCAGGTTTTTTGGTCACAGAGTCTTCAGTTTCCATAGCAATTCTACATTGTTTTACTATTGAGTGAATATATGCCAATTCATCTAGCAGTCCATGAAATGTTCAAGGTCGAACCTAGCATTTCCATCGGCTGCCAAACTTCCTCTCCAAATCAGTAATGTATTCAAAAGCATGCCTTTTCAAAAGAACCCTTTCTTATTCCTTTATGTACTTTTAATGGTCCAGATGTATCATTTTGAAGGAATCAAGGCAAATCAATGCTGAGTAATGAAAACTTTCCAAGCATTGCTTTTCATGTTGCTTTTGCTATTTGTATTCACATATATAAGTGTGTGTGTGATTATGGATTATGGGTATACACACAGAAACACCCACACCTGTATATCTGGTTAGATTACAAAAAATAAATAATCCACAGTTCAAGTCACTATTCAGCTATACATGTAAAATTTGCCTGCTACTCAGTGACATAACACTCTTTGAAGCTGAACATTTATCACCTGTAAAGGCACTACTGGGAATGAATTACAAAAGAATTCTTCTGTAATAATATCACAGAACTCTGGCTGCTTTGCCACCAATGGGCAGTATCCTATTTGACACCATCACAAATGTAAATTGTGTTGCCTAAGAATAAATTTGCTGGTACAAAGGGTTCACCTCAGAAAAAATGGTTTTTAACCCCCCCCCCCTTTTCTTCCCTCTTAGTCATTTCCCCCATTTTTCTTTTCTTGCCTAAATGAGGAGCCTCAAATACTTTCATCTTTCTTCATCAGACGGGTGCTCCAGACTACGTACAACATTAAACTGATTATCAGAAGAGCAATTTCACTGGGGCAGAGGATGTATTTCTTCCACCACCCTGCCAGGCTCATGCAAGCCGGGTGTAAAAGAGGGAGAAGCAGAGTTTTGCTCAGAAAAATAAACAAGCAAACGATAACATTAATTTCCTTCCATTAGCTTCAGTGGACAGAATGTTATCTACAGTAGCACTGATGCACTCCCACCCCATCAGACCTCCTTTCCATCTTTTCAGATCTCCTAATTCTGATGACTGAGACATATCCCAGAGATGATGGGATTTCAGCCTAACATGCATGTTCCAAAATGCACTTTCTGAAATGGAAATAGCTACTGCTGAAAGTGCCTGAACAGGATCAGAACTGCAACAGAAAAGGAGGATTCATTTGCAGTCCAGACCCAGCCCACTCCCTTCCCCACCTCTGTCTCTAATGCTGCTATTTACATGAGGAAGAAACTTATTGCTGGTGGTGGAGCAAATCCGAGAGGTTTGGTGGAAAGCCACTAGTTTCTCTTTCTGAACCCAAGGTGAAAAGTTCCTACAGAGCTCTAGGGAAAACAGCTGATAGTTCTACAAGGTCTGGTGCTCTTACTGTTTGCTCTCACTACCCCCTTTTCAGGAAGGCCAATGCAACTTTATTTTCCAAACTGGAGAACTGAGGCTGTGACATATCAAAGTCCACCAACCTGCGAATTGCAAACACTGGATTATAATCCAGAGCTCCACATGGCAAGCCCAGACCTCAGTGTAACTAGGAGTAAGTCCAGGCGAGTTTGGATGGCCTTGCTGTTGAACTGAGTGCTCTCAGCCCTCTTTCCACTTGAGGGCCGAACTCACTACTGCAGAAACTCTGGAGGGAGCATATTCCAGTGGTGGGGGGTGACGAAGGCAAAAGAGGCAGGAATAAAAATGCCCGTATATTCTATTACAAAGCATTTAGTGTCAGTTCCTATACCCCAGAAGAGGCATTTCACCCTTTTAGAATGGGAGGGGGGAAGCACAAAGGGCAGGAAACCACCAAATAATATGCAGTGGGGGGAGTGGAAGGAACTATCTAGGAGGAGAGGGTGGCCATGTGGGGCTCTCTGCGAGGCTGGATTGGCGGGACATTTGGGCCCCTGAACTGAGGTTCCAACACCCATTTTAGGCTCATGTCTGTCTCCTCCCTCAGGAGGAGAAAGAGAACTGAGGAAGTCTCCAAATGCTCGGCTGGAAGTAGCTCTGGGGACCAACGACTTTATGGGGAAGATGACAGCAGGGCGTGCAACGCTTTGCGAGGTCTGAGCAAATTCTGCGGAGAAGCGCCGTAGCTTGAGACAAGCGGCTTCTCACGAGCTCACTAAGCCGCCCCAGCTGCAGCTGACTCACGCTCGCTCGGTGGCGGCTTCGAAGAGCAGCTCGTGTTGACACTGGCGCACGCCCAAAGGCACATGGGCCGAGCGGCGTTTCCAAGGGAGAGCAAGGGTGGGGCTCCGCTAAGGGAAGAGGCCGCCGCTTCCTCTGTTGCAAGGAAAGGCTGCTGCGGCTGAACTGCAGCGAGAGAAGAAGGGTCGCCACGACTCTTTGCGGGCGCGGAGGAAGGGGCTCGTGACGGCAGGGTGAGCCCACCATATGCTCACCAACGTTGCATTCCCACGGAGAAGAAACAAGAGATCAAACACAGCAAAGTCTGTGTTCTCCTATCGGATCAGTAGAAAGCAGGGGTGGCCCATCCCAGCTCACTTGGTTGGCCTTGGCCAGTGGCTGCTTCTCAGCTTAGCCTTCCTCACAGGACTGTTGTGAGATGGAAATAGTAGGGTCCCAACCATGGTGCCTTCACCTCTGTAGAGGAACAGCAGGATACAGGTGTGAAGAATAGGAATTGTAGGCATTGCCTTAGTGTTTATCTTCAAGCTATGATTTAGTGCTGAAAATGACTGCCAAATTTCAAATGAAGACACCAAAGGCAGCATACTGGCAGTGGTCAGGGTGAAGACATGGACACCATGACATCCTGGGGATTGAAGGCACCCTACTCTTACACTTTCTTTTTTAATTCACACACACACACATTTACTGGAAGCTGGATGTCTGTGAAATAGGCTTCTATCCATCCTGAGCACTCAGTTCAAAGGAGTTATTTAGTATGTTGGGATTTAGATCCCACCTCTGCCTTGTGCTCCATCTCTTGGGCAGGCCATTTTGTGAACTTGTCCAGGGTAGTTTCTCAAATTGTCAGGTATGCTCATGACACAAAAATGGTGCCTGCCCCTGTCCTGCAGAAATATTCCTGGAAGATCAGAGAGGTTCCAAAAAGAAAAAGAAAAAAGGCACTCTTAAAAACTGACTGCCAGAATGCATCTGCCGTCTTAAGTAAGGCCTCATCAAAAATGGCAAATCGTAGCATTATACTAAAGGGGCAATCCTGTGCATATTCAGACAGAAAGCAGACCTGCAGCTTCTACATGCATAGGATTGCATCTGAAGCCACCACAAACAGCCCCCCAGACCCAAGTCTCTGCAAATGAGATGCAAATAACACACATTAAAACAGAGAAACAAAGCGAATCAGAAGGGGAAGCTTTTCTCAACACTGCCCTCCACTCTGTAGGTCAATTTCACCCAAATCAGCAGTCCTCCAGATGCCTCCCCAGCAGCTTGTCATGAATTCACACAGCATGGCTTGTTTGAGGGGAAAACAACCCAGGGATAACTCAGTAGCAGTCAATTTCCCGCTCAAACAAACCAGGCTTCTGGGGTTTGGATGTCATGAAAAGCCATCCCTTGGTGGGTGATTGAGCAACTGGTGCCCAGCATGCCTCACATCTTAAATAAGTCACCTAATGGCTTTTGAACACGCAGAGAATGCTCTTTCTCTGCATGCTCTAGCAGACAGGGAGGAAGGAGGAAGAGAAACAGAATATGAAAGACAAGAGGGTGAGACAAAAAGGAGTATCAGAGTTTGGACACATCTCCTTGGGCTCTGACTTCACTGCTGGCATGCAATCTCTGACAGATTACCCCCAGGGAACAGAATGGAATGTTCTAGAAAAGGGCATGGACTAGCTGGCTGGCTAGGACACCCCACACGGCAACATGTTGTTCCAGGTCCCATTTGTTCAGCTCTAATATGCTATTTTTATTTTATTAAAATAATTTGTCACCTTTCCAGCACTTAAAGCTGTTCAGCATTAGAAATAACCTAAATCAAACCTGACATAATTGTGATTTTTTTTTTCTATTTTGATATTCCATTTCAATGTCAAAACCCTTCTTTCCTTGAAACCTTAGCAAAGCAACCTTACTTTTAGCCAAGGTTTTACTGCCATCTGCTGGGCAAAACTACACATGGCATATCCTGCACAAATGACAATGACCCACAAAACCATAGAAAGGTTAAAAACAGTCACATTTCACAATAAGAGTTTAAGGAGAGCACTGGGATTTTTTTGGGGGGAGGGAATATAATGATTTGTAGTTAACACCACCACCCCACTTCCTTGACTGCGGCAGGGAGTGGGATTGCACAACAGGGCCAGCCACAGTGGGTTTTGTTTTTTTTTAAACCACAGTGTCATCTGAACTTCATCCAGGTATTTCAGCACTGTATGTCTGGTCCTGAGGTATCATGAATAGACAGTGGTCTTTCCTATGGTTTCTCAGAAGAACGTAAGAAAGCCCATCCTGGATGAGACCAAAGGTCCATCTCAACGAGCACCCGGTACACACTGTGGCAAACTGCAGCATCACGCAAGCAGGATGGGTGCCAGGCCTCCTCCTGCCCAGCACTGCAGCAACTGGTGTACGCAGGCATGCCACCTCTACTCAAGAAGGTAGCACTTAGCCACCCAGGCTAGTAGCCTCCGATAACCTTTTCCTTCCACAAATCTGTTTGATTTCCTTTTAAAGCCATCCAGACTGGTGGCCCTCACTATATCCCATGGCACTGAATTCCAGAGTTTAAGTACACGTTGTGTGAAGAAATGCTTCCTTTTATCTGTCCTAAACTTCCCAACAATCAGCTTCATGGGGTGGCCATGGGTTCGAGTGCCATGGGAGAGGTGTTTTCCCCACTATCCTCCTTCACACATACCCTAGGGAAGCTCCTCATGTGCACAAGAGGGAGTGGGGAGAAACAGCAGGGCAGTGGTGCCTGTGTGGGGACTGCACCACTCAGCGGATTCCCCCACTGTCCCCTTTCTCACTGCTGCTTGCTGCTCAGAGGGGGGGCAGTGGGTTGGGGATGCTTCTCTAAGAAGTGAGAGCAAGAAAGGGGGTGAGTGGGGGAATCATCTGATTGGTGCTGTCCCCAATTGGGTACTACTGTCCAGCTGATTCTCCCTCTCCCCCCCCCCCCCCCCTTGTGCATGGGGGCTTAGAATTATCTGAGTGGCACTGCTCCTTTCTGCAACACGGCAACACTGATTCCTCCCTTTTGCCTAGGTGTGGATCAGACCCCCTCCCCCTGCTTCTGGAGCAGGGGAAGCGTGCCCAATCACATTCCTGCGCTCTCTGCCGCACTCCAGGACATGAGCATTGTGTGTGCCACAGAAACTGCTTGGCAGACATGGCAAGCTCTCAAAGAAACAACCATCACTCCTCCCTGCGGTGTCTCCTGGGATACCAGCTGGAGGACTGAGGGGGAAGGAAATGGAGGAGGGAAGAGAGTTACCACCAATAACATTGTCAGGCACACTGAAGTGAAAAAAACATGAATGGTGGTAGCCATGCAGGGTTGCTTGTCTTGACATGTGCACCCAGCCACTGTGTCTTGGAGACATGCAGAACATGCAGAATCACAACAGGTGCAAGTTTTACTAGTAGTACATCTCTCTCTGGGGGGTGGGGGGGATTACATCTGTAAATGTCCACTTGGCAGGCAGGGGAGGTATCACATGTTTATTATGCATGGATTGAAGAAAGTGGAATCAGAAACCCTTTTCTCTCTCTTCCATAACACTTGAACCCAGGGTCACCCCAGGAAGCTGATTGTTGGGAAATTCAGAAGAAATATAAAGAAGTCCTCCTTCACAAGCACATCAGCTATGGAATTTATTTCCATGAGATGTACTAATGGTCACCAAGTTAGATGGGTTTGAAAGAGGAGTGAACAAATACAAAGAGGAGGTGCTGGTGACTACCAGTGGCTACTAGCCTTGCTGGTTATGTGTTACCTCCTTGACCAGAGGTGGCATGCGTGCAGTTGCTGAGGAACTTGGGCAGGCAGAGAACTTGCACCCATCCTGCTCGAGGGATCCTATGGGCAGCTGGTTTGCCACCATGTGAATGGAGTGCCAGACTGGATAAACCTTTGGTCTGACCTGGTATGTCTACTCTCATGTTCTTATTTTTAACCCTGTTCATTACTATATGCAGCTGGTCTTGTTCCTTTCTACTTACTATTATGAGTAGTACTAGTCATAGATCACCAGAATGCAGCAGACATATTTGGTAAAGCAACATCACAAATAAAGGTAAAGGTTTCCCCTTGACATTAAGTCCAGTCATGCCTGACTCTAGGGGGCGGTGCTCAACTCTGTTTCCTAGCCGAGGGAACAAGTGTTTGTCTGCAGACAGTCTCCGTGGTCATGTGGCCGGCATGACTAAACCCCGAAGTGCACGGAACGCTGTTACCTGCCCACCGAAGTGGTACCTTAGTATATCCTAAAATGATATTAAATAGTAGTAGCATTTCATCAGTGCTCAGAGCACTCCCCTCTCTCTCTCTCATTCTCAGCTTTTCCCAAACTGGTACCTTCCAGATGTGTTGGAATACAATTCCCATCATCTCCAGCAAGCATTAGCCTTAATGATTTGGAATGACAGGTTTGACAGTCAGCCATCCCTGGAGGGTGCCAGGTTGGGAAAGGTACTCTATATGGGCTTAGGAAGAGAGGTGCACAAAAATACAGAGGGGCAGAAATCAGACCACTTAAAACATGCTGCTTTGAGGAAAGCTGATCAGGGAACAGTGCCACCCTGTGGCTAATGGAATACCAAACAGTCCTTGTTTCAGCTACATTTAGATGGCACTTTTCCCTTCCTCCTCTCTATTTTCTCCCAACAGCAACCTTGTGAGTTAACTTAGGCTGAGAACCAGTGTCACAGCACTGTAACACAAGTAAATTCAAACAGAAGAAACGGGAGATGTTCCAAAAGTGGAGTCAGGACAAAAAACTGGTCTCTGCTTGGTACTTGTAATGCAACATTCACATTATCCATACAATGATTAGTTGCTGAATGGCAAGCCCACTTCAGAAATAATAATAATAATAATAATAATAATAATAATAATAATAATAATAATAATAGGAGGAGGAGGAGGAGGAGGAGGAGGAGGAGGAGGACAAAAATAAAAATATCCATGTACCACCAGATGGCAGCATTCATGTCTGCAGCACCATCGATTTCCCTAAATATAACATCCTGTCTGCTTACCTTCCTTTGGTTTCCTGTCCCACCCACTACAGATGTTAGGTAACACAGCACTACTAAATGAGAAGACATCATCACTGGTTAAATGTGGCTGGGATGGGGCATGATGCTATTTTAGCTCCAGTCAAGCTCTCATGGGATGGCCACAGAGGTTTTTGCATTTCATTTCCCTTTGATTCCACTACTTCCACCCCTCCCAGTGTGTGTGTATATAATATATGTGCAAGTTAATGATAAAGTTGTCTATAGTCCACAAAAGCTTAGATTATCCTTGTTATAATGCCATTAAGACTCTTGGTAGGCGTTGCTGCAGCCAGATCAGCATGGCTACCTTTCCAACCATTACCATTGACCTTGTGAACAAGAATAGACAAATCTGCCCATTTTACTTTCTGCCGCTTTTGCTCCTTCATTTCTGCATCAGCTTGCCAAAAGCGTCTTCTCTGCACCAAAATCTGAAACTATTGTTTGCATGCAAATTTCTCTAATCAGCATTTTTGCAAGCATTTCCTTTTTGTGTGCAACTTTTTCCACAGTACATATTTAGGGGTGTGATTTTTCCTCTTCTACATTTTGTTATGCATTTTCCAACTGGACATGATCTCACTCATTATAATTCCCCACATTTTTCTTTTGCATGAACTCAGGAACTCAGGGTTAATGTCCAGTGTCAAAATCTTTCACAGTAATATTTGCAGCAACTAAATTGTAGTATGCACTTTTGATTAGAAACAATTTCCCCTACTGTATGCATTGCTGCATACAGCTTTGATTCAAAAAGTTCAGTTTAAAATCTAGAAAAGTGAAAAAACCCTAAAAGATTAATGTTTTCCTATTTGTATGTAAGTAGAGAAAGTACAAATCAAGATGCTTCATATTTAATGTGAATCAAACAATTTCTTTTGCACTATCCCTACTTGTGAAATATTTTGAATATCCTGGGATTATAATGAAAAGATGTTTCATTCAAAATAGGTTATATGCATTTCATATTATCATGTAATATGAACTGTGGAAAAAACCTGGCTCATACACACACGCGTGGAGAGAGAGAGAGAGAGAGAGAGAGAGAGAGAGAGAGAGAGAGAGAGAATCCAAGTAGCAGCTGCTGAAATCCTGCTAAAATATTTGTTCACACTTTGTCTCCCACACAAAGAAATGCCTATGTACAAAACTGTAACACCTTCACTGGTCACAAACTGTAAAATAATACAATTACCATCACCACCAAAATAAGAAAATATGGTTTGGGGATTTGTTTTGATTTTTCTTTAATCCTGAAGGCATCCAGAAACTTGGTACAGTAGAAGTGAATAGGCATGGAAATGTAATGTTACTGAAGTAGGTGGCTGTTTCATGTGACACTTAATACATTTAGGGCGGTACTGTACCACTTCAGACTGGAAGTGTATGTTTAAATGCAAAAAAGAATGTGGCTACCCATAAAAATTAACTATTAATCCTTGGTATCTAAGTATCTACCCACAAAGAATCAAATGGCCCTCTTCTTTTGACAGCCCTTTAGGTGCCTGATAAATGCTATCATATCCCTCCTCAGTCTTATTTTCTCAAGACTAAACAAGCCCGATTCCTTTAATCTTTCATTTTTGGATTTAGTTTCTTTACCCTTGGTCATAGTTATTGCCCTTCTCTTAACTCATTCTAATTTATTTGCATTCTTCTAAAGTGAGATGTAAAAGTGGATCCAGTATTTGAAGTGAGGTTTGCCCAGCACAGAATAGAGTGGAGCCCATTACTTCTTATGATTTAAAAATACTCTGCTGTTGCAACCTAAAATAGCATTTGCCTTTTTTGCAACTACATCACACTACTTGTTTATATTCTGCTTGTGATCAACTATAACTCCAAGAACCTTTTCATATGTGCTGTTGCCAAGTCAGCTATTCCCAGCTTACACCTGTGTATTTATCTTTCCTAAAGAACTTTGCAACTGGTTCATTCAATTTCATTGTTTTTTCTGCCTCATTTTCTAAGCAAGATAATTTTGAATTTTGTTTGAATTTGATAAGCATTGCCCTCACTTCTTCCTTCGCACTGTTAATAAGCATGTTGAACAGCACAGGGTCCAGGACTGGACTCTGTGGTACCCAATTTGATACTTCATCCTTCTAGTTTGATGAGGGACATTGCCTCATCAAACTGGAAAAAAGTTCTCCACAGTTCTCCAGCCCACACTTCACTAGCTTGCTAATCCCAATATCATGAGACAGTGTGAGTGGGTTTCCATGTCATGACAACCCATCATATGTGACAGGTCATGGTGGGTTGTTGAGTAATGTGAACCCAGGGTGTTTCTCACAAGGTGGATTGTTTGTGGGCAACAAGACACCCTGACAACCCACGGTTTGTAGTAGCAGTTGTTATAGTCAGGATGGGTCATGGGTTCCAGGTTGTGCAAGAGCAGCCAAACCCTTTGCTACTCTTGTCAAGCTTGCTTGGGCCCCCACCAATGCCACCTGCCGCTTAATTTCACAAGCAGCACTTTGGTGTGACTGGTTCACTATGGCCTTTTGGAGTCATGATACTTTCCCCCTGTAGATTGTGAAACAATCACTTGCCAGCCAGATTTTGCAGTCCCCATTCTGATAGCCATTGACAGCCCCTCCAATGTCTCCAAGAGGCATGTTGGAGGAGATGTCAGTGGCAGGCAAACATTTTTAGAAAAATTGTGCATACTATGTGCACAAATACGTTCTTTAAAAAAAATCTGCATTTGTGTGACTGCCGAGGTGCACATTTCCATGACTGTGGCAATTTCAGGCCTTGGTTGGGTTAAAATTCTGGGGGTTACCTGCTGCCAATCAAAAGAGGCTCCAAATACTTTTCTTCTTTGCTTTCTCTTCCCAGTTCACAAAACGTGAGCTGTCAAGGCAAATTGAAGGCTCAGGTGATCTTGTGAAAAGCAGGCAATGTCTGGAGTTCAGCTCTGCTGCACTTTGGCAACAACTACCCCCAAGGCATTGACCAAGTCAAGTCTTCTAATTTCCACCCTCAAGGAACTGCACATTTCTGCAGTTGTGCAAGTGTGCCTAATTCTTCTTTCCTTTCTCTAGAATGTACCTATTCAGGCAAAGTGTGCATGTGACTTTTTTTTAAAAAAGGTTTGCCAGCCACAGACAACCTCTCCAATATACTTCTGGGCTCCTTTGAAGAGGCTGTTCTCAACTGTTACAAGGAAGATCATGTATGCAGGCTGATCTGCCTCCGCCTCACACACACGAAGTCCAATGAACAAAAAAAGGGGGGGCAACCCAAAAGGGCTTGTGATCATGGCAGATGGGAGAAAGCAGGTTGGTCTTGCTGCAGTTTCTCCTGGGATACCTGTGAGAGAACTGAGGGGAGGGAGGGATCCAACAGCACATGGTGAGCCCAATCAGCTGTTGGGAGCATTGTAGGTTGTTTGCAAGCAACCCACTGAAGCCTATTGCCAGGGTGCATTTGCATGATTTGCAAATGTACCTTTTGTCAAAAGGCCTTACTGAAGTCACAGCATATTATGTCTGTGGCGTTTTCATAATCTGCTGTGGAAGTTAGAAATATTAATCTGGCAAAACTTGTTCTTGACAAATCCATGCTGGCTTCCAGTAATCACTGCGTTAGTGTCAAAGCGCCCACACACTGTTCTAGAATCTTCCCAGGTATTGATGTCAGACTAAATGGTCCACAATTCCTTGGATTTTCCTTCTGCTGCAACTGAGGAACTGAGAGCCATTGTTCAGGGTCAAAATTATTTAATAGAATATTTGCCTAGAGACTCCATTGTCAATGCAATTCTTTGAAACTTCACTGGTAATTTAAGTACCAAATACCATGGGTACTTTGGGAAAGTAAAAAAAAGGAGAATGAGGGAAAGGGGCAAAAAAGGACGTGCAGATCAAAGAGGCAGAGACAGAAAGAGAGAAGGAGAAGGGGAGAGAGGGAGGGAGGAACCCCCCCCCCCCAGCCACTTCTTGAAGGAACTGGAGAAAGGCACTAGCACACTTTATTCTAGTATGCTACAAAATTCATTATTGACCTTTATTAGGTACTTTAATAACAAGCATACTTTAAAGTAACAAAATTATTGTTCTTTGTTTCTTCAGAAAGTCAGGTATTCCAGCAGTTTTCTTTACAATGTGTTGACCTGTTTTGTTAAAAAATGAAACAAAACAAACCCAAACCACATATTTTTGACATGTTACAGTGGGCTGGGATGGCGAAAGTGTTCACACTTTAAGAGGTTAAAAACATACTTCTACTTACATTTTATGATGTATATGCACTTAAAATGTTTTGCTTCTTTTATATATATACATTTATATACACACATATATCTACACACAAATGGTCATGGAAACATCCACTTCAGTTTGCAAGGTTTTTGCGTTAACACTACTGGGCCACAGTGAGAAATAGGATGTCAAGAGGTGTGGACTTTTGTTAGAGATTGAACAAGCTTTGCTTTCATGATCTGGAGGATTACACCACTATTCTGGCGTCAACAAACTGAGCTATGGACAATTTTGTTGGGACCACTTAATTGGATGTAGTAAGATCAGATAGGCTTGGGGAGAGAGGAACTTTGGAATGTATCCAAAGTTGTGCCTTTGGGAAATAATGAGCATTGCTGAGCAGGCTGTCAGAAGCACGATGCAGGAGCAATGGCTAATGCTGGATAATTCACCTGTGGTAGGCTAAGAGCAAAGCAGAGAAGGGCAGGAGCCTGAGGAAGCAGCAGATCCAGAGAAGGGCATGTGCGAGAGAAGAAACTGCAGAATTAAGGCAGCTAGGAAAACAGCAGTGGGGAGCCAAAAACTGAGGTTGCTCAGGTAAGAAGAGGTTGCCAGAAGAAGATCGGAAAGGTTTCATCTATAGTTAGAGTTGCTAGGAGCCAGCAGAAAGCAAGGAATAGAGGCAAACACAAAAATGATGAAAGAAGATGGCCTATTCTTAACCCCCTTCCCCAAGCTAAAGAACAGACACTCTCCTTTGCAGCAGTTGCTGATAAGGGGAACAAAGTGACTTCTGGTTCAAGGCTAGCTGACCTTGAGAGACCATGATGTAGTGAAGCCACTAAATTCACCTTGTTGGTACATCGCCTGTTCATAGTGGTGATCTGAGAGTGATGCAACATTGTCCTCTCACCATTTTATAGAAACAAGGGCGTGGGAAACTGGACACATACCGAAATGCTCACAAGAATGGTCACCACACCAAAAAATGGTGGAAAACATTCACCAACTTGCTAGCAAATCAGAGTGGTTGCATGGTTTGGATTTATCTGATCATAGTTTCAGATGGGTGTTCACTTTTTCTTGTGGAACAACTCTTACATTTCAACCTACACTGATTTACAATGATATCTGGCATGATCCACCATGGTCATTCTTGCTTTCCTGTCATAGTCCAACATAGATTCTGGGCATGAGGATTCTGTCACAATATAATGGTCAGATCTGGTCCTTTCCTACCCTAAATATTTTAACTAAAAGTTACCTTTGTTTAAGGACAATTTCTGGTCAGTAACTAAGACTGCAGCCCTATGCCTATTTACTTAAGAGCAAGTCCTATTCAAGTCAATGAAAGTCTGGAGTATATGAAATATGGGACTATGCTATCAGGCTCCACTCCTTATGCTATTTATTTTAGAGTAAATCCTACTGAAGTTTGAAGGAGTTGGGAGAACAAGTTTAGACTTTCACTGCATGACACAGAGCTTTGTTAATGTAACTTATTACTATTCTTTCTGTTGCACCACAGGTTATGGCGGCCATGAACTTGAAGCATTATGTAAGCACATGGAAGAAACAATCAGGGCAATACTATACAGCCTTCAGATGGCAATCATGTTTATCACATGAAGACTAAAGGGTGACTCTACAGTAACAATGCCAGAAAACCAAACCAAGAATTGGACTTGATCCAAACCCCTATATAGCTATTTCAGTTGTGTGACAGGGTAACTATACATGGTAAGAATAATAAACTCCAATGAAAAACCCCTCTTTCTCTCTTCTAATGTCTTGTTCAGCATCTCATATCTTAAAGTTGTTGGGTTGGATCACGATGAAATAAATAAACCAACTGAACTCAATTGGGCTGAAATGAATTCCCATGGATTTTACTGGATATATCCTAAGTAATACTAAATCTGCATCGAGTTCACACTGCTCTGTGTCTTCCCCCTCCATGTTCTATAAATTGATTGCCATTGGTATGGAAATAATATGAGACAAGTTATGCTACTGTTGAAAGAAGTCTCAATATAAGGATGTTATTTTTGGCAGCAGTCCCACATTTCTCATAATGTGCACTTTTGCTCTAAGTTATCTTGATTATATCTGTCCGGATACCCCGGATGCCCCAGTATAGTTATGGATGTAAATGATTTTATGTAAATATACCACTCTTGTTTAACCAAATCTTGCATTGTTTGGACATTTAGTATTTCCTCCAGGCTATTCAAGAAGAATGATATTACACTGTGATTCCACTGACTTTGGTTAAAGCCAGAATGACTTGGTGAGTCATTCTGTTCTTGCCAACTCAGAAAGGAATCACGTACTACACCTCAATGGTGAAATACGGTTGAAATATTTCACCTCAATGGTGAAATTTCAAACAGGCTGAAATATCTGCTTATGTTATATAACAATGTTATTGGCAACTTCTTCTGGCAAACACTGTACAACATTGGACTACTACAGTGCTAGGGGCTACATAGGCGCCTAGATTAAAAGGAAGTTATTTACATAAAATAATCCTTGTTTATACATTGACAGCATGTCCACAAGCATTTCAAACATAAACTGCTTTCTATGGATTTATTCAAAAGTGTAAAAATTTAAAACCCAGTTTAACAGAAAAGCCTCTGCTATTACAATGTACTATCATTATGCTAAGTGTAGTGATGAACAGGAGTTGAAAAGAAGTAGCATCCTTGTGTAATGGCATCTGTGACAAACACTAGTTTCTGAATGATATTTGTAAGTACTGTACAATATTGTTATCTGCACTGTACTCGGAATCTATTACTATAAACTGGGTTTTCTGATGGATGGCACTTTAAAAATCTGCTGAAGCTAATTTGACATCGTTGAATACAAATAACAGCCACCTACTACAGAATCATTTCTTCTATCACATGACTAATTTCCAGAATGAATGGATATGACTTGAAGCCTGAAGAACAGCAAATTTTCCAAGAGATGCAGAGTAGCATAGGTTATGTACCTCTTGATCTATTAGATAACGAGAAAATTGGAGCTGTCCAAAGTTGGCTTATTTGCTTTCTACATTGAGCTACTTGCAATAATTACTTAGAACTTCTGACTCTATTCAGGAATCTTTGCATTGTTATTTGTTAAGAACATTCATTTTACTGCTCACTGTCCACAAGAACGGCAACATTTCTCAGCAGCTGAATATGCTTACATTTCAGTTGTCGAGACAGGCTCTACATTGCTTAGGAACCTCTCACATTGGGCTTGCAAAGTGGCATCCCTTGTAGCCCTGGCTACCAGACATTTCAGGTTGCTTAATCTGAAATGTTTTTCTTTTTAGCATTATAGGAGCTATCCATGGTGGCAAATCTATCTTGAATGCAAGTCTAGCATTATGGCAAGCTCCTATAAAGCTCTGATAAAGCACCAAGAAAAGATGCCATGAGTGAGGAGCTGCAATGGCATAGGAATCACTAGCCTCCCCTGACATTACAGTCAACTGAATGTCCCCTCTGCTCTATGGAAACCCTCACCCCATGGCCAACCAGGCCTGGTGCACCATAGGGCAAACTGAGGTAGCTACCCTTGGAGGTGGATGTCAGGTGTCATGAAAGGGTAGCACGTTGCCTGTTTTTTCAACATTTCATTTTAAACCACAGAACTGTTATTTTGGGGATTTCTGCCTCAGGCACCAAAATGTTAGAGGGTGTCACTGTCAGCACAATCTCAAGATGCATTTTATCCTAGGCTAGGAGAAGGCAACCACTGCTGCTCAACTCAGTGTCATGAGTCATCCAGCTTTTCTCCTGCAAATCAGCTCAGACCTCTGGCAAGAAAGATCTGTTCCTTCCCTGGCAAAGGGAAGGGAGGGGAGGGGAGGGGAGAGGAGGGGGGAAGGAAGGAAGGAGGAGATGGGGTTGCTGGGAGGAGAGGAATGGGTGGTCCCACCCACTTTGGTTTTGTCCCCACTAACTGCCGGCATGTTGCCTGCAACACATTGCCATGAAGGAAAAATGGCTCTTGATAGGAAAAAAAGGCGCCCACTCCTCTCCTCTACCCTGAGCCTCTCCAGTGCAGTGGAAGGCAAGGAGACAGAAAAAATGCTACATGGAACGTTGGGGGCAAAAGTTTCTTCGTCTCTGGAGCTGTCCGAGGGAGAAGTGTGGATGGATTTGGGGCAGTCATCATGCCAGGGCACTTTCACCAGTATTCTCTGCCCTAATGAGATATTGCATTCTAATATACCACTTTGGGCACTGCCAGTGCTTCAGCATGTCTGCCCTTGCCAAATGAGAGATCAAGTCAGGAACAGCCATTGTGTGGTACATTTGCAACAGACGGTGTAAACTGAATGTGTGGGCAAGAAAAACTGAGTGGTGCTGTGTTTCTAACTTACTGTACCATCAATGCCAAGTGAGACGTGTAGAAATGGCAGATCAAAAGTTACACCATTTCCTTTGCAGCATGAAACAAGAGAGTCTTGTTCAGAAAGATGCTTATCTGCAGGTGATCTCCTACTTGCTTCTTGGACACCAGAACAGGAATTCTCTTTGTTAACTGTCTTTGCCTCTGAAATATTTTCTTTTACAGCATTCTGCTTTTCAGTCAAATAAATAGAAAAGTGTACAAACCTCCTTGATGCATGTATATTAATATGTTTATCTAGTGACAACTACACCCCCTTTTAAATTTATTCCCCTTATGTGACTTTTCATGCATGCCTTCTGAATGTTGCATTCGGCGACAGTTTCTAATGAGCTGGTGGATAAATCCATGATTGAGTCTCTCTCCAGAGAACCACTCATACGTCTGGCTGATCTATGTTTAGAAGGCAGCTCTTGGCAATCAGACTTTTTTTTTACACTTGTCACTGCTCTCCTTCATCACAGGCTTCCTTCCCAAGCTTCTTCTTGTTTAATGTTGATGTACAAAAGCTGTTACTCGGTTTTGTTTTGTGCTCATTCTAGTGAGGACTGGCTTAGCAGAACTGCAAGACACAGAAAAAGAGAGAGAAAGAGAGGCAAGTTTAGTGCTGAAGAACATATTAACAGAGGCATTTCTAGGGTTTCTTGTCCTCCAACAGTGGACTGCTTTTATTCTATTTGTTGTAAAGCTCTCTGTTGCTTAAGGGTTGCAAATAAGGGTGTTCAAGGACAGGCTAGACATGCACATGGTAGGCATGTCCTGAGTGGAGCTGGCCAGAGCTGGGGGTCAGACTAGATGTCCCAGGAGACCCCTTCTGACTTGCTCTGTGTCTATGTTTCTAAATACATGTTGGTCAGTCATCTGTTGAGGATGCTCTAGTACAGGAGTGTTTGGCCGATAACTCCAATGATCCTTCACCATTGGCTAAGTTGGCTAGGACTCATGGAAGTTAAAGCATGAAGGCCACAGATTACCAACCCCTGTTCTAACCCCTGTGTTGAACAAAGTGCTGGAATGGATCCTACAAGGCTACCTATGATCCTATGATCATAAAAATGGATGGAGCTCAACCTAGGTGAGATTCACATGAGGACTAAATTCAAATCAAATCAAACTTATAATAAATATGTCAGTGTTACAGTTGTATAGGGAGATGTAAAACAAACAGATCACAAAGATAAATGGAGGTTGGGGTTTATGGAAACTGTACACTGAAATGAATTCCAAATCTCCTGTGTCTCAGATAAGGAATTTGGGGAACTACTTATTAAACACTGAGAAAGGCATTAGGCATTTTTCATAGATTATCCAGAGGCTTACATCTCAGTAGAGGCACAAGGCACATGGAAACCAGGGGTGGCAGCAAATCATACAGGAAATGCCTGGGAGACATTAAATCTCTACCAAAAGGGATGTTTGATGTTGAGATTGGAAACTGCATTCCAACAATCAGAAAAAGGGAAGGCTATGCACACATCATAGAGACATATGCTGTATACATTGCAAGCCAGTTCACTTTTGTGTTTTTTGAGGTTTTATTCTTCTGCTCTGATTAGACATTGTTTCATGATGAACAGATTAAAAATTATATTAGAAGAAAAAATAAGCAATCAGTTTTCTTAAAAAGTAAACTGACCATAGATGACTGAAGATGATTGGAAGCTAGAGGAAGTGAACAAAAAGAGGACACATGGAAAGGTAAGAAATAGCAAAGGTAGGAATGTACAGATTTGTAAAATCTATCCTGTCTACTTTTTGTGGATTGTTAGGTGCTTCTCATTCTGATGTCCATTCACCAACACAACTGGGCATTGTGTTAATGCACCTATACATATTTGCTCAAATTCATATTTGTTCAAATTCACACTCTGAAAAAAGTATAAATTCCCCCAAAACATGCAACCTACCCCACAAATACACATTTTCATGCTTACATCTATGGAGGATATGCTCAGTTTTGGCAAGTGCTTTTTTTTCTACAACTAAATTTGCAT
Source organism: Varanus komodoensis (assembly GCF_004798865.1). Classification (NCBI taxonomy): domain Eukaryota; kingdom Metazoa; phylum Chordata; class Lepidosauria; order Squamata; family Varanidae; genus Varanus; species Varanus komodoensis. The sequence goes on along the minus strand of NW_025335409.1, from coordinate 13,717,814 downwards.
GAAATTATGGAGAATTCACTACAACAACCAGAAGCAGAACAAGAACAACGAATCGTCCACACATCTGCTGAATCTATGCAGCTTGAGAAAAGCCAGCCTGGTATGGAATCCACCGGTTGGAGCCTTAGAAATTCAAACTCATTTCCACTATGGATTCTAGTGACATCTCCATTGGAGACATATAAGAGTAAGTAGCAGAAATATGAATGGTGTAATGGTCACCTTGTCTGGCTAAGTCTGAAGAGACTCAGGTTCCAAAACTCACTCAACTGTGAAACTCACTGGGCCATTCACATGAGCACCACAGCCATGGTGATCCCCCCCCCACCCCATGATGCAATGTTTCCATAAGGCCCTCTTGCCACATTCATACAGTGTAATAAATCTGGCACGGCTTGACTTTTCAAAAGGCTGTCCACCTCAGACTGCAGCCTACTGTGACTTAAACCATGTGGTGAAAGTGTGAACCTGATCCTTGAGTAACTTCAAGGATCCTTCATGCATTCACACTTTCTCAGAGTTGGTGAGAAGAGAACATGGGAGAGGAACCTCATTTGCCTCCCTGAAATCCTTGGAGGACGGACAGGATAGAATTGGTATGGAAAAGATAAAGCAAAGAAGAAGTGGCTACAAAGGACAGCGTAGGGAAGAGTATGGCTGTTCGGGGGAAATGTCTGTGGTGGCTATGAAAGAGACAAATTCTCTATTAGAAGTTGCTGGGAAAGGGTCTGAAAATAAAGTAGCCACCATCATCATGCCTTCATAGAATACCACCTACAATTCTGGGTGGCCTGTTTCAAAAAATGATACTGTAGAGCTGGAAAATGTACAGAAGGAAGCAATCAAAATGATTGAAGGATTGGAGCATCTTCTCTATGAAGAAAGGTTAAAACAGGGGTGGGGAAGCAGCGGCCCTCTAGATGTTAGGAACAGAGGAAGCTGCCTGAGATTGAGTCAAACCATTGGTCCATCCAACCCTGCATTGACAGACTGGCAGTAGCTCCCCAGGGTTTTGGGAACGGGTTTTTTTTCTGCCCCAGCTGAAAATTCCCAGGATTGAACTAGGGATGTTCTGAATGCAAAGCAGATGCTCTGCCACTGAACAACAAGCTTCAACTCTCATCTGCCCCATCAGCATGGTTGATAGCAGTGATGGGAGTTTTAGTCCAATGACATCTGGAGGGCTACTCATTCCCTGATTTAAAGCAGTTGAAACTTCAGTGAAAACAAATATGTACAAATAGTAGAAAGTACAAATAGTGTGGACAAAGCAGATGCTAAGCATTTCCATGCCCCTCCCATAAAGTTCATTTTCAGGATCATCCAGGAATCTTGACCCAATCCTAGTAGCTGCAGTTCTTTTATCCAACTGGGGTAGGGAGGCGGCAGCTACTGGTCTCCAATTGTGCTGGTGCCAAAAACAAAACCTGAGTTAAGTACTGACACAATTGCTTCTGCAGCACTGGGCAGGAAATGCCACAGATGGCTAAGAACATAGAAGCAAAGATGACATTCTCTATGTAAACTTTTCTTGGCAATAGGGGACCAAGCAGTATTTTCCTACATTTGAACAAAGCAACCTGTGGTTAAATTGCAACAGCCCAATCAGATTTATAGGGCCCATCTTCCCTTAATTTGATCTGTAATCAAACCTAAGTGGGTTATAGCTAATATTGCCTTTAAGTTGTTGTCTTAAACCCACACAGCTGATTGCCCCTTTTCAATTCAAAGCATGCTTTATCTTTCATTAAATACAGAAACCTTTGAAATTCCATTTCAGGGACAAAACTTTATTGAAATCTTTAGGGGGTTTTTTTCATTCTGGGGTTATGTAGATGAAAGAGGTAATTTTATAAATGTCATAGGCTACTAGTCAATGCTACAAGGAGCAACCACTGCATAAACAAGTCATTCCTCTCAATCAAGGCTGCACACAGTGTTCTGGCCTTGTAATTTATCACGTATTCTATAAACCTGGAAGGCTTATTTTCATGTGAGGTACAGCCTCCCTCCAAAAAACCCCTCATTCCATCTTTTCTTTTCAACTGTCACACAATTCACAATTAATGAATGCAGCATTTAGGAGCGGGGCATTGTCCAAATTAGCCAAAGGCTCTGTTGCTCCATTCCATCCTGCTTAGAGCAGTCTGAAGGCCTTCCTGTCATGCTCACCTCCTGGTGGGGTGTTGATTCCCTGTGGCTGACCTATTCAATTTGAAGTCTTGCCTGTTGTTGGCAAGGAGACGAGGCCTTCTGGGACTCACAGCATTTTAGTGCTTTAGATTTCCTATGAGAGACCTCTCCCAATAATTCTGTTTGCAAGACAGACAGTGTTCAGAAGGCAGTCTTATCAATTTCTTTACAGAGACATTTACAATGAATTGCCCAGTATGAGATTTTGAGGCATGGTTGCGGTCACAGCACATCTCCTTCCTGCTAAAACACAGATACAAACTGACTAGCCAACTGCCTTCTGTTATCATGGGTGGGGTGATGGAGGAGAGAGGATTGGTATCAGGGTCCTCAATCTTTTTGGGATGGTGGTCACATTTGAAATTGTGAGAGAGTGTCATGGCCATTCTCACAAAATGGATTCCATGTGGGAGGCCTGCCCATTCAGATAACATGATTGCTCTGGAGGCCACTGCCACTCAGAAATCACTCATTTCCCAGAAGTCAAACAAGTGAAACCAAAAGAGAGGTGACTTCTCAAAAAACAGATGGGATCTGAGCACCTAACACAAAACCACTCTTTAGGACTCAAATAAAGATGGTGTTCAAGACTGGAATTTCGCTTTGCAGCATGTTAGCCTCCCAGTTTATTCTTTAAAGGTTTTAATTCGGGGAAAAAAAAAAACCTTAAGGGGAGGGAAAGAAAAACAGGCCACGGTGGGCACCAAGAGAGGTGTCTGCAGACAAAGTAGACACCATACTGGGGATTCCCCATGGTTTGTACACTGCCAGGAGTACTGTGGAGGAGAGCAGTGCATCACCCATGTACAGGTGCCTGTCCCTGCTCTCCTGTACCTGAAGGCTGAGTCACACAGTATCACAGGGGGAGGACAGATTCTGCTTCCAGTGAAATTGGTTTCCCTTCTAAACAGGGATGAATTGAAGCCACTGGAAAGGGGCACACTGAAGGGTATCAAGAGGGCATTGCTCTGACCCTGGTGAATGTAGGATCTGAGATTAGGCCAGATTTGTCCTTCTTCCACCTCTGTTACAGATTGCAACATATGCAATCTTGCATGAAAATCAGTAGGATCTGGCCACCATCTGGACTGCACCATGCATTCATCCACATAATGTTTATTGATTGAATAAAACATTTGTTTTAAAAATCCACAAGCTCATCAACAAATCAAGCCGCTCTAAAAGCTCTTCGAAAGAAAACAGTCTGGCCTGCCATTGGAAAACCAAACATGGGTCAGAATCCAGAGTGCCAGAATGACAGTCTTGGTGTCATTGCTGAGAAGGCCCTGGATAGACTTGTCTGTCTTCTGGATAGCCTTGTCTGTATTTTCATGTCTGTATTCCAGAGCAGGGTAACTTTTTGAAATTTATGGACTTCTAATTCTGTGTGCTCAAGAGAGGCAGAAAATTGCAAATTGGGTATTGCCTTAATATATATTACCTTTTCCTATATTGCTCCTCAGATGTGTTGCATTACAATGCCATTATTTCCAACAAGCATGAGGAGGGGAGCCCAAGAGAGGTTCTAAGCAATATCTCAGAGGAGGCAAAGACACAACTTAGCATGCAATGTCCTGGTTCAGGCTATCAAAATTATTTAAACCACAAGGCCTATTTAAATCACGACAAATGACAGATTTCCATAATGGATGGTGATCCAGGTGTGGTTTGTTGTGTCATCCAAACATGGTCAACATGGCCTGCTGGAGGGGAAAACAGTCCTGGACCGTTGTAGGAAGTTTGTTTCCCTTCTCGACGAAGACCAGTTGCCCCAGTTTGGATGATACAATAAGGCAAATTTGGCAGTAATTATTAAAATCATGCTCTGCATGCACTCTGCACGCAGAGTGACTTGAGTAAGCCACAGTGTGGCTTGTTTTCATCAAGCAAACAGGCCCAAATCGGGGGTGGTTGAAGACTCTGAAACACTTCCTCTCCCTCTCTTGTGCATACATACACACATTTATATATAATTTCAATATTGATTTTTATATACTCCTCATATTTGTAGAGATGGTTTTAAATAGATTTCTATCAGAATGGATATGGGAACAATATCAGTACAAATAAAGTCAGACTGGCAAAAATTTGAGGTACTACTTCCAATGTTGTACATGTTTATAAAGATCTGTGCCCAAAGAAAGGAAGCATAATTATTATACACATGAAAATAGTAGAGCTTAAGCTTCTGAAAAGGAACAGGCAACATTTGCAGTGAATTGCTGCTCATTCATTTTCTGGTAGACACTTTGCTCCAGTCTCTTAACTATTCAATTGACTGGCATTTTTAAAAGCCTACTTTCAAAGGGTTAATTCTTTGCTGCTCTCTTTCCAACCTGCTGTGAGTATTATAAAGGTTTACCAAGATACTGATAGAGAGCAAATGGCTTTCCTGATGAGGTCAAGCCTAGGGCTATTCCAGCATCCAATTATCTGTCAAGAGGCCCTTTAATAATGTTCAAATGGCAAATTTCCTCTTTGCCTCACTACAGCACATAAAAGTGTTTCAACCATACAGTGAGTGAAATAGAGATTATTTACTAAGTTATGGCTGTGCACTTGGGGCAGAAAAAGTGAAAAAGGAGGTTAGGGGATTAGAGTGTCAAATAGAAAGATAAGCCTGTTGGTCAAACTATGTGTGTAAGGAGGTACCTGTCCTATAGCTTGGAAGTACACTGATACCCCAGTGTTCTTCTACCCAAATCCCACTTTTTTCCTATGTCCTGTTGTCTCTTGGTTTCACTTATTCAGTTACTAAATTTATATGCTGCTTTTTCTTCAATGGGTTTAAGGCAACACACATAGATCTCTACTTCTGATTCTATCCTCAAAAAAGCTCTGTGAGGTATGCTAGATTGCAGGCCAGTTAGTGGCCCAAACTAGTCCAGTGAACTTCAAAGCTCTGTAAAGATTTAAGCCTGGGTTGTCTTAATGCCCATCCAGGATGATCACCCAGGGCTGAGGAACCTGTCCTCCTCCAGATGTTGTTGGACTTCAGTCCCCATTTTATCTTAACACTGGACGTGTTGCCTGGATCTGATGGGAACTGTAGAGCAAGAACATATGCAGGGCTAAAAGTTCCTCACGATTGCTCTGACCATTATACTGCATGGGTTATCTATTATTTACGGGTAATAATGGGAATTTATGGTATTTATTCCACACTGTGCCTTGTGAGAAATAAACTAAGCAAACAGTTGCCTGGTTTCCAAAGTCCAGTGTAATTAGCACATGAGGACACTGCCAGCTGTTTTCAGCTTGCCTTCCATCAGGAGGCATGCAGGTCAGCTACTCACGATGAGTTGATGTCAGCTTATTCTGACATGCAGTCAAGGTGGTCCTCCCACAAGGTGGGGAGCATCCCCTCCTACAGGCTGTGGAGCAGGCGGGGCAGGGAACAGTTTTGCTCCCTGCCATCCCTACCAGCAGGCCCACAGCGGCTGCTCTGGAAAGCCCCACCAACTGCTCTCCCGCTGGGAGTGCAGCGCTGGAAGGGCTGCCTGCTTTGCAACCCTAGCAGGTGTGAGAGCCCCACTGGTTCTATTCTCCAACTATGGCAAATGCCTCTGCAAGACAGCAGCTCCTGGCCTGCTGTTTCACTCTGAGGGGACCTTCAGAGCAAAAGAGATGATGGACAGGTGTTCTGAGCCAGCATCCATTCAGTCCCTGGCTTGCACAGAAATCCCCTCAGCATGAGCTGAAAGCTGTGTCAGCCTGAGGAAACAGTTGGTTTCAGAGAGAGAGCCAGCCAGATGGGTTCCTTTTCTGAGCTAGGCATCGTGGGAAGGGTGTCCCAGGACAACCTGTACAAGCAATCTCTTAGGACATCCCTCCCCTGCCGACCCCTGGCACTCCTTGCACTTACTGTACATTTTTTCAGGAGTGGGAGTGCCTCTCACTTTAATCCAGAAAAGAAAAAGCATGCTTCACCAAGAATCAGAATTCTGGGAAAATTATCTAGGGAGTCAAGAGGTCAGTTAAGGAAGGAAGGAAGGAAGGAAGGAAGGAAGGAAGGAAGGAAGCCTCCCCTGTAGTTATGAGGAGGAGTACATTATCAGAAAAGGAGGATTGCAGATGGCAGTGATCACCAAGGTCTTCCCCTCCTTGCCCCATTTTCTGAGCCATTAGGGGAAGCATCACCCCAGGAATAAAGGTACATGTAAAAATTAAAGCTGTAAGTCAGTGTAATTGTCCAGCTGAGGCAACTTCTTAGCCACACTACAAAATAACAGCAGCAGCAACAAGAAGATCATTATGATGGAGGTTAAGTTCTAGTGGAGCAGCCACGCATAGACCATTTCAAACATTATGCTATTCATTAAGATGAAGTAGGAGTGAGCACAAGCTAACATTTTAGCTATATTTTGTCCCTGTATTTAATTTAGTTTTAGTTTTCCACTATTTTCTATGAAGAGAACTACAACTCTTCTAAAATTGGTGGCTTTCTGATGCTTTTTCTTCCTCAGCTGGTGGCAGCATCCTCTTCAGTTTCTCTCATACATTAGAACACAGGTGGACAAGCATTTTATATTTGTGAGTTGGTGGTCAGGGGCTGCTTGCCATTGGGCAAGGCTGTGCTGGTAGTGGGTGGGGCTTGAGATGGTGGGGTGGGCCAAGTTTCACATCCTACTTACCCCCATCTTTCAGGCAAGCTTGTACTTAAACATGCATTCACTCAAATTCCATTCAGGTACACATATCTATACAGTATTAGCATGTAGGCAATATCTTGGTCTGGTTCACACTAAACAACCCAAGTATGGGTTGAATATGGGTTGTCACTGAATCACGAGTTGTTGTTGAATCATGGCTTGTCATTATGTATGAACCTTGAACTGTGCTTTAATTATGCCTAACCACAAACCATAAACAACCCAGGAAGAGAACCCATGACTTCTTGTTAGGTTGTGCATTTGGGCCAGAGGAGCTGAAAACAGAGGGATATGTTATGTAGGCAGTAACAGTCATGCCCACCCTAGTCATACCACTCAGCCCAAATCGTAGCAAAGCTCAGAGGACTCCACTGAGGGAAGGTTAACATTCACAAACATCAGTTGCTAGGGATAGGGCTGATGAAGAAGAGGGGAGAGTAGAATCCTCACAGAAAAACTAATTAGACACAGAGAAAGACTGAAAGAAAATCAGAAACTGCAGCAGAAAGAACACTTGGTAAGAATAAGGAGGAGTGAATGAAAAAAGGGATAAAATATACAAATGGGGGTATGATTTAGGAAGCGAACACTGGAAATCCAAAAAACAACCAGGCACCCTGTGCACAGAATGAATAGCAGAAAGTAGCTGAAAGCCCCTTGCGTCATGTCCCTGACTGGGCACTAGCAAGCTGTCATACCAAACAAAGCCCCATGGCTGGGTTTCTCTCTGTCTCTGTCTCTCTGCACGAGTGTGCATGTCACAGAGCTGCCTGATGTACATACAATGTCAGTTACCAGGCAGGAATTCTAGTCACAGTTATCCTTGTTCTTTCTAGTAACTACAAACTAGGTAAAAGTATCAGGTGGATCCACAGTTGGCTACAGAATCAGACTCAATGGCACCTTCTTAAACTGGGGAAAGGTAACAAGTGGGGTACTGCAGGGTTCAGTCCTGGGCCAGCACTCTTCAATGTTTTCATTAATGTTATGGATGAGGAAGTGCAGGGAACGATTATCAAAGTAGCAGATGACACAAAACTGGGTGGGATAGCTAATACCCTGGGAAGAGAAAAAACAAGATTCAAGGTGATCTTAATAGGTTGGAGCACTAGGTTGGAAACAATGGAATGAAATTCAATAGGGAAAAATGCCAAGTTTTCACCTAGGAAAAAGAAAGCAAATGCATCCTCACAAGATGAGGATTACTTGGCTCAACAATACTGCAAGGGCCTGGCTATCTAAGGGGCCACCTTCACCCATATGAGCCTGCCCACCCCCTTAGATCAGAACAGGAGGTCCTTCTACAGGAGCCACCCCTCAAAGAGGTGAGGGGGTGGTGAAGAGGAAAAGGGCCTTCTCAGTGGCTGCTCACCACCTTTGGAATAAACTCCCAAGGGAAATTTGTCTGCACCATCACTATTTTCATTTCAGCACCAGAAGATGTACCCTTTTAGTATCTATTTTAACTGATCCAGACTCCCTTCCACCTATTTAATGTTACTGTATTATGATTATATTTGATTTAAAAATTTTAAGGTTTTTACAATTTTAAATTGTTTTATATTTAAAAATGTAGTTGTATGATTTTGTAAGCCACCTAGGAGCTTTTTAAAGTAATTGGTGGCATAGAAATGAAAATATAAATAAATAAATAAATAAATAAATAAATAAATAAATGAAAAAAAACCTTAGAATTGTTGTAGATTAAAAGCTGAATATGAATCAACCATGTGATATGGCTGCAAAACGGGGAAATGCTATTTTCAGCTGCATTAATAGAAGTATCACTTCCAAATCATGTGAAGTACTATTTCTTCTCTCCTCAGCACTGGTTAGGTTTCATCTCGAGTGCTGTGTCCATTCTGGGTACCACAGTTTTAAGAAAGATGCAGTCAAGCTGGGAAGGGTTCAGAGGAGGGTGATAAGGATGATCCAGGGACTCGAAACAAAGCCCTGTAAGAACAGATTGAAATAACTGGTCATGAAATAATTGGTCTTGAGAAGAGACTAAGAAGAGATATAATAGCACTCTCCAAGTACTTGAAAAGTTGCCACACAGAAGACCAGGATCTCCTCTTGATCATCCCAGAATAATATGCTCAAGTTATAGGAAGCTAGGTTCTGGCTGAACATCAGGTAGAATTTCCTGACTGTTAGAGCAGTTTGACAACAGACCGATGACCTAGGGAGGTTGTGGACTCTTCCACACTAGATGCATTCAAGATGCAGCTGGGCAGCCATCTAAGAGGGATGGTTTAACTTGGTGTCCTACACTGAGCAGGGGTGAACCTGATAGCCCTCTGGCCTCTTCCAAATCTACTGTACTATGATTCTCAACCTCCTCTATTCTTCTAGCTTAACTAGTTATATGGTTTTTCATTTTAGCTTTCTAGAAAGTGTTGTTGTTGTTAGTCACGAAGACGTGTCCGACCCATTGCTACCCCATGGACAACATTCCTCCAGGCATTCCTGTCCTCCACCATCTCCCAGAGTCCACTTAAGCTCACACCAACTGCTTCAGTGACTCCATCTAGCCACCTCATCCTCTGCCGTCCCCTTCTTCTTTTGCCATCTATTGTTCCCAGCATTAGACTCTTCTCCAGGGAGTCCTTCCTTCTTATTAGGTGGCCAAAGTATTTGAGTTTCATCTTCACTATCTGGCCTTCTAAAGAGCAGTCAGGGTTGATCTCCTCTAGGACTGACCAGTTGGATCGCCTTGCGGTCCAAGGGACTCGCAGGAGTCTCCATCAGCACCACAATTCAAAGGCCTCAATCCTTTTACGCTCAGCCTTCCTTATGGTCCAGCTTTCACAGCCGTACATTGCAACTGGGAAAACCATAGCCTTGACTATACACACTTTTGTTGGCAGGGTGATGTCTCTGCTTTTTAGTATGCTGTCTAGATTTGCCATAGCTTTCCTGCCCAGGAGCAAGTGTCTTTTAATTTCTTGGCTGCAGTCCCTGTCTGTGGTGATCTTGGAGCCCAGGAAAATAAAATCTGTCACTACCTCCATTTCTTCCCCATCTATTTGCCAGGAAGAGAGAGGACCAGATGCCATGTTCTTAGTTTTCTTAATGTTGAGTTTCAAGCCAACTTTTGCGCTCTCCTCCTTCACCCGCCTCAAGAGGCTCTTTAGTTCCTCTTCACTTTCTGCCATGAGAGTGGTATCATCTGCATATCTGAGGTTGTAGATATTTCTCCCAGCAATCTTAATTCCAACTGGTGATTCACCTAGCCCCGCCTTTCTCATGATGTGCTCTGCATATAGGTTAAATAGGCAGGGCGACAGTATACAGCCTTGCCGAACTCCTTTCTCAATTTTGAACCAATCAGTGGTTCCGTGTCCAGTTCTCACTGTTGCTTCTTGACCTGCATATAGGTTTCTCAAGAGACAAATAAGATGGTCTGGTACTCCCATCTCTTTAAGAACTTGCCACAATTTGTTGTGATCCACACAATCAAAGGCTTTAGCATAGTCAATGAAGCAGAAGTAGATGTTTTTCTGGAACTCCCTAGCTTTCTCCATGATCCAGCGTATGTTGGCAATTTGATCTCTAGTTCCTCTTCCTCTTCGAAATCCTGCCTGTACTTCTGGTAGTTCTTGGTCCACATACTGCTGGAGCCTAGCTTGTAGAATTTTGAGCATAACTTTGCTAGCTGTGAAATGAGCGCAATGGTGCGGTAGTTTGAACATTCTTTGGCATTGCCCTTCTTTGGGATTGGAATGTAAACTGACTTTTTCCAATCCTGTGGCCACTGTTGAGTTTTCCAAATTTGCTGGCATATTGAGTGTAGCACTTTTATTGCATCGTCTTTTAGGATTTTGAATAGCTCAACTGGAATACTGTCGCCTCCACTAGCTTTGTTGTTGCTCAGACTTCCTAAGACCCATTGGACTTCACATTCCAGGATGTCTGGCTCAAGGTCAGTGACCACCCCATCGTGGTTGTCAGGGACATTAAGCTCTTTCTTGTATAGTTCTTCTGTGTAATCTTGCCACCTCTTCTTAATCTCTTCTGCCTCTGTTAGGTCCCTGCCATTTTGGTCCTTTATCATGCCCATCTTTGCATGAAATGTTCCCTTCATATCTCCAATTTTCTTGAAGAGATCTCTGGTCCTCCCTATTCTATTGTTTGCTTCTATTTCTTTGCACTGTTCATTTAAGAAGGCATTCTTATCTCTTCTAGCTATTCTCTGGAATTCTGCATTCAATTGGGTGTATCTTTCTCCTTCTCCCTTGCCTTTGGCTTTCCTTCTTTCCTCAGCTATTTGTAAAGCTTCCTCAGATAGCCATTTTGCTTTCTTGCATTTCTTTCTCTTTGGGATGGCTTTAGTTGCTACCTCTTGTACAATGTTGCACACCTCCGTCCATAGTTCTTCAGGCACTCTGTCTATCAGATCTAATTCCTTAAATCTATTTGTCACCTCTACTGTATATTCATCAGGGATATGATTTAGGTCTGAGCAGCTAGTGCTTTCCTCTACTTTCTTCAACTTAAGCCTAAATTTTGCAACCAGAAGCTCATGATCTGAGCCACAGTCAGCTCCTGGTCTAGTTTTTACTGACTGTATAGAGCTTCTCCATCTTTGGCTGCAGAGCACATAGTCAGTCTGATTTCTGTGTTGACCTGTGTTTTCTGCTTTGTTAAGCAAGAAGGAAAGATCACACCATTGTAACTCTTTACTTCTGTAATCTATTGGGAAGTGTTAACTATGTTATGCAGGGCTTTTTTTGTCATAGAACGCACTGGAACGACATTCCGGCACCTTTTTTCGATGGATTTTTCCACGTGATTTTGAATCGCCCTGTCGGGTGTAGCAGGTTGGCGGCAAATCATTAAAATAGTGCATGCGGGCTGCTTGTGTATCCGCGCTGGTTGTTATGGCGCTGCTCGGCTTCTGATGCTGCTCGACTTGTGATTGGTCGTGTGGTTGCACGCTGAGTGCTTACTGCGGGGAGCGACCATTATTTTTCATTATACAGTATTGGTGTGTGTAGAGTGACTGGCTACGCGCAAAAGGTAAATTATTTCTTTCTTTTAAAAAAAGTTGGTGAATTGAAAATCTTTTTTTAATTTTTAGTGTAAAAGTGTGACCCCAAATTTAAAAATGAAAAAAATTACTAATTACTTCTCAACCACTGGTCCTGCTAATAAAAGATTACCCTAAAAAAACCCTAAATAAAAGATTAACAAGATGTGAGTTCCGGCACCTTTTTTTTTTTTTTTACAAAAAAAGCACTGGTGTTATTTGTAACCCTTTAACGATAAATGCATAAAAGGGCCAGCTAAGGACTGCTCAGGTGCACCATCTGGAACAATTTGTTGGCAGCCGGTTATTCTCGAGAATAAATCTTTAAAGGAAAACCTTCCCCTGTTGTGTAATTTGGGCATACACACAACAGGACATGGAACTATTTTGGTTAACACTTGAAAGAAAGGACATACAGATGTGATAAGTACACACAAAGCTTTAAAAATAAACAGCTACTGGAAAACTGCAATATATGTTTTCCCCCCTCGCTGTGTATCCTGAGAAGGTGGACTCTTGCATAATCGGGACAGTGGAGAATCAATTTTTCCTGTGGAGAAAAATTGTTTAAATGTCCTGTAAATGTAAAGGTAAGAGTATGTTATGTAATATAATGTTATAGGGATTATAAATGGTTCACTCTGAGAGACAAAATGCTGGCAGTTTCCCCCCCAAGGCCTAACAGTTACCTTGCATGTGAAGCCTACACTGGGCAGTCTGCCACAAGTCGACATAACTGTTATCAAAGCAATGACTAAGTGCTGCTTGGGTCCTTCAGTTAGGCCAACAGTTTTTTATACTGGACAGCCGAATGAAAAAGGTCAGGCTGTGATAGGTTCATGAGAGAACATTCTGTTTACACTCAATGATTCTTAAATAGGGAATGGACTGGCAGTTAGCCAAGTGTTAAAATGTTATTGGCCAGCAGGGTATGGCTGAGGAGCATAAAAGAACAAACAGCAGCCTAGCAGGGGTCAGTCTGGAAGGTCAGCCTGGGGCTGTGAATGGGAGCTGGGCCGACCGAAGATTGAGGGAAAAGAAGTAAGTAGCAGAGTCTACGTCTGGCAATCATAAGGAGCCCAAGAGCCATTTTTAACACCCAGAATCCTCTCCCATGGACTTGCCCCTTTATCTTATAAAACAAAAAGAAATGGTGCTATACTGTTAGAATTTTTGGTAAAACATCAGAAAGGGAGGTTATTTACTACTCTGCAAATAAGCAGGTAAGCATGTAGAGAATTTTACTTCCAGTCACTGCCTATTTTGGCAATGCAGTGTTGGGAGTCTGTGATTAGCAAAGGCTGTTCAAGTGGTGGCAAAAGCTACATGTGGCTCATGGGTGTTGTCCGTTCATGGTATAAATGAAGAGACAGAAGCAGCTGCAGAATGGAAATCATGGAAAGTAGAAATTTGAAGATCTTTTGGAAAAGTTAAGATGCCAAGCAGCACTTCTACAGAGAAGCTTCTGGACAGATTGTCAGCTGAAGGAAGTTGAGTTCAGGAAGCAGTAATTCTTTGGAAAAAGGCTACAGAGAAATGACTTCTGGATTCTAGATTTGTCAGTGTGTTCCTGGTCAGAAAGAAGACTTCAGATGAAACTCAAGAAAGATGGCCTGGTGAAGGCCATCCTTCTTGGGAAATAGTGAGTTCTCTGAAAGAAGCAACTGAGAATCCTGTTCAGTCTTGTACCCTTAACAGTAACCTCCTGAAAAGTGGGAAGAATTCAGGGTTAGATCTCTGAGATGTTTAGTGAGGGATAACTGAGTTCAGTTAGAAAAAGTGAAACAACAAACAAACAAAAAATCAAAAATTTGGAGCATCTTCATTTTTAAAAAAGTTTGGAAGATAGACCACAGTGGACCAAACTAGGAAAGAAATTAGGAGATTCTCCCCTTTAAGGAGACTACAAATCAATCCACAATAACATGGTGGAGTGAAGGTAAGCCTTTCTCCTTGGGCTACTTTTCTGTTCATGATCGGGCCCCTCCAGCTGAACATAAAAGCAGTCAAACCAAATGCCTATCTGGTACATCATTCTGGTCACTCATCATCTGGCCTGATGCCACAAACTGGACATGACTCCATCAGAACCTTTCCACTTGTATGCCCTAATAGCCTGTACTTTTCTAGCACCTTACCCACAACTGCAGGTGCAGAAAAGGCTCGCCCTCCAAGAGACAAAGATAGTTTATCTTTATTTTTGTTTATATTTATCTATATTTCTGCCAGTGGTAATGTAGCTGGTGAGACCAATTGCCTTGCAGACCATCACAGAAGTGAATAATTTTCCAAGGGGATGAGTGGATGTCACATAGGAATCAACTCCTACAAGTGAGAGGAGGCAGCATTTAAGGGGCTAGATAGAGTTGGGGACAGGGGACACAGGTAGATGTGGTGTGTGAGCTGCTTGTTAATTTAGCCACTCTGCCCTTCAGCATCTGAACTACAGTATTTTAGATCTCACCCTTCCTTACAAAACTGCTATCAGGATAGAAAAATACATTTGTGATACTTTAAAAAATACAGTGGAAACACAGAACTTACATTAGTGATATTTATTGTGCCTTTTCCTGAAATTTTAAAGGAAACTGTTCCCTAGAGGATGCCTACTGTTTTGAATGGCTGGTGTTAATTGTTGAACTTTAACACTTTTCTCAAAAATCTTTCACACCAATTATTTACATTGCCTATGGATTTTATGAGTTAGCATCCTAATTTTATTTGTCATTTTTAACTGAGCCTCTGTCCCATCTTTCCTTTCATTGCTACAATAAGCATTTTCTCTGACAGTGAAATGAGGATAAAATAGAATAGTGGAATTTGAAAAGGGGAGAGAAACCATTATGCATTAGTTTTTAAGTTATTCAGCACTTGGTTTAAAGCTCTATTTTTCCCCTAATGCAGAGTTTACTTTCCTCTCAGTGTTATGAGTATTTTATTTGAAGTGAAACCTGGAAGCAATATTTTTAAATGATACCAAGAGACTTTAAAAAAACAACTGGTTTGTAGATGTCCTGAACTTGATTTAAAGGTCTATTTATGTGTTATTTTAAGTATTAAGCAAATCACAATTTATGCATTTTTGCCCATTGCAGGGAATTTTAAAGGCGAAATGCCATAAGCTAACACATACAGGAAGTATCATGATGTTCAATTCTACAAATCCTTTCAGATAGAAAGCATTGATATTATGAGTCAAGCTATGAAAACTAACGTTTACCTTCTTGCCAAGCATGCTAAAGCAAATGAGAAACAGCATTATGACTTTCCTTCTATTTCACCCATATCTGATTATTCTTTCAGCCAACTTATTGGTACTACACACTGATGGTACAGTCAGTTTACTCACAAGCAAGCCGACTGAGTTCAATAGGTCTTATTTCCAGGTAATTGTGTACAGGATGTTAGCTTGGAGGCAGTGATGTTACTTGTTTGTATTAAGCAAGTATGCCCAAAGTCACAAATCCTTCCCTTCTAAAAATAGGTGCCTGTTCTGTATTGGTAACTGCAATAGTTTTTATGAAGTATAAAAGAGCCACCATTTCTCTTAAAATATGTTGCTTTTTGTTATTTAAACTTTGAATGGATTCGAGAAGAAGAATTGCTTCTTGTTGAACCTTGTCTTTTCTCAAAATTTTTTTCTGTCCCCTGACTTTTATTTGAAATGTTTCCCTTGGGTCCTTGTGGAGGTACAGTCTTACCCAAAGAGCTTATCATAATATTTTTCCTATTTGTACCAAAGCATGCACCTTCTGATACCTCAGCTCCCTGAGCTTAACCTTAACCTATTTAAACAAGGCTAGGATAGAAGCTTGGGTGTGACTCTGAAATCTTTTAGCAATGTTTATATTGTTGGTCTTGGACCCAACATGGATTGAGAATAGACTTCTAACTCCAAAAAGTATTTGTTCCACTCAAAGTGTTAATAATGTCTTTCTTACTATGTAGATGAATAATTAATTCTCACTAGCTAGGCATCTTTTTGTGAGACTTCAGTTAGCTCTTGAAAACTATCATAGTACAGTGGCTGTTCCCCACATAAGCTCATGCCAGAAATGACATGCCAACGTATGTTAAGAGTCTCTCTTGTTTCATCTATAAGCCAAATCTCCTACCAGTTATGATTTCACCTGAGACCAGCCTCCCCCAGTTTGGCTTCCACCAGATGCATTTGACAAAAAATCCCCAATGACTATACTGCCTAGGAAAGATGGTACTTGTAATCTACCACATATGGAGAGTGCCAGATCAGGGAGGGCTGCCTTATACAAGCCATCATTCTGTCGGTCTCATCCCTCTTCCCTCCAATTGTAACATGTCTTACGTAATAGTGACCCCTCCTATTGACGTGTTGAAAAAGTTTGGAATACCCATGAGCCCTATATAAATGCTAAACATTATCACCACCATTACCACCATTTTGAATTTATTTCTACTCTGAATAGGAATCACACACACCCAACTCCTATTTCCTATGTTTCTGCTTGGCCTTATAGCATAAAATGGGCTGTTATTGTTATGTTCACATGTAATGATACACACCTACCACATTTCTACATGGCCTCTTGCATCTGATGAAATGGGCTTTATCTGCCTCAAATAAGCTTATTATTTCACATTCTTCTTCCACATGTAAAGTGCCATATGACTTATTATTTCTCTGACAACTTGAGTGGGAAGGAGAGGAACAGGGAGTGGGAGGAGGAACTGAGAGGAAGTAAGAAGGGTGGCACCACGCTCCCCAATTAACACCAAGGAAAAGAACCTAATGATTTTGCTCCTCAACCAACACTGCCTTCTATTTTTATAACAGCAGGCTTACATTAGCATTTATTTGCTAAAAATAAACATCATTCAAATGCAGTTCATTATATACTGCATTAGAGTAAAGACTTAATTTGCGGCTCCCAGTCAAGAAGAAATTGTTTTAAAAGGCAAATTGTTTTATGCAAATATTCATTCCATGTGTCAAGCTCACAGTCTTGTAGGCTTAGATGTGGGATGGTTTCTCAATGTCATCAAGGCAAACTATACATCAATAACTGAGGAGAAATTCTGGTGAACAGCATCATTATGCACTTGGTAGTTTCCCTCCCTCATAGAACCCTTTCTTCATTTATTTCTTTATTATTTATTTATGTAGAAAATTTCTAGGACGCCCCATTCGCCGAAGCCTCGGGGCGGCTTACAAATAAATAAATTAAAATACATAAATAACAATATAAAATACATGTAACTGTATAAAATAAGTCGCCCTGGCCAAAAAACTTTAAAATAAAAATAACATTAACAATTAAAATGACGCTTGAATAAAAGGGTCTTCGCCTGGCGCCAAAAAACAAATAACGATGGCGCCAGGCGGACCTCTCTGGGGAGCGCATTCCATAGATTGGGTGCCACCACAGAGAAAGCCCTCCTCCGAGTACCTATCCTCCTAATTTCCTTCATGGAAGGTTCCCAGAGAAAGGCCTCTCCCACTGATCTCAGGGGTGGGCGGGCATATATGGACGTAAGCGCTCCTTCAGGTAGCCAGGACCCAAGCCGTTTAGGGCTTTATAAGTGATCACCAACACCTTGAATTGGGCCCAGACTTCAATGGGAAGCCAGTGAAGCTGATGGAGGACTGGAGTCATGTGAGCATAATGCCCAGTCCCTGTCAACAGCCTGGCAGCTCTATTCTGAACCAATTGAAGTATCCGGACCGTCTTCAAGGGTAGCCCCATGTAGAGCACGTTGCAGAAGTCAAGTCGGGAAGTCACCAACGCGTGTGTCACTGCCGCCAGGCAGTCGTACTCCAGGTAGGGGCGCAGCTGATGGATCAGCCAAAGCTGAAAGAAAGCGCTCTTCGCCACCGCTGTCACCTGAGTTTCCAGTGAAAGCTCTGGGTCGAGGAGCACTCCCAAGCTGTGGACCTTGTCCCTAAGAGGGAGTGCAACCCTATTCAGGACTAGGTTCAATTCACCCTCACCGAAGCTCGATCCGCCGACCAACAGGACCTCCGTCTTGTCTGGACTGAGCTTCAGTTTATTGGCCCTCATCCAGCCCATTACCTCGGCCAGGCACCGGTTCAGCACAGCCACTGCCTCACCTGGATTGGTGGAAAACGAGAGGTAGAGCTGGGTATCATCAGCGTACTGATGATTCCGCAGCCCATACCTCCTGATGACCTCTCCCAGCGGTTTCATGTAGGTGTTAAACAGCAAAGGGGACAAAATGGACGCCTGCGGTACTCCATGGCATAACTGCCATGGCGCAGAGCCATAGTCCCCCAGCACCACCTTCTGGAAACGGTCATTGAGATAAGAGCGGAACCACTGCAGAGCAGTGCCTCCGACCCCCACTCCTGCTAGCCTATCCAGAAGGAAACCATGGTCGATGGTATCAAAAGCCGCTGAGAGGTCCAGAAGAACCAACAGGGACGCACTCCCCCTGTCCTTCTCCCTGCACAGGTCATCATACAGGGTGACCAAAGCAGATTCAGTACCGTACCCGGGTCTGAAGCCAGACTGAAATGGGTCCAGATAATCAGTTTCATCCAAGAGTGCTTGGAGTTGTCCCGCCACCACCCGCTCCAACACCTTGCCCAGAAATGGGATGTTGGCCATTGGTCTATAATTAGTGGTCATCTCTGGATCCAGTGACGCTTTCTTCAGGACCGGTTGGACTACCGCCTCCTTTAAAGAGGCAGGTACCCGACCCTCCCTCAGAGAAGCGTTAACCACTTCCAAGATCCAGATCCCAATCCCGTGCTTGGCGTTATTTATTAACCAAGACGGGCAAGGGTCCAATAGGCAAGTGGTGGGATGTACTTGTCCAAGCACCTTGTCCACATCATCAGGCTGCAATAACTGAAATTCATCCATTAATTTTGGACCAGGCGGTGGCATTGGTAACTCCTCAGAAACCTCTGAGTCACTAGTAGAGTCTAGCTCGTGACGAATCTGAGCTATTTTCTCCCTGAAATGCTTGGCAAAGTCGTCACAGAGGGCCTTCGAGGGTGAAACCAGATCTTTCTTGGGGCCAGGATAAACCAGGCCATGCACCACTCGAAAAAGCTCCGCCGGACGGCATTTTGAGGAGGCAATGGAGATGGAGAAGAATTTCTTTTTCGCCGCTCTCACCGCCACAGCATAGGCTCGATAATGAGCTCTTAAGTGTGTTCAATTTGACCTGTTTGATGCAGAAGCAGTTAACATGTGCCATGGATCCCAGTTTGCGCAGGGTGCCAGAGAGCTCAGTTAAACCTAGTCATCATCCCAACCTGACCAAGAATGTACATTCCTCTGTACATTGCACCAGAAGATCAGGAAGCTGCCATTCAGAAGGTATTACTTATCTTATCGTTAAGGAACCTTTTTATAAATTTCTGAGGAACTCTGGAGGTTTCCAAAGGAGAGTTCGAAGACCACTGTTGCATTGCATCATGGCATTTATGAAAAAATCATATTCATTTATGAAGGCAGAGTAGGTGCTAATAATAACAATTCTGTACTTTTGGAATCAGAATATTGGAATGACTACAAAACTGTGGAACAATTCTCAGGGAGTGGATTTTGAGGATGTGAGTATTCAAACATAACTATTATTTTCTACACCTTGGGGAGTTGAGAGCCACATACATATCTTTCTATTATTAACTGTCATACTGTCATGCAACAAAATGTAATTCTTGAAAATCAAAGCAGTTGAATCATAGAATCAGAGAATGATAGAGTTGGAGAGGCCATCAAGTCCAACCTGCTGCTCCATGCAGGACTCCAAGTTAAATAATCCCTGACAGAAGGTTATGCCACTGCATTCAGTGTGGGAAAGCCTACAACCTCCCTAAGTAATTGGTTCCATCACTGTATTGCTCTAACAGTCAGGAAGTTTTCTCCGAGTCCAGCTGGAATCTGGCTTCCTGTAACTTAAGCCCACTATTCCGTGTCCTGCATTCCAGCATGATCAAGAAGAAATCCTATTTATTTATTTATTTATTTATTTATTTATTAAAATATTTCTAGATCCTAGCTCTTTCATGTGTGACAGTTGTCAAGTATTTGAAAAGTTCTATCATATCTCCTTTCAGTCTTATCTTCTTGAGTCTAAACATGTCCTGTACTTTCAATCTCTCCTCATAGGGCTTTGTTTCCAGTTTCCTGATCATCTTTTTTGCCCTCCCCTTTTTCCACTTTGCCTGCATCTTTCTTGAAGCACGATGCTCAGAACTGGACAGAAGACTCAAGACGAGGCCTAACTAGTGCTGAATAGAGGGAAACCAATACCTCACGTGATTTAGAAGCTATACTTCTATTAATACAGCCCAGTATAAACTTTGCTTCTTTTGCAGCTATATCACATTGTAAATATTTAGCTTGTGATCTACAACAATTCCAAGATCCTTCTCGCTTGTACTACTATTAAGTCAAGTATTCCTCATCTTGTAACTGTGCATTTGGTTTCTTTTCCTAGGTGTAGAACATGGCATTTGTCCCTATTGAATTTCATTTTGTTGCTCTCAACCCAAGTATTTCAGCCTATCAAGATCACTTTGAAAGAGTGGCAGCTTATGGGCAAATTTTGGCAGTAAAACAATTCAGGTGCTGCAAAAACAGTCCAATTTAGCTATTTTTTCACAAAACATGAAGGTAAATTTGTATTAGTTGTGAAGTCTGAAACATATACTTTGCATCCAATTTATTATTTGTGAGATGGGGAGGGGCAGTCATCCTTCATTCATCAAAAAGGAATCACTATTGGTCACTACCAAATATTATTTGCATTAGACAGCAAATGTTTTTAGGCATCTTGAATGTAATTCAAGTTATCTTGTGCGCAGAGCAGACACAGCTAACTTGAGGCTATTTTGTGCTATCTGAAAGGTTACAAAGATTGGCCTGTCTTGGCCTTCTTGTCTCAAATACTATTCAGCCATATATCATTCAGCTATTCCAAATGTTAGCAGCATATAGAGATATAACTAGAGTTGATGCTCCAGAAGATGCTTC
Organism: Varanus komodoensis; assembly: GCF_004798865.1. Lineage (NCBI taxonomy): Eukaryota > Metazoa > Chordata > Lepidosauria > Squamata > Varanidae > Varanus > Varanus komodoensis. The sequence goes on along the minus strand of NW_025335409.1, from coordinate 13,696,950 downwards.
CAAGAGCTGATGGCAACCAAGCAGAAAAGTTACAATTTCCTCCACTAGAGGGTACCTTTATCCATATTCCTCTACAGTTTAATAGGTAAGATATATTAAAGGGTTGTTTTAAAAAATGAAAGGCACAATCCTATGCAAATTTAGATACAACAAACAGCCAACAACTCCCAGCATGCCCCAGCTATATTGGCCAGAGCATGCTGGAAGCCTTTTGGTCTGTCTAAACTTGCAAAGGGTTGGACTCCAACTTTCTGTACTGGAACTATATCCATATTCTAACACTTCTGCATGTGTTTCTCTGGTGAAGCATTCAACAGTAGATAAAGGCTTTGGCTGAGGTTTGAAGTGTGCAATTATGAAGGTTATTCAAATTTCTCCACGAAATCACATTTACCAATCTCATGGCTGTCACTTTAATATTTAATTCAATGTCACTGTAGATGGAATATTTAAAATTTAGCCTTATTCTATCTGGCCTCACCTATCATATGGAAACCACATCCGATGAGTCACACTCACATGCATAATACAACCTTTTGCTTTCATGAAATAAAGTTGTCAGTAATCATATAGTCTAAGGTCCTGGAATAATTTTTCTTGAGGGGTGGTGAGTTTAATTGGCCTGTCAGCAATAGTGTAGCTACAGAAGCAATTTCTGCACACCAATTCTACTTTTGGTTTACAATGAGAAGAAATGGGGCAGTAGCTCCCAGAGTGTCCTGTTACAGTCTCCCAGCCTTGGTCTGACAAAAGCAAGCAGAAGTACTACTATTATTGTTTAATAGATTTATGTCCTTCCTTTTTATTTTCTGAATATTCAATAATGCTGGAATTTTGCAGTAGCAGATATGAATTTATCTAAAATCCCAGAAAGCATAGAACATGGTTTGGTGAAAATGGGGGCATCTTATGAAGCAAAAGACATGAATGAATGAATGAATTCCCTGATTACAAATTTATTTATTATTAAAAATTATATACAAATCAAATAAAAAGAGAATATACCAGAAAATATTCAATTGTTTGTCTTATCAGATGGAGATATCTAAACAAACACAGTTCTTTTCCATGTTGGGCTTTCAGTCCATTATCTGCAAACTACTTATTTCTGCAGGGTTTGATTGAACTGTTACACAGTAAATAGTTCAATGAAGATAGCCTGAAGCAAGTTAGCCAACTTTGCCCCTGTGCAAAGCTAACTGACAGACAGCAAAATAGCAGCTGAAACTTGATTTCTGTTCCCTCTATGCTGGTGAATACTATATTGTGTACCTCTTTAAGACACAGGAAACCCAGTAAGAAAAGGTATTTAGAACCCTAGACAAAATCATTCATTCTGAAGTCATTAGCTGCAGTCCAACTTGCTATTGTGCTTTGCCATCAAGCCATTTCCAAGTTATAGTAACCCTATGAATGAGTGCCCTCCATAATGACCTGGTGTTGACATCCCTGCTCAGCTCTTGTGAAATCAGGACTGTGGCTGTCTTTATGAAATTGGTCCATTCACATTTGGTCTTCCTCTTCTGCCTTTGATTTTCCCCAGCAAGATGGTCTTCTCTAATGAGGCTTCCCTTCTCATGATGTGCCCAAAGTATGACAGCTTCAGTTTTGTCATTTTTGCTTCCAACCCACTTGTTCTTCTGTCCAGAGCAAAGCTCTCCTCCAACACAATTTCTTCTTTTCCTCTCAGCTTTCTTCATTATCCAGCTTTCATATCTATACATAGTGATTAGGAATCCAGTAATAAGGATGATCCTGGCCTGGGTCTCCAGTGAAAAGCAGGTTGCTTACCTGTAACTGATGTTCGAGTGGCCATCTGTGCAGTCACACATATGGGTACTGCGCCTGCGCAGTGCCTGTGGCCGGAAGATTGTCAGCTAAAGGTTTTTGGCAGGAAGCTCCGCTCCCCCTCCCCCCTGTGGCCTATAAAGAGCGCAGCACCCGCCATTTTGTTCAGCCTTTGCGACTGAACATACGCCACTTTATGGAAAAAAACTTTGTATTTATTTAGTTGTTTGTTTGTTTGAAGTCGGTACCATGAAAAAAAGGCATGGTCGGTACTGAAAGATGCATCCACTCACCGACACTGAGTGGGGCTGGCGGGTGGGTTGTGTGACTGCACAGATGGCCACTCGAAGAACATCAGTTATAGGTAAGCAACCTGCTTTTCTTCGTCGTGGCCTCTGTGCATCACACATATGGGTAGATTAACAAGCTTACCGTAAAGGAGGAGGGAAGGTATCCTCACTGAAGAACGGAGGAGAGAACAGCTCTATCGAAGGAGCAATCCCGTCCAGCTCAAACATCGAGACGGTAGTGCCTGGCGAAGGTGCAAGGGTTTGCCCAAGTAGCAGCTCGGCAGGTGTCATCAATCGGAACCCCCGGATGCGAATGCAGACAAGGTTGCAACGGCTCTAGCAGAATGGCCTCGAGGAACTGAAGGCAGTTCGAGCTTAGCTAATTGATAGCATAAGACTATAGTGTGGACTATCCACTTAGAAAGTCTCTGTGGAGTGACTGGATCGCCCTGATCCCTAGCCAAATATTTGATGAATAGTTTATTGGATCGTCGAATAGACTCCGTTCGCTATCGGTAGAAGGCTAAGCAACGCCGAACATTGAGTGAATGCAAAGATCTTTCCAATGGAGTCTATGGTGACAGAAAAAAGGCAGGCAGCATAATGTCTTGTCCCATATGGAAAGGTGTAGACACTTTAGGCAAGAAAGACGGGTTGAGGCGTAAAACGACCTTCTCCCTGTGAAAGTTTAAATAAGGACGGTCTATGCGAAGAGCGCAAACTTCACTGGCCCTCCGGGCTGAAGTGACAGCCACAAGAAATGCCATCTTCCAAGAGACCAATCGCAGTTCCACCGTCACCAAAGGTTCAAAGGGGGCCTTCGTAAGGGCCTGTAGAACTACAGAAAGTCTCCATGTGGGCATAACCGGTCTAATTGATGGGTTAAGATTATATAGTCCCTTCAAAAATCTTTTGAGGATAGGATGAGAAAACAGAGGTGATCCGTCGAATAAGCCACGGTAGTAGGCTATTGCGGCTATATACACTTTAATGGACGACGGCTTCAATCCAGAATGGTGCAATTCCAGGAGGAACTGAAGAATTTGTTGAATGTATGAGAGGAATGGAGAGAACGAACGAGACTCGGCAAAGGTGGAAAAACGTTTCCATTTAGCCTTATATGACTTCCTTGTGGACGGCTTTAAGGCAGAGTCGATGATATGCTGAGTATCAGGGTGCAAAAACTTCGGATTCGATGGGTCTTGTCTCGAACCGGATGGTACAGAGAGACCAGAGAAAGGGGAAGCACCCGAGTGATTGGATTCGACAATTGGATCCGAGGTGGTCGAAGTCATCGTCGGTACCGATGGAATGTCAATCATCAAATTCGCCATGCTGTTAAGATTCAATGAGAGCAAGTCCGGGTGGCGAAGTGTGCCGTCCACTTGTGTTATAAGATATGGGAGTGATGGAAGATGAAGATATTCCCTGCGCGAGATGTCGAGTAGTTTCGCAAACCACGCTTGACATGGCCACCAAGGGGCAACTAGTATCCCCGATGCCCGGTCATGCACTATCTTTGCTATGAGCCACATCAGAAGACGGATCGGAGGGAAGGCGTAGAAGTTCATATTGTTCCAAGGGATCATGAATGCGTCCCCTAGGGATGCGTGTCCGATTCCCGCTCTCGAACAGTAAGCCTCGCACATCCTGTTCTGTTGGGTGGCAAATAAGTCCATGTCGGGAAACCCCCAGCGCCGGAAAAGGTGGTTGCGCGTACGGGGATCCCGTTCCCACTTGTCAGAGGTGAACATGTGCCTGCTGAGAAGATCCGCCTGCACGTTGTCTACACCAGCTAGATGAACAGCCATCAGCATGATGTGTCTCCAGATGCACCAGTCCCAAATTTTCATAGAAAGTCTGGCTGGAGTTGGTGACTTTGTTCCCCCTTGCTTGTTCAGATAAAAGACGGTAGCTATATTGTCCAAAGTTATCTGAACGATCTGATGATGAAGGATGTCCTCGAAAGAGCGCAGGGCCTTGAAAACTACCAGTAGTTCTAGGAAGTTGATATGATTTGTGGATTCTCGACGATTCCACGTACCCTGGGTAGATAGGCCAGAGCATATCGCTCCCCATCCTAGAAGAGACGCGTCGGTGCCAAAGGTTATCGTAGGAGGTCGTGCCCTGAAGGGGACTCCTATCGTAAGATTGGTCAGTTCCAACCACCAAAGCAGAGAGTGAAGCACGGAAGATGGGATCCGAATCAGCCTCGACTGCAGATCTCTTTGAGGATGGTATACCTTGTTGAAAAAGAGTTGCAGTGGACGAAGACGAAGCCAGGCATGTGGAACTACGGCAACTGAGGAAGCCATATGCCCCAGGATCCTCTGGATAGACTTCGCTGGGACCATTCCATCTCGTCGGATCAAGCAAGAGTCTGTTGTCTGTCCTGAGGGAGGAAGGCTTTTTCCAACGTCGAATCCAAGCGGGCTCCAATGAAGGTGAGCGTCTGTGCCGGAAGAAGAGAAGATTTCTCGGTATTAATACGTTGGCCTAAGCTATTGAGCAAGGCACAAGCTGTATGGATGGCCGCAAGGAGTCCTTCTCTGGACTGCGACACTAACAGCCAGTCGTCGAGGTACGGGTAAATTTGTATGCCTTGGAGGCGTAGAAAAGCACAGACAGGAGCCATGCACTTGGTAAAAACCCTCGGAGCCGTGGCCAGTCCAAAAGGCAAAACTGTAAACTCATAAAGTTGGGTTGCAACCGCAAAACGAAGGAAACGCCTGTAACCTGGGTGAATTGAAATATGGAAGTAGGCGTCCTTCAAGTCCAATGAGGCGAACCAATCCTCTCTCCTTAGCAACGGCAAAATGTTTTGAAGGTAGTCATATGAAACTTTTTCAGTACAATGAACTTATTCAAGTTCCGTAAGTCCAAAATCAGACGTAGACCACCATCCCGCTTAGGGACCGTAAAGTATCTGGAATAGAATCCGTGGAGTCCGTCAGATGGGAATACTTGATGAATCGCTCCTTTACGAAGAAGTTGATGTATTTTGTCGAGCAGTACCGGTGAACATGAAGTGAACCGGATTGGACTCGGCGGAGGAACGATGTCGAATTCTATTCGATAGCCGTGTTGAATGATGGACAATACCCACCGATCAGATGTGATGGACTCCCAAATGGGGAGTTGGCTTTGAAGCTGATCCCCAGATGAGAGGGGGGTGGGTATTGGTGGAGTGTGAGGAATGGTTTGCCAGTCCCGTCAACGTTGCCGCCGATCGTTGAAACGGCGGCGGCCTTGTTGGAAGCCTTGCTGGGGCTGCGGACCGCAGCGCTGCTGTTGCTGGCAGTGTTGTGGCTGTTGCCTTGGCTGATATGACTGGCTGTAGGATGGACGATTCCAGGACCACTTACGTCTGGCGTGGGAGTGTATCTCCATCCTGCGTGCCGTCATCCTCGATTCGTGCAGCTTCTTGAGCTTGTGGTCGGTGCGAGAATGGAAAAGCCCGGATCTATTGAAAGGCATTTCCTCTATCCGGCGCTTGGTTTCTTCTGGAAAATTGCAATTCCGAAGCCATGCATGCCTTCGGAGAGAAACGGCACTGACCAAGGCCTGTGAGTCTATATCCACGTGGTGCCTCGCTGTGGATAACTGCTGCACCGCGACCTGCATGGCTTCCTTAATCAGGACCTTCGCGAGGTCACCCTGGTGGTCTGGGAGGATCGAGGTGACGTTGTGCAGGCGCTGCATGATAAAGTATTGATACCTCGCCAACATCGCCTCGTAATTTGATATGCGGAGCCCCAGGCCTGAAGCAGTGTAGACTCGCCTAGCCAGGGAGTCTGTTTTTCAGCCCTCCTTGTCCTTCGGTGCCATGTGCCCTCTCGCCTCTCTGCCCTGCGAGGATTCGACGATCGCAGAGTTCGGTTTGGGATGTCGGAGGAGGAAGGGGATGTCCTCCTCCCGAACCCTGTACATCGACTCATATCTCCTGGATGTAGGTTGAGGGTGTGATGGCAGGTCCCAGGGCCGCATCATCGCCTGCCGCAAGGTGGTTATGAGCAGCAGGACGATAGATGTCGACTGCTCCCCGTGGATGACATCTTAGAACTTGTCCGTCGTCAGTCCCGGGCGCTGGGCGGCATCAATGTCAAGGGACTGGACAAGTCTAGACATCAGCTCCACGAAGGAGACGTGGGACTCATCAGGCGACACAGGACCCTGGGATGTCACAGCGACGTCCGGGGAGGTTGAGTCGGCCTCCGAGTCGATCGAATCGGCACCGTAGTAGGGTGGGGCTGAAGATGACGACTCCACTGGGGAGAAGGAGCGGCTGCTTCCATCCTGTGGTGATCGAGGTGACGCCCGCCTCGGATCCAATGAGCGTGGTTGATCACGGGATGGAGGAGAGGATCATGCCCTGGGAGCAGGGTAGTACCCTACGGAGAGTGGATCACCCCAAGTATGGTAGTAGGGGTGATGCCAGCTCTCCGGATGTTGCTCTACGGAGCGGCTCCTCCGGCTCCCCGGTGGGGACAGTCCAATGTCCGCTTCCATAGTGACCACAGGCATGGGTGTTGGTGACCTCGCCCTAGGAAGGGAGTCTTGGATTTCCCCGTCGGATATTGAACCCCATAGAGTTGGAAGGGGTGCAGGCAGGAGGTCAACCGCACGGCGGGGAGACCCTTGAGGGGTAACCCGCATAGCCTCCTGGAGGACCGGTTCAGGCAGAGTCGGTACTGTAAGTGCCACCGGTACTGAGGGGCCCATCGGTTCCAAGTCCCGATGTCGGGGACAGTCCGGACGGTCCGAATTCCTGGGTTTTTTGGGAGGCTTGGAGAATTTCTCCTTCCTGGCCTTTTTATGGCCTGCCAACTTCTCGGATTCGGCATGCTTCCGCTTCTCGTGCTTCTTCTTAGGTGAAGCAGAGGGAGCCACCGAAGCAGATGCACCTTCATCCGAAGGCCGTGAGGGTGGGGCCACAGAAGCGGAGCCAGGTTTCGGGATGGCAATGAGCGGGTCCGATTGCATTAGGGCCCAATCCCAAAGGAGTCTCTGGAGGCGGTTTTCGCGGTTCTTCCTGGCCTGCTTGGAGAAGGCCAGGCAATGCGCACATTTATCCATCCTATGCCCCTCTCCCAGGCAGAGGAGGCATACGTCATGCGGGTCAGTTGGTGCCATTTTTGACCCGCAGTCCACGCATTTGCGCAAAGCTGCTTGCTGCGCCATCGCAGAAGAAGAAGAAGAGAGAGACAGTGCAGAGGGTAAGTGTGTGTGTGTGTGTGTGTGTGTGTGCACGCGCATATTTTAGATAGACAGATCGAAAGAAGAAATAACAAGAGAAAAAACTACACGGAACAATGAACTGGGAGCAAGGAGAAGAAAACTGGGAAAAAGAAGGACAATTGAGAGCAAGGTAACAGTTGAAGTGAAAGTCGAAAGCGGCACGAGGCTCAGTGAATGGCGGTCACAAAGACTGAACAAAATGGCGGACGTTCCGCTCTTTATAGGCCACAGAGGGGAGGGAGAGCGGAGCTTCCCGCCAAAAACCATTAGCTGACAATCTTCCGGCCACAGGCACTGTGCAGGCGCAGTACCCATATGTGTGATGAAGAAATGTCCTTACACTTGACAAACTTTTCTAGCTCCTACATTGCTGAGCTTCCAAATCTCATTCTTTTAATAACTTCTTGGCTGCAGTCTCTGTTTGAATTGATGACTCTGTTTGAATTGATGACTCAAGTCAAAGGAAGCAATTTTTTTTTTACAATTTCAATTTCTTTATTGTTGACATTAAAGTACTGTGATCCTTCTGTAATCTTTGTTTTCCTAATAATCTGACGCAGTCCGCTTTTACACTTCTTTTACTTTCATCAGGCGTCATTTCAAAGTATTGTTGCCTTCTGCCAGTATCGTCTCCTTATCTTAAATTCCTGATACGTTTTCTTCCCATTTTTACTCCTTCTTTTGATTCTAATCCAGCTTTCCTTATTTTCTATGAACAGATACAGAGATAAACTACACCCCTATGTGATGCCTTTGCCTATAGGAAACCAACTTAGTGAATGGAAGTAAGTGTTGTAAGAATGAAGCCCAAGTATGTATCTGTCTTCTGTTAAATTTGGAGATTTAAATTTTAAACCTGTTAAAGGGAAATGCAAATATATGAAATTATGTGCATAACTGCTGTGCAATTTCAGGCAAAGTGACCCCCTACTGCCACTACTTAACTTGGGTAGCAAAGCTGAACAGCACATTTTGTGGGATCTGTTCTGCCAGCTGATTCTGCTATGGACCAGAGATGGGTAGGTCACCAGATGTTTTGGACTTTCACCCAAGAAGCACACATAGCCAATGGTCAAGAATGCTGGAAGGTGCCATCCAAAAAAGCAGGTTGCTTACCTGTAACTGATGTTCTTCGAGTGGCCATCTGTGCAGTCACTCATATGGGTACTGTGCCTGCGCAGTGCCTTTGGCTGGAAGATTGAAAGCTAACGGTATTTGGCGGGAAGCTCCGCTCCCCCTCCCCCTTGTGGCCTATAAAGAGCGGAACGTTTGCCATTTTGTTCAGTCTTTGCGACCGAACGTACGGTATCTTAATGGGTTTTTTTTTTTTTTTTTGTCGGTACCGTAAAGGAGATGGTCGGTACCGAAAGTGCCCTCTCTCATCGACATTGAGCTGTCGATACTTCCACTCACCGACACCGAGCGTGGCCGGTGGGCAGGTTGTGTGACTGCACAGATGGCCACTCGAAGAACATCAGTTACAGGTAAGCAACCTGCTTTTCTTTGTCGTGGCCTCTGTGCATCACACATATGGGTAGATTAACAAGCTTACCATCAAAGGAGGAGGGAAGGTGTCCTCATCGAAGGACGGAGGAGAGAACAGCTCTACTGACGGAGCAGTCCCGTCGAGCCCGAACATCGAGACAGTAATGCTTGGCGAAAGTGCAGGGATTCGCCCAAGTAGCGGATCTGCAGACGTCATCAATCGGAACCCCGGATGCGAACGCCGAAGATGTAGCGACAGCTCTAGTAGAATGGCCTCGAGAAATTGAAGGCAATTCGAGCTTAGCTAACTGATAACACAAGACAATAGTGTGGACTATCTATTTAGAAAGCCTTTGTGGAGTGACTGGGTCGCCCTGATCTCTAGCTGAATATTTAATGAACAGTTTATTGGATCGCTGAATAGACTCTGTTCGTGATCGATAAAAGGCTAAACAACGCCGAATGTTGAGGGAGTGTAAACATCTTTCCAAGGGATTTGACGGCGATGGAAAAAAGGCAGGCAGTACAATGTCTTGTCCTGTATGGAAAGGTGTAGAGACTTTGGGCAAGAAAGATGGGTCGAGACGTAAAACGACCTTTTCTCTGTGGAAGTTTAGATAAGGAGGGTCGATGCGGAGGGCACAAAGCTCACTGGCCCTCCGGGCTGACGTGACAGCTACAAGGAACGCCGTCTTCCACGAAACTAATCGGAGATCCACAGTCGCCAAAGGTTCAAAGGGGGCCTTCATAAGGGCCTGTAGAACTACAGAAAGGCTCCACGTGGGCATAACCGGTCTAATCGATGGATTAAGATTATACAGTCCTTTCAAAAATCTCTTGAGGATAGGATGAGAAAATAGGGGTGATCCGTCGACTAAGCCACGGTAGTAGGCTATTGCGGCCGTATACACTTTAATAGAAGACGGCTTCAGTCCGGAGTGATGCAACTCCAGAAGGAACTGAAGAATTTGTTCGATTGATGAGACAAGTGGGGAGAACGAATGAGACTCGGCGAAGGTGGAAAAACGTTTCCATTTAGCCGTATATGACTTTCCTGTGGACGGCTTTAGAGCAGAGTCGATAATATGCTGAATCTCAGGGTGCAAGAGTGTTGGGTTCGAATTCGACGGGGTCTGTCTTGAACCAGATGGTACGGAGAGACTGTGGCAGTGAGAGGCACTCGCACGGTTGGATTCGAGAATCGGAACAGAGGTGGTCGAAGTAATTGTCGATACTGATGGATTAATAGAAGCTGTCGGATTCGAGGCTCTCGAATCCGTCGTCGGCCCCAATGGAAGGTCAGTCATCGAATCCGCCACGCTGTCAGGTTCAATGAGAGCAAGTCCGGGTGACGAAGTGTGCCATCCATTTGCGTTATAAGATATGGAAGTGCCGGAAGATGAAGAAACTCCCCATGGGAGATGTCGAGCAGTTTCGCAAACCACGCTTGACGTGGCCACCAAAGGGCAACTAGTATCCCCGATGCACGGTCGCTCACTATCTTTGCTATGACCATCATCAGAAGAGGGATCGGAGGGAAAGCATAGAAGTTGATGTTGTCCCAAGGGATCATGAATGCGTCCCCTAGGGATGCTTATCCGATTCCCGCTCTCGAACAGTAACTCTCGCATACCCTGTTCCGTCGAGTAGCGAATAAATTCACATCGGGGAACCCCCAGTGCCGGAAAAGGTGGTTGTGCATACGAGGATCCAGTTCCCGCTCGTGAGAAGTGAAGATGTGTCTGCTGAGAAGATCCGTGTGCACGTTGTCTGTGCCGGCCAGATGAATGGCCATCAGAGTAATGTGTCTCTGAATGCACCAGTCCCAAATTCTCATAGAAAGCCTGGCTAAGGTCGGTGACTTCGTCTCTCCTTGCTTGTTCAGATAAAAAACGGTCGCTATATTGTCCGAAGTTGTCTGAACGATCCGATGATGAAGGAGGTCTTCGAAAGAACGAAGGGCTTTGAAGACTGCCAGCAGCTCTAGGAAGTTGATATGATTCGTGGACTCTAGATGAGTCCACGTTCCTTGGGTAGACAGGCCAGAGCATATCGCCCCCCATCCTAGGAGAGACGCGTCGGTACCGAGAGTTATCAAAGGAGGTTGCGCCCTGAAGGGGACTCCCATCACGAGATTGGTCGGTTTCAGCCACCAGCACAGGGAGTGGAGCACGGAAGACAGGATCTGAATCCGTTTCGACTGAGGGTCTCTTTGTGGATGATACACCTTGTTGAAGAATAGTTGTAGTGGGCTAAGCCGAAGTCTGGCATGTGGAAAAATGGCAACTGAGGAGGCCATATGCCCCAGGACCCTCTGGATGGATCTCGCCGTAACCGTTCCCTCTCGTCGAATTCGATGGATATGGTGAGCGAGAGTCTGCTGTCTGTCCTGAGGGAGGAAGGTTTTCTCCAACGTTGAATCCCAGCGGGCTCCAATGAAGGTGAGCGTCTGTGTCAGAAGAAGAGAAGATTTCTCTGTATTAATACGTAGACCCAGACTATCTAGTAAGGTAGGGGTTGTATGGATGGTGTCTAGGAGTCCTTCTCTGGATTGCACGACCAACAGCCAGTCATCGAGGTACGGGTAAATTTGTATGCCCTGAAGGCGTAGGAAGGCACAGACAGGAGCCATGCATTTGGTAAAAACTCTCAGAGCCGTAGCCAGTCTGAAGGGCAAAACTTTGAACTCATAAAGTTGGTTCGCAACAGCAAAACGAAGGAAACGCCTGTAAGTTGGATGAATTGAAATATGAAAGTAGGCGTCCTTCAGGTCCAGTGAGGCGAACCAATACCCTCTCCTTAACAACGGCAAAATATTTTGAAGGGTGGTCATACGAAACTTTCTCGGTATAATAAACTTATTCAAGTCCCGTAAATCCAAAATCGGACGTAGACCACTGTCCCGCTTGGGGACCGTAAAGTATCTGGAATAGAATCCGTGGAGTCCGTCAGATGGGAATACTTGACGAACCGCTCCTTTAAGGAGAAGTTGATGTATTTCGTCAAGAAGTACCGCCAAACATGAAGTAGACCGGATCGGACTCAATGGAGGAACGATGTCGAATTCTATTCGATAGCCGTGTTGAACAATGGATAATACCCACCAGTCAGATGTGATGGACTCCCAAAAGGGGAGTCGGCTTCAGAGCCGATCCCCAGATGAGAGAGGGGTGGGTATTAGAGGAGCATGAGGAGTGGTTCGCCAGTCCCGTCAGCGCTGCCTCTGATTGTCGAAACGACGGCGGCCCTGTTGGAAGCGCTGTTGGGGCTGATGGCGGTGGCATTGTTGATGCTGTTGTTGCTGGCGGTGTTGCGGCAGCTGTCTCTGCTGGTATGTCTGCCTGTAGGATGGCCGATTCCAGGACCACTTACGTCTGCTATGTGACTGGATCTCCATCCTGCGCGCCGTTATTCTTGACTCGTGCAGTTTCTTGAGTTTGTGGTCGGTACGCGAATGGAAGAGCCCAGAACCATCAAAAGGCATCTCTTCTATTCGTCGCTTGGTTTCCTCCGGGAAATTACAATTCCGAAGCCATGTGTGTCTCCGGAGGGAAACGGCACTGACCAAGGCCCGGGAGTCAGTGTCCACCGCACTGACAAGTGCTGCTCCGCAACCTGCATGGCTTCTTTGATTAGGACCTTCGCAAGGTCACCCTGGTGGTCTGGGAGGGTGGAGGTGACGTTGTGGAGGCGCTGCATAATAAAATATTGATATCGCACCAACGTCACCTCGTAGTTGGATATGCGAAGTCCTAAGCCCGAGGCAGCATAGACTCGCCTAGCCAGGGAATCTATTTTCCGGCCCTCCTTATCCCTCGGCGCCGTATGTCCCCTCGCCTCTCTGCCTTGCGAGGATTCGACGACCGCTGAGTTTGGTTTCAGGTGCTTTAGCAGGAAGGGGATGTCTTCTTCCCTGACCCTGTACATAGATTCATATGTCCTGGACGTTGGCTGAGGATGTGAAGGTAGGTCCCAGGGCTGCATCATCGCCTGCCGCAGGGTAGTTATAAGTGGCAGAATGATAGAGGTCGATTGCTCCCCGCGGACGTCGTAAAACATGTCCGTCGACAGTCCCGGGCGCTGGGCAGCGTCGATGTCCAGGGACTGGACAAGCCTCGACATCAGCTTCGCGAAGGAGACGTGTGACTCATTGGGTGATGCAGGATCCTGGGATGTCACCACGACGTCCAGGGAGGTTGAGTCTACTTCAGAGTGATCCGAATCAGCACCATAGTATGGTGGGGCAGAAGATGATGACTCCGCCGGTGATAAGGAGCGGCTGCTTCTGCTTTGCAGGGATCGAGGTGGCACCCTCCTCGAATCCACAGACCGCGGATGGTCGCGGGGCGGAGGTGAGGATCATGCCCTGGGAGCAGGGTAGTACCCCACAGAGAGCGGGTCTCCCCAAGGTTGGTAATAGGGACGACGCCAACTCTCCGGGCGTTGCTCTACCGAGCGGCTCCTCCAATTCCCTGGTGGGGACAGGCCAGCTTCTGTCTCCAATGTCACTGCGGGCATCGGTGTCAGTGACCTCGCTCTAGGAGGGGAGTCCTGGATTTCCCCATCCGAGATAGACCCCCCGTAGAGTTGGAAGGGGTGCAGGCGGGAGGTCGACCACACGTCGGGGAGACCCCTGAGGGGTGACCCACATGGCCTCTTGAAGGATCGGTTCGGGCAGGGTCGGTATCGTAACCGCCACCGGTACCGAGGGTCCTGTCAGCTCCGAGTCCCAATGTCGGGAACGGTCCGTGGACTTAGCCTTCTTTGGAGACTTAGAGGCCTTATCCTTTCTGGCCTTCTTATGGCCTGCCGGCTTCTCTTTGGCATGTTTCTGCTTCTCATGCCTCTTTTTTGGTGAGGCAGAGGGGGCCACTGAAGTGGATGCACCTTCATCCGAAGGGCGTGAGGGTGGAGCCACAGAAGCGGAGCCAGGTTTTGGGATAGACACGAGCGGGTCTGATTGCATCAGGGACGTGGCCGGCTCAGTCAAATTTGTTCAAGAGAAGATTTTTTGGTTGAGCTGCGAGGAAAAAGGGAGGATGCCGCCCAGTCGGTGGAGGAAATTATGGCCATGGTTGAGTGGGGCGCATGCCCCGATAACGTAATGTCCGTGAATCACTCATATATGTTGTTCAGACACATGGCATGAACCTATCAGGAAAAGTCTATACAAAGTTCTTTTTGTGGATTTGATTTGTAAAGCCTTGTAAATCTTGTAAATCTGTGTACATTTGGCATTTTGAAACCATGTAAATAACGGATGGGATATTTTCTATTTTTGTAATGTTGCAATTTTTGGGCCTTTTGTACCTTTGTAGTATGTTTTTATTTAAATAAAAAATTTCAACCTAAAAAATTTCAACCTATCCCAGTGCAGCCTCCGAAGCCGGTTCTCACGGTTCTTCCTAGCCTGCTTTGAGAAGGCTAGGCAATGAACGCACTTATCCGTCCTATGCCCCTCCCCAAGGCAGAGGAGGCATAGGTCGTGCGGATCAGTAGGTGCCATTTTTGACCCGCAGTCTGCACATTTGCGGAAAGCCGCTCACTGCGCCATCGCAGAAGAAAAGAGAGATAGTGCAGAGGGTAAGTATATATTTTTGGGTTTTTTTTTTTTTTTGATAGATCGAAGAAGAAATAACAAGAGAAAACTACACAGAAGCGGGAAACGAAGTAAGGGGAAAGTAGTATAAGGGCAATATATAAGGAGAGAACCAAGAACAGCCAAAGCGAAAGTCGAAAGCGGCACGAGGCACAGCGAACAGCGGTCGCAAAGACTGAACAAAATGGCGGACGCTCTGCTCTTTATAGGCCACAAGGGGGAGGGGGAGGGGGAGCGGAGCTTCCCGCCAAAAACCATTAGCATTCAATCTTCCGGCCAAAGGCACTGCGCAGGCGCAGTACCCATATGTGTGATGCACAGAGGTCACGACGAAGAACATCTGGAAATCTTATGCCCATTTCTGTTATAGCCAACACTGAGCTAGATCCACTTTCCCCAACCCAGTGATTCCAGATGTTTTGGATGACAGCTTATAGGATTCCTATAATGGCTGGGCCTCATGGCAGTTCAAAAATATCTTGAGGACACCAGGTTGGGAGAAGCTGAGCAAGATGCTGAACAACTAGTTCAGTACAAAGCAGCTTTTATACACACTTTATTTCTTTTGTTTTTCAATGTTGCCACATAACAACAAATCCAAGTCTTGCAGAATTTTTCCCTCTGTCTTTCTCTCTTTGTTAAAAACCAAGATGTTGAGAACTAATTGAGGCAGAATACAGGATTATACACAAGGTACATCCACTATATATAATCAATCACATTAAAAATAACTGAAGCAGACATCAAGTTTCTTATACCCTTGATTGATGCACCCAAAGTGTGGAATGTGGTCAAAGAGGATTTGGAGGACAGTGGTTTTACAGTGTTGAACAGACATGGTGACTTGTACTGGCCCTAATGGGCAAAGAAAAGCACTGGAGGAGCACAGGATGACACTAAGACTGTGCTTACTACAGAGACTGGGGTATGTAACAGCAGCATAAGCAGCCATTCAAACCTATGTAGTAAAAGCATCTTTATGCTTGGCATTTCTCTGAGTGAAGAGGATTTTTCTAGCTAATCACTAAACATTTCCCTTCCAGGGCTTTTCAAAATCTCTTGAGATTCCAGGTGCTCCTTCACTTTCTCCTGTTATTCTCACAATACTACACTTGCTAACCACTGCAGTTCAATGGCTTGTGTGTGATTTTTTTTCCTATCCAAAGGTTCCTTCTGAACCTACCCAATGCAAAGTCCTGCAGGAACTAGCAGGGATTTCCCCTCTGTTCGCATTACAGCCTGATTTCAGCAGAAGAAAAAAAAAACTTTACAAAAAAACCCTCGAAAGAAAGAGAAAGAGAGAGAGAGAGAGAGAGAGAGAGGGAGGGAGGGAGAGAGAGAGTTTAGAGTTCCTATAGAAAAGGGGCAGTTGGTCCTTTTTACATTGCTGCAACACTACATTGCCAGTAATTAGCTGTTCTGTTGAAACACACGGAGGTTGTTATTCTCCTTAAAGTACAGCTTAACATCTATAAAGCCTGCTCTGTAAATCAACTTAGCCTAGAATTCCAATGGCAAGAATGCTGAAGTTGAATTCATAAAGAAACATTGTACATGACAATGAGTTCATCTTGACAGGACTGAATACATTTTAAATAATAAGGAAATGCAATTTCCACCTTGCTGAATAGCTTGCCCTTTCCCCTATATTAAAAAACCCTGCTGAAAGATAGTCTAGAAAAATCATGTACAAATAGCTTAGCCAGATAGATAGTAATTTTAAAAGCAAATAAATCATAATTATAACCCTGAACCAATAGAATTAAGTATTAAAACCATCTCTCGATAATTGGGAATTCTGAATTTGCCTGCCTTAATTTTATACTCGGAAGCTGTATCCAAAGTTAGTCTAATTTAGATCCCATTCATTTTAATGGCTCTTATTTTAAGTAGCACTAATGCTGGATACAACACAATCTAAAAACTGTCAGCTCCGAAATTCATGACCTCCATGGCAACAGAGGTCTGTACCAATGCATATCTGGCTCACCTCATTCAGTAGGACAAGCTTTTGATCTGGTTTTCTGTGTAGGGTGGAATGGTGGTGAGCTGGGAATGGAGGCATTTTCTATAGTTCTGTTGTCATGGACAAATCACTATTTGGTGGGTTGTAGACTTGCCAAGACTTGGATCCTCTGCAGGAGCAGGGGGCTGGTTAATATGACATGCTCCAAGAGATGGATCCAGATGGTTTCCTGATGGTTCCTGCAAATTTTCCTCTCACTGTGGCAGGTGAGTCTTTCAAAGTCCTGGCTGATGTCTGGAACAGGGAAATGGTCACAATTACTCCTGAGTGTCCTCTCCCAAGATCAGGATCACCCACAAGAAGTGGACAATTTTTATAGCCCACTGTTGTCAAATTGCACAGGCTTGCAGACAAAATCAATTGTATCCATGTCAACTTGAATGCCATAGTTGATAAAGATCTGGTGGCTCTAATTCTGGCTCCTGTTTCTCCAGTTAAAAAGGATAATTTTCAATTTGCACAGCCCAAGGGTGGAGACAGGACAGTGAGGCCTACCACTTGTATGTGGGATCCTAGCCCTTCCTCTCTTATAAAAAGCAGCCAGGGAGGACTGGCTGAGTTGGTAAGGGTCTTTATGGCAAGGTGTGATTCTGTCTTGCCTAAAGGAGATGATGATAAGATCTTGGTTTAGAAAAAATCTTTTATGGACTCCATGCTACTGGAAAATTTCCAGCCTGTCTCCAATATCACTTTCTTGGGCAAGGTGCTGGATTATGTGGTGGCTTCTCATTTCTGTAGATTTCTGGGTGAGATCTAGATCTCTTACAATCCAGCCTCAGGGATAGTTATGGGACAGAGACTTCTTTGGTTATCTTGGTGGATGATCTACACAGTAACTCAACAGGAGGAGTGTGCCCATTACTTCTGCAGGACCTTTCACTGCTTTCTATACCATCAACCATGGTATCCTTCTGAGGCATGTGTCTGAAGTGGGAATGGAAGGCACTGCCATATATTGGTGTTTGCCTTCTTCAAGAGATATCAGAAAGTGGTGTTCAGGGAATTCTGCTTGATGCAATGCCCATTGGCTGGTGGAATTCCTCAAGTCCATCTAACACCCCATGCTACTGAAGAGAGAAATTAATGTGCTTGGGGATACTGTCTGGAGCTTGCGGCATCTATGTCGCCATTATGCTGATGACACCCTCATCTATCTCTCCTTTCCATTTAAACCCAAGGCAGCCATTCTGGTTCTAAATAAGTGCCTGATGCCATGAATAGACTGGGTGGAGGCAAGCAAATTGAAGCTTAATCCAGACAAGATAAAAGTACTCCTGGTTAAAAACAGGTCAGGAAATACAGACTGAAATTATGCTGGACAGGGTTCAACTCCTGCTGAAGACTCCAGCTCTCAGTTTGGATGCACTCTTGGATTTGGCACCGAACACAGATGCCCAGGTCTCAGCAGTGGCCAGGAGTGTGTTTGCACAGCTGAGGCTGGTGTCCCAACTGTGCCCATTCCTAAAGATGTCTGATTTGACTACACATTCCATTTGGACAACTGTACCTCTATGCTTTACATGGGGCTGCCTTTGAAGATTGTTCAGAAATTTTAACTAATCCAGAATGCTGTGGCCAGACGGTTCACTGGGACCACTTATAGAGAGCATGTGACTTCCTTGTTACAGCAGCTTCACTGGCTCCCATTCTGTTTCTACCAGGTGGAATTCAAAGTGCTGATTATGATTGCTAAAGCTCTACATGACTTGGAACAAAGCTACCTGAAAGACTGTGTTCTCTCAAATGAGTCTTATTCTCAAGTTCATAAGTGTTCTTAAGATCGTCTGCTCTTCCTTCAAGACTGCAGCCTTCCTTCAAGACTGCATGCATTTGGTGGTGAGATGCAGCCTTTTCGGTGGCTACTTCAAAGGCTGTGGAACTCCCTCCTGAGGGAGGTTAGGGTTTGCTCTGTTGCTGCTGTCCTTCTGCTGGTGGTCAGATCCACTTTCTTCAAAAATCAGTGTGTTGTAGTGGTTAAGAGCGCAGGAGTGGGATTCAGGAGATCCGGCTTCTCTCCCCACTCAGCCACAAAGCTCACTGTGTGACTTTGGGCCAATCATGCTCTCTCAGCCTAAATTTAAAATAGAAAATAAATTCAGAGGAGAAAAACCTTGTAAGCCACCTTTGTTTCCTTGCAAGATGAAGAAAGTTGGGGTATAAATGTAATGTAATAATATGTGGGTCTGCTTGGAAGCATGCTGCTTTTAATAGTTTTTCTCTAATTGCCATATCTTGTTGCATTTTAAAGAATGGTTTCATAGCTTCAATTAATTTGAATTGTCCTTGTAAGCCAGCTTGTGTGCTCTTTTTTTGTAGAAATAAAATCAAACAATAATAAAATAAGGTCAATTACTCAAAGAATACATTCAAGTACTCATACCTACAATTTTGGAGGATAGCTGGGCCTTATATACCACAGATGTGGATGCATCGAGAAAAACAAAGAAATACAATGCAGAAAAGAACTTCATACTCAAAAGCCAAGAAGAGTTCCATGTTCCAAAGCATTCCAAAGATACCAAATAACACAGCCAACAGATCTGCTTGAAAAGGTGGTGAAACTTGATGGTGCTTTCCCTTCGAATACTCCTGGGATATAATATCTATGCAAATACACTTGCAAACAGTGCAGACAAAATGACCATATGGTTCCTCTTTAGTGTCACTTTGATCTTATAGTATCAAGGACCAACCACCTCCTTGGAAATATGCTCCATAAACTACATTCATCCAAGAAAGGGTAAATTCAGGGGGATTTTTAGTGATTGTTTCACAAATCTGGACTTATTTCTTCTTGGGGGATTGCCAAAGCCAGAACATTTTTTGGAAGTAATTCAGGAAATTTCTTTCAACAACAAGCTGGTGTATAATTCCATCTTCTAAAGTCTTTAAGCTTTAAAAATCAGCCCTTAGCAGATCCCCAATTTAAAGTAGGAATTGGAATGATCAGCCACAAGACCATCGACCTTCAGATAGCCAGTCACAATCCCTGATCCTTGGGCTATTGCTTCTCTTTGATAAACCAAAGGCTTTCATGGACTAGTAACTTTAAAGGCTTCATCTTCGCATTGACCCCTCACCACATGGAGCTGATATAATCTGTTTTCCACATACTGGGTGCTTCCACCAGTTTAGCTTACCTCTAGCTTGAACCTAAAGGAGAACATATTGTATACTACTTCTCCAAAAAGCAGAAGACAGACATAAACATAGAATGCTGCCTGTGTTGCCAAGAGGCTTTTTTATTCAATAAGCATACCAGTGTGGAAAGAAAAATGGTTTATTAAACAGAAACAAAAGCAACAAGAAAACAGCAGAGTATATGCCTATGATGCCCCTTCTGCTATTGGGAATCCCAAATGATGAGTGGACTCCTTTGGCTAGTCTGCACAGCACTGCTTCCATGGTTCAGCCTGAGCAGAGGTTCAGCAGAGAAGGGAATTTCCACAACATATATGGGTATAACTACCAACGTTGCAACTGGTATTGATTACAGCTAAGAGGGGGAAGAGATGATAAATTGTCTATACAAGGCCAGATAGCCAAGGCTGGCCAATAAGAATATCTAGCACTTGTCAGGAATGAATATTACTCTTCATCCTCCCCAAACTCTTGTGTCAAGTGTTAATCTAAGGAATGCAGCAGGCTGACACCAGGTTTACATTGATCAATATTACAATACACAAAGCAAGATTCTTCTTTATGCAAGCAAAATGGCAAGTTCAACAAAAGTTGCAAGAATTCAACCTTTTGCCTGGGACTGGGCAAGATGGAGGGACCGTGGCATACCACTAACTCCTTGAATTTAACAAGAGTCTTCCACGTGGCCACTACAGTGCTAGTGGTGCTTCTAGTTCAGTATTGTCTACAGCATGGGTCTCCCAACTTTTTTAGTTCTGTGGGCAAATTTGGGAAATGGAAAAACTTTCCTGGGCAGCACCACAAAATGCCTAATGGATGGATCACTGTGTCTATGGCTTTCAGGCTGCATACTACTTAGCAAACATTTTTCATGTCTTCTGAACACTCTTTAGTAAAGGATTGCGGGTGGTACAACTCACGTGGTTTTGGCAATGTTCAGTAGGTACCTCTTTTTAAGGAGAAGCAAATTTTGTATTGGAATAGTCTTCACTCTTTTAAATTATTTACTTACTTCATGAAAACTAATAGTCAGTGTAAACAGATTCTTTGCACACTTTTATCAGCTAGAAAACCGATATTAATTACAACATTGGAAAGGATGTATATTTACCTGCTGTAATGCAATGAACTAAGGACCTTACATTACTTTTCATACATAAATGGGTGGACCATAGATACCACCATCAAATGTAGACTTAACTTGGTTATTTAGTCCACTTTTGTTTAAGCCTATTGAAATTTGTTAGAGAATTGTACATATTAACAACAACAACAACAACAACAACAACCCAGAATCAATTTATAATGTTAAGTTGGGACCTCTTCAAAGGTGCCATTGGAGGTACCCATAAGATCTCTGAGTAGACTCTCCAGTGTAGACACTCCACTGATTGGAAGTGGCTCTCCACTTCCAATCAGTACTCTCTCCCAGCCCTACCTGGAGATGCCTGGTATTGAACATTCATTCATTCATTTAAAACTTTTATATGCCATCCCCTCATGCCTCGGCATCTCGGTCCCTTACACATACAAAACAAGTGTTCCACCACTGAATACCTAAACTATAATTCTTAATGATGTTCTACATATTATGAAGAATGTGGTGCTAGAATTCTGGACTGTACCACTTAAAATGACAGAGGGAGGTGCTGCTCTTCCATGAGAGAACCACTCTGCATATAGGTAATCAATATGCCAGAAAGTGGCATCTTAAGGCTGGGATACTATACTTATAAACTAACTCAGTGTGGCACTGCACAGATATATACAGTATATACTTTACAAACAGTTTGGAGTGACAAGGGTCTAAAAAAAGCCATAGAAAGATTCCAGGGTAATGACATGGGAATGTTAATGCTGACTTCACATATATAGGATGCCATGCTATTATTCAAGCTGAGTAAAGAAAACAAGACTAAACTGAAAGTTAAAAAAAAGAATAAAACACCAGTCAAGATTAGTAATGGAACATGTCCTACAGAACAATGAATAGGCATATGCTGCAGATGGAGCTGCAATTTTATAACAAAACAAATTCAGCTCTAGTTTTATTGGGTGCATTAAAATTATGAAGATCAAATTGGACAACATGTAAGTTCTGGACACTGTAATATTCTGAACTAGAAAAATATGTTGCAATAGGTTATTTCCAACATCAATTTGAAATGTAAGTTCAGTAGAAATCACCTGTTGATTTCTGACAAAATTTATTATGTAGGTACTAGTCAGTCAGTTCTATGGTTGATAACACTAGGTCATCACAATATAACAGAGAAAAAGAATCTGGTGTATTACAACAATAAAAGTGAAAAATTAAATGCAGAACAATTAATTACAGTAAATGCAAAACCAACAAATTTAACCAAAATATAAAAATCAAAAATACTTGCTTCCCATTTTTATAGAAGTAGCTGTTTGGCAAACCAAAGATAAAACATTACAAGGATAAAATCAGGGTTTTTTTTAGAATTTCTCTGGTGGAACCTTTTACATTTGCCATATAAAGTGTGATGTATCCCTTAGCACCATTAAAGAAGTAGCAATACTTATGTAAATCCTAATGAAAAGAAAAAAGTGACTGAGAAACTGACCAGTTTGCTCCACTTTTTAACAAGTCAACAAGGTAATTCGTTCTAACATCTATTCTGTTATGGAACAAGTAAATAAATGACAAGGAAGGTTCTCGACTTTTCCTGGTCCCTAAGAACAAAAGAGACGCTAACGGTGTGATGTTATGCATGGTTATAGAATGAAGTCTGATAGCTGTCAGCATAACCACATACAGCATTGCAATCCTTAGCAAGTTTAGCACCAAGGAACGTAAGAGGCATTGCCTGAAACCTGGCATGAGATCATTTTTTTCAACTGAACTTTTCAATTTGAAATAAATAGTCCTTTGGACCTGGTATATATTTAACTGAATTATACTAGGGAGACACATTTACTTAGAGATACAAGATCTTCCTCCAAAAACACACCATTACTGCATAATTAAACTTCTTTTAGTTAGTGCATAACCACTTGGAAGGAAGTAAATCTCTAAATGGCCAAATTCTTTAATGAACACATATCCGGATATCAAGATTTTTCCCTCAACAAACTAAAGCTCAATTGTTCTAAATAAGATAATTTTGCTAAATTTGCTTTGGAATTCCCTTAATTTTTAAGCAGTAAGCAAATGTCAGCCAATGTATCTTCATAGTCCAAGCTTGTGATCTTGTTTATAACTGTAGGTACTCTGTTGGGGTGTGACTGTGGCTCCCCAAGGTTATTCTTACAATTCTGTTCAGAACTCAGTCTAATTCACATGAGAGTTGAAAACCCAAATTTTTGGTCCATAGACTGATTCATACAACATGACAAGCCACTTTGCATGGTCACTGTAGTTCACTTTTTTAAAAACTATCATCTACTTGACAGACAATTCAGTGGCTTCTGCTTTATCATGCTTTTTCTATTCTCCCTGCTCCGTCCTCTCAGTATTAGCATGTACTCCATCAGCTGCTACACCTGAAATTCAATCCCAAGGAACTTCACTCACTACCTATGTCACTTGCCTCTTCCTCTTTGGTCCACACATACAGACTGGGTGTAAGGTCCAGGGCATGGGTGGTAGATGGTTATGTCAAGATACCAGGACCACTGGGCCAGAGGCAAGAGGACCAGTCTGAGGTCGAGAGTCAGTGTAAAACAACAAGGTTCAGGCAAACACACAGTCTAAGAGCACAGTTCCACTTCAAGTGCTTGTACAGTGGTACCTCGGCTCACAAACGCCTCAGTTCACGACCAAATCAGGTCGTGAACAAAAATTTCATAAAAAATTTGACTCAGGTCGCAAACTCCACATTGGGTGGCGACCACGATCGCGGCCATCTCCCCACCCCACCTGACCTGAGTGGGGAGATGGCCGCAATTGTGCTGGGGCAGCGGGGAGAGATGGTTGAGATCGTGCCCATCTTTCCTGCAGAGGCGCACCCGTGATTGCACCCGTCTTTCCTGCAGAAGCACAACCACGATCACAGCCATCTCTCCCCGCAGCACGATCGCACCCATCGCCACCACCCCGAGCACAACCGCATTCATGCCTCTCTCTCCCCCTCAGCACGCCGCATTTGCGCACGTCTCTCCCCCCGCACACCCACGTTTGTACCTGTCTCTCCCCCCAGCGCGCCTGCATTTGCGCCCATCTCCCAGCCCAGCGCATCGGGATGACAGGCACGTGCAGGGATGATGGGCGTGGGTCATGCTGGGGGGGGCAGGGAGATGGCCGTACTCGTGTTCAGGGTGTGGGGGGGGGCAGATGTCTGCGATCTTTGTTCTTTGTCACTTTGCTTCACATTTTTCTGATTGAAAAAATAGTTACGGAATGGATTAACTTTATTTACATTGAACCTTATGGGGAAATTTAACTTGGGTCACGACCAGAGTCCTGAAACGGATTAAGTTCATGAGCCAAAGTACCACTGTATTAGCATAAGTTCTAAATGGCTTATTTATTTATTTTGCCCTATTAACATTACACTCTCTGGGTGGCTTAGGACCTGACTATCTGAAGGAACATCTCCCCCCATATGTGCCTACACGTGGCTTAAAATAATCTTTAGAGGTCTTTCTCTGGAAGCCACCTTTAAAAGAAGTGAGGGTGAGTACTTGGGGAAGGAACTTTTAGGCAGTAGCACCTTAAGGAACTCACTCCCCAGACAAGTATGCCTGGTGCCAACATTGCACATGTTCTGGCCACAAGCAAAAACTTTTCTATTTGTTCAGCATTTTAATGGTCAGACAGCACCTCATTAACATCTACAGGCAGGTCTTCACTTTACTTTTCTGCTTTGATTTTTGTTTTTATGTGCTTTTATTGGGATCCTGTATTTATTAATTTGATTAAAGTGTGTTGCAAATTGTCTTGCTTAGTTTTATTTATTGTTTAATTGGAATGTTATATTGATTGTTACTTTGTTTTAATTTACTGTATTGTGTTTGGGATTTTATTGAATGTAAACCATTCAGGGAGCCAAAATCGCTAAGTGAGTAGTATACAACATTTTTAATAAACAAGTAAGTACTGGAAAAACAGTCACATTCAGGAGCAAGGTGAGGCCAGGAAGGATAAGTGCAGATACTTGGCAGAGCAGGATCAGGCTGGTGACAAGAATGCAAGCAGGAACAGGCTGGAATTGGGCAAGAGTTGGAACGGGCAGGCAGGCAGGTGGGCAGAAGAAAGGATTTGGGTGAGGCAATGCCTGAAGCCAGAGCATGAGGTGGCCAAGAGGACAGCTCCTGATGCAAGGAGCAGTGATGCAGTGAAGCCTTTTATGCAGCTCTCCAGGGCTTCTGGCTGCACTGACACACAGCTGTTTCCTGAAAGCGCCTGCAAGGGTGTTCCTGCAGGCACTTACAGAGTGAATCAGGCTCTGATCCTGACACAGGTGGCTGGAGGTGCTCCTGCAGTGCTACTCTTTGCAGAGGATTCTGTGGTAGTTGCATACTGGGACCATCAAAACAATGAGCTGGTGTTCAGACAAGGAAACAAGCCATGGTGGTGCAGAGAAACCACAGAAGAAATGGTATCTTGTATCTTGGTTTCCGGAGACCAAATTTACCATGGTGAAATACCATGACTGAACTCAAACAACATGACAGACCAACAATGGTGAAAAAAAACCAAACAAACCACGGTGGCTTGTGTTTGAGCCTAGCCATACAGTATTTGTAGAAGAATGTTTCATTTCGTGAACTGTAGACACTAGTGGAAGTGATATATTCCGAGAAGGTTTAATCCTCTGTTCGGTTCAGCCACTGGATTGGTTGACAAAATAGCTGCAGTCCACCATGGCAGACATGGTGTGATGTGGCACACACTGGTAGTCATTATGGATATTGTTTGGGGTTGGGAGTTAACAATTTAACAGTTAAATTTTAACTGTTTTAGTTAGTTTGTTAACTAGGGCAACAACAGCTGGTGAAAAGCTCCAACAATAGGGTTTGATCTGTAATTCATCTCTCTAATTCACCTTCTGATATTGCAGTCATCAAGGAATGGCCACATTCTTTAAGCAAGAGTGTTCATATTTCTGTACACATCCCTCCATTAATGTGTCATTCTGTGAGGAACAACTGCTCATGGTTGGCCAGAATCACTTACAGGCCAGTGTGAAGGCAGTAAGATAAGGGACTCTGTCATTTTTAAGGCTAATTGGCCTTGTGTCCAGCTCCAGCTTGAGCCACACTGACTTGGAGTGTTCTTTCTTACTGGAAACACTTTTTGTTGATTTTCTCACTACCCATTTTCAAATGTCTCCCAAAACACCAATAAGACTTTCTAAGCTTCTTAGGATTCATTTACTCTGTACTTCCTGATAAGATGTTAAGTACTATGACCATTGAGAAAGTAAAGTTTAGTTCCTTGCAGCACTTTTCCCTCCCACATAGACACATCTTACAAAGCTAGATAAAGATATGGCCATCATTTGCAAACTAAGCCATTTCATTCTTAAACCCTTTAGCTGGAGCATTATTTACAGTAATTGAAAGCCCTTTTGCAGGGAATATTTGCTTGCCCCATTAAGAAGAATCTGATTAAGATGACACATTGGTACTTGAAGTTGTTATCACAATGCACTCTGCTGCAGTGCGTACAACTGCCTGTTACTCTGTGTAGTCTCTCATTTATTAAACAAGTTGGTCCTGCACTGAAGTCCTGTAGTGTATTGTGCCCCCTCTAGGATACATCCCTCTATAGTGCATGGTGGGAAGTCATCTCCTACAACCCAGGTTCCTATCTGTACTTACTAGAGACTGTTAGGGCTTTAAGTAGGCCAGTTTCCCCATCCCACATTCCACATCCTACCTCCAGACTCATAGATTGCCCTTACAGGTCTTTATCAAGTCATTTTTGGCTTTACAATCCCCTTTTAATTTATAAATTTCTGTACTTCTACATATATAGGAGCCCTCCAGTGTTGGTGGTCCCTTTTTTTTTGCAAAATGATAGGTACCCAACCATCAAAGTTTGCTATAAGAGGAAATGGCTTCTACCTAACAGGGGCATTACATGCAAATTATACCTATTTTGGCTGTGGCAATTCTGTTTGGATATTGGATTTCATAACTTTGTTGGCAGGTACTGAATTTTGAAAAAAAAAATCACGTCTAATTACTCCCAAATTACCATCCTGTGATGGTAACAACTTTCTGGTGCTCAAAAAGATTCATAGACATGACCTAGTTGTAATCCTTATAGCAACCCTGTAAAGTACAAGTAGTACTATTGCCTAAATGTTGCAGAAGGGAATGAAGATGAGAAACAGTGGCTTATATAAGACTACCTTTCACCTTTATGGCAGAAGTGAAATTCAAACCCAGGCCTTCCAAATTCATAGCTTAACCACTGCACAACAGTAGCTTCAAAATACCCACTCACTTGGTCAGTTCAGTCATGGTAAAGAGGAACTCCCTTCCAGGTGACCTAGCCCTGGAACTTCTATAAATTCATAATTTCTAAGTTTATAGATGGAAAAAATGTACTGAGGACCAGAAAGTTTAATGGACTTGTATGTTGGACTGTAATCAGATGGTTGTAACAGCAGGTAGAAAACTGCATTGTAGGAAGTAGCATATTTTGAATTCAATATTTCAAACATTCTTTAGCAGGACATAGACTCATGGAATTAACCCAATCATTTGACTTATTCATTAGCATGCTTTGAATCCCCTGTTCACATAATGCAAAACAAATCCCTAGGGTCAATGTCAAGGAAACTTAATTTGGGTCAAGTTTCCAGTTCATTTACAATAGTTAGTGTGCCCATTGCATTGCACCTTGGTCCTTCATGGAGTGATTCTGGTTAAGTACATTAAAATTCTTACAGTATACTTCTTGGCATCATGCCCTGGGGTACTGTTTTAACACACCACTGAAAAATAATTCACTCCCATCTCTGCTTAGCTGATGTGTGATCCAGCCTAATTCTAGTACTGGGTCAGAGAACATTCTCTGAAGGAGGGCAAAACAGTTGTTCTTTCCTTTGACCAAGACCCTAATGAGGGACTTATAAACTGTTTTTCCACTACTCTGTCAACAAGCCAGGAAGGAAACTAAACACTAATATGGACCAGAAATATTTGAATACCATGCAGTTTGAAGTAGGGGTTTGGGAAACTCAAAAACCTGTTCCCTACTTTCTTTTTAGTTGGTCCTAACAAAAGGAAGTGTGTTGCAGTTGTGTTTAGATTTTACAAAAGTCTTCCCAAAACCCCTTGAACTCCCACTGCCAACTGTATGCTCCATCCACACATCTTCTACAGTCTCCCTCAAATTCCTACTAGTTCTCCAACAGAGAAATATCTTTTCATCACTGGAGTAATAAAGTTCCTATGCATCTATACATTTCCCTTCCCTTCCCACCCCACATCACAACCCCCTCTTCCCTATCCTTCCTCTGCCCCCTTGAAACTCCCTCTCTCCCACCACCTCTGCTGTGTTTGTGCCTCCCTTCAAGCACTTTCCAGATGCCTTCTGCTGAGATCGCCCAGCATATCCTGCTGCACACTGGATGAGGGCAGTAAGCCTTGGAGTGCCTTAGAAACAGAGCAAGTCAGAAGGGGCCTCCCGAGCCATCTATTCTAACCCCCAGCTCCAGCTAGCTCTGCTCATGACATGCCTACCATGTGCATGTCTAGCCTATCTTTGAACACCCTCACCAATGGGACCTCAACCCTCGGGGTCCTAACTGTCAGGAAGTGCTTCCTGGCATCCAAATTGAACCTTGGTTCCCTGAGCTTTGCTCCATTGGAGCACGTCCTGCTCTCCTTTGTAAGGGAGGACAGATCTCTACCCACCTCCGTGTGACACCCCCTCACATACCTATATGTCACCAACAGGTCCCCTCGGAGTCTTCTCCAGGCTGAAAAGACCCAGTTCCCTCACTCTCACCACATATGGCTTTCCCTGCAATCCAGCCACCATCCTCGTGGCCCTATGCTGCACTGACTCTAACCTGACTATATCCTTCCTGTAACAAGGGGTCCAGAACGGAACACAATACTCCAGTTGTGGACGCACCAGAGTCATATAGACTGGTAGTAATACCTCTCTTGATCCAGAAGCCACACTAATCCCTCTTACCACCTCCTTTTGCATCCATGGCGGCACTCTCCTTCACCTCCCTGCCTTAGTAACTAGAGGTATTGTTAAGGCTTGCACCTCCTAAACCTCCCTTTTGAGTGCCATCCACCCCTCCTCAACTCCCTTGCCTTTCAGTAACCTATCCCAGGAGACTTTCCCTAGTCTGGCCTTCAGGTGGCCAAAGTTGGACCTCTTGAAGTCCCAGCTTCTAGTGCTCGACATGCTGCATGTCCCCATTCCCCTGATCTCAAAGCAAAGGATGGAGTGATCACTCTCATCCAGAGCTCCCCTAATCTGTACCCCATCTATCAGCTCCTCCCTGTTGGTCAAAACCAAGTCAAGGATGTCCCCACCCCCCATCGCCTCTCGGACCCTCTGTGTGAAAAACCCTCCCTCTATAGTGTCTAGGAAGTAATGTGACCTGGCTGTCACTGCAGAGTGAGTCTCCCAACTAAGATCCAGGAGATGGAAATCTCCCAAAATTACTGTGTCCCTTGCCCGAGATATCCTTAGAATCTGGTGATAACGACATCAGAAATCTCCAGTTGAGTCGAGTCACTCACTTGTTGCTCCCAAATCAAGTCCAAGTTCAGTTGAGTCAGACTTGAGTCAGACTTGGGAGCGAGTTGCATGACTCAAGTTTTCAACACTGAGTAAAACCATCATAGGAATGAGAAGTCAAATGTGAGATTTGCCAAGCAGGGAGTTCCACAGCATAGACTATGCCATAAAGATTTACTTTTATATTTAATGTTAGAATCTGGCTTCAAAGCAGGGTAATTCTCCTTAATTTACCCCATGGAGAATGCAATGTGTGCACTACCTTCTGTGTACATTACATTCAATGTGCGCATTATGTAAAAGTGACCAAGTTATTTGAAGGATCTTCAGGAGATACGAGTCCAATAGTGGTTCAAGCTCTTCCTGTAGAAGTTCTGTGGCAAATTTGGGATGTCTGAGTTAAAAATTAACAATATACTCTCTGTATCTGGCAATCTAGGTGTTGTGTATGTGAAAAGAACTGATGACCACGTTGTGGAAAAAGACATGCGATGGTGTTAGGAGCAGAGCAAACTTATTGATTCTCTTGAGCTTCAGAAGCTGCTCTAGGGTAAATCTATTAAGTATGTTTTGTGACTCCAATGAAACAAGTCCTGTTGCCCTCAAAGAAGAATCAACCCAATTGCCTTAAGTCAATCTGTGTGTCAATTTTTAAGATCCCCTTTATTGCAGAATAGGACAAACACAATCATTCCTCCATCTAAACAAACACCAGAGACTTTTCAAAGGCCAGCATCACTCTGTGCTTTTTAAACAAGACTGGGGACTTAAGAGTCCATCACTCTAATTTTTGCCTGCCAATAGCTGAGTTCAGACAACACAAGAACCCACATTCAAGGGTTTAAAAGCAAGCCATGGCTTGTTAGCCATGAACAACCCATGAAAAGAACCCGTTGCAACAACAACCCACAGTTCAGTGACAATCCACATGCAACCCATGCTCAATCTTTGACTGTGGTTTATCATGTTGTTTGAAGGTAGTCAATATTTTAATGTAATTAGCTGAAGAAAGCACACTGGCTGTTGTGCATATGCAGGTCATCAAAGGATAGAGAAACCAACAACCCAATCCTTTTCATTTTAGTTAGAAATCCCACACACTTCAATGGGATAGGTTCCCAAGTAAATTGCACACAAGACTTCAGCCTAATTTGGTGAATTTTTTCTAGGTCTTTGCTGCCTTGCATGGGTGGTGAGTGCAAAGAGATCAAACCAGTCAATTTTAAAGGAAATCAACCCTGACTGCTCTTTAGAAAGCCAGATACTGAAAATGAAATACTTTGGCCACCTAATGGGAAGGAACAACTCAATGGAGAAGACCCTGATGCTGGGAACTATTGATGGAAAAAGGAAAAGGGGACGGCAGAGGATGAAGTGGCTAGATGGAGCCACTGGGGCAGTGAGTGTGGGCTTGGGTGGACTCCGGGGGATGGTGGAAGACAGGAGAGCCTGGAGGAATGTTGTCCATGGGGTTGTGATGGGTCGGGCACAACTTTGCGACTAAACAACAACAAAATGGGTGGTGAGATATCTGTGGAAACTTGTAAGACCTTGAAGTACTATTGAGGCTTGTAATGACATCAGGGAATGGGTGGTAAGGGTTAAGAAAGAACACTGTATCACTAACACGAATTTAGCGAATGCTGTAATTCCCTGTGTATCTTGTCAGAATAATGTAGAATGAACAGAGGTCCTATAATAAACCTTTCCAGAGAATCATCACTTCATCACAGCAGTGCCCTCGTTGAGTTAGTCATGACCTCTGCCAGTATACTAGAACCTTCCATGGCTCTAACAGGCCAAATCATTATCCTTTTTTGGTTTTTCTCAACATAGGCTGGCTACTGACCACACTCAGCCATCATTCAGCTGTATTTTTCCTCTTTTCCTCTAGAGGGGGTGTTTGTCTGTTTTGAGGTTTAAACATGTTTTGTACTTCTGGACAGCTCAGGGTTCACCCCCAGCATGCCATGACTTCCCTTTCATTTCTCAGGGGCCCCAGCAAGCACTCAGCCACCTGAGTTTGCTATTTAAAAGAATTATATCAGAACATTATTTGTGGCAAAAAAGAAAGAGGAAAGGTAATATGGGAGTGGTTTGTAAAATGATCAAAAGAAGTTGTTCTAGGGTTTTTAAAAATTAAAAACTCTTTATCCGGTTTTCAGGGTATTGTGCATGTAAAATTAAGGCTGTCATTCTTTGGATCCATCATGAAAAGACAAGACACACTGAAGAAGACAATAACGCTAGGGAAAGTCAATGACAGAAGAGAAAGACCAAATATAAGATGGATCAATTTCATAAAAGAGCCACAGTCTTGAACTTACAAGCGCTGAGCATGTCTGTCAAACACAGGATATTTGGAAGGACATTCCTTCATAGGGTCACCATGAGTTGAAAATGACAACACATAACAACAACAACAAAAGTCAGTATTTCAGAAAAGTTGTCCGGGTTTCTTTTTCAGTAAAATGTCATCAGTAAAAATTTCCTTGAATGTGCATACATAAACCAGAAGTCAAACACATACCAGTAGGTCATGATAATGGATGTAAGATTTTGTTAGATTCGTTCCATTCTGTGTTCTGTCAGGCAACTTTTGTTCCATCATCTGTTCACTGACAGAACTGGATTTTTTAAAACCAGACTTTCATTCTACTTGCAAATTAGTGTAAATCTTCCCCAAAAGTGAAAAACCAGACCCAAAGTCTGCAGAATCCATATGACTTAGAAAAAGCCAGTCCACTGAGGAATCTGGTTGGATTCATAGAAATCTGAACTCCTTTTAATCCATTGCTGATTTATCAAATATCTCAAGTTATGACCTAGGAACTGGTTCCTTCATGATTTTGTTTTTATTTTTAAAGGGCAATTTAGAGGGAGGCTGTCCTCTTCTCTTCTCTTCGCACCCTGCTTTGTTCTGGCTTGCCCATCTATCCAACAGCAATCACTGGTCCCACTATGTTCCCAGGCATAGAGAATGTTATCACTGCTGGACATTGTGATTTAAGGTGAATTCCTGCTTCTAACAAGATAAAAACCACTGGTGTAGATTATCTATGCTCCTTAAGAAACTACCACATTTCTTGTGCTTCTGCTCTGTTTCATAGAGCATGGTCAACTATTTCAGATGCATTCATGTGGGAGACTGCAGGTTTTGTTTATCCAAGAGAGATAGGTTGGATGGAGACTGTCAAGGATTTTACTGACAGAATCAATTGAGAAACTCAGCAGAGGCTGCTGTTAGGGCTCCTCGTACACCAAACCTCCCAGCATAGCTGCTTCTTCAAATACTAGAACATAAACGTATTTATCTGCTCCAGAATCCTGCACTGGAGTTCAGTCCTTGAAAGCCTCAGTCCATCTGAGGCTTTATTCTAAGCACTGTTTTTAACTGCACAAATCCAGTCTAGGCCCCACGCCTGAAGGCGAGAACAGTGACTCCTGCCTGGCCCAGGGACTGAAGTCTTTGGTACTGGCTCAGAGATCTCCTGTGCACTGGGCTCAAGGACTTCTAGTTCAGTGGCTGGGCTCAGGGCAAGTGATTCCTTTACTGTCACCAATAGTCCCTCAGCCTCTTTCTCTGGGTCAATGTTGGACTCCAGGGGCAAGGTACTTGATCTTCGATCTGCCACACCTTGAAGGGAAAGATGGATATCCCATATTTTCACTCTTGATTTTCCTGGAGTGAGGGTGGGACAGCACAATCATAAGCAACATAAGCCAACTCCCTTTCAGAAATAGTTTTCTGGAAAAAAAATCACATATTTAGCAAGTGTCCCATTGCAATTAAATCCACTACAATGGAGAAACAAATGGACTTAGGTATGTAAAAATACTCCCATGCCTCAAAGAATAAAACAGAGGTCTTTGGATCCATGTACAGCAGGGGTCTCAAACTCAATTTACCTGGGGGGCCGCTGGAAGTAGAGTCTGGGTGAGGCTGGGCCGCATCAAGTATTCCGCCACTGCAGGGGTGGTGGGCCGCTCATCTGGAGGCCGGCCCGGGCGCCGCCGGCGCTTTGAAGGCCGCAGGGCCCCTCCCCTGTGCCCCGCCCATCCCGGCAATTGGCCCGCGGGCCGCGAGTTTGAGACCCCTGATGTACAGTACTACTATTTTTGGCAGAAACACCACTTGCAATCTACACAGAAACTTTTAATACCACAGCTAGTTTTCACATTTTATTTTTGGAACTTCTCCTATTCATCTAATCTGTTGGGAATGTTCCCTTAGAGAAATATCAGGACTCACATATTAATTAGAGCCAATTTATCACATTATTACAGCCACGTAGGGCAGTTCTTGGAACTCACAGATTTAGGATGAGCTACTGCTAGAGAAGCATGGATTACATAAAATGACTTATATTTTACTATTCTGCTTGAGCAGTTTATTCTTAGCATAAATATTTCAAGAAAAAGAAGCATCTCATAGATAAAACAATACTGCTTTGTAAGTTATCTAGGTAAGTTCTCTGTTTATGATTAATTTCATAAATATCTATTCTTTCTCAGAAAAAACAAAATCAAACCCTGCTTAACCTGACAATGGTTTTGGCTACAATGTTACATGCAAGACTTAGGGATGATTTACCAATGTATAAACATAAATATACTGTAAAGACTTCAGGTCCTTTTAATCTGCATTTTCTGTTTCGGTTGAGACCAACAACAGAATCATAGAATAATAGAGCTGGAAGGGGCCAAGAGGGCCATTGGGTTCAACCCCTGCTCAGTGCAGAATCATAGAATAGCACAGTTGGAAGTAATGCTTTAAGAGTTCTCTGCACTTCATATGGGCCAAAATTTATAACATGTCACGTTCTTCAACATGGAAAACACAGATTAGATGGAAGCCTGGAATTCAAACCATTATTTCTTTCAAACAGAGTGGCTTTCTGGACAGCCATTATGATGTAATGGTTAGAGTACTGAATTGGGGTTGCAGGGAGCCATGTTCAAGTCCACACTCAGCCATGTAGCTCACTGGATGCCTTTGGGTCGTCCACTGTGGCTGGGTTCACATATCAGGACAAACAACCCCCTGTGCTTTGCATTCCTGCGCTGTTGTTTTTTGCATGGATGTGCCTGCCAGATGTCAGAGTCACTGTAGTAATTTTCCTCACTCCTGTGAACTTCTCTCTTAATCCTTCAGGAGGTATTCTAGGAGACACCCCAGGGAGAAATGAGGCTTCTTCCTTTGTCAGCTGTGATCATAAGCCAAGTTCACTTCACAGCAGCTGTCAAACAGTCTCTGCTGCACAAACAGTGCTCAGGTCCTGAAGCACAGCAGAGGGGCTGAGGGAGTGGATCAGGCACTCTCGCCTCAGGAGACCACTGGAACAGGAGGAGGGTGGGAAGTCAGTTGGTCGGGGCTGCAGAAAGGAGCAGCACCCCCTTGCACGTGTGTCTGAGAGAAGCTCCATCCATGTGAGCGTGACGGGAAAGAATTCACATGATAGGATGTCATGAGCAGAGCTGGCTGGAGCCAGGAGTCACACTAGTTGGCCCAAGAGGCCCCTTCTGACTCACTCTGTTTCTAATTCATTGGGCTGCAGTGCCTGGTTTGGGGCTGTGCCCCAAATTACCCCTCTGGCCCTCCTGCTCATGAGCACCAGAATAAAGCTCTCACATACAATCAATCGGCAATGATGCCTGGCTGGGGGCTGAACCCCTTAGCGAATTTCCCCCTCTGCCTCCTCTACGCACACTAGAAGGAAGTCCCTCACACACAAGTGGGGTGGGCAAGAACTAGCTGGGCAACACTGCAGAAGGGGGCAGCACTTGCCAAATGATTCCAC
The DNA here is from genome assembly GCF_004798865.1 of Varanus komodoensis. NCBI lineage: Eukaryota > Metazoa > Chordata > Lepidosauria > Squamata > Varanidae > Varanus > Varanus komodoensis. Next base: position 13,661,894 of record NW_025335409.1, on the reverse strand, counting down.
CTCTGCCCCCTTTCTTGCTCTCACTTGCTGGAGAGGCATCTACAACCTGCCACCTGCCCAAGAGCCTTTCTAGCACGTGGCCATCACAAAGAGGGATGTGACACCTGCCCTTTCTTCTCACTCCTGCTTTCAAGAGCGTCATCCCCAAATTAGCACCAGGTTGGGAACTCATCTCTGTCCAGCAGAAGTGAGAAGAGATGGCAGCTCAGTGCACAGCCCCTAGGTGGGGACCACCACTCAGCTGTTTCTCATCCCTCCCACTTGTGTATGTGCAAGAGGGGCAGCACTGGGATGTGGGGTCCCTAAACCAGGCACCACCTACCAGCTGATTCTCACCGCTCCTGCTCATGTGTGAGGGGTAGCAGGAGAATCAACTGAGCAGTGCTGCTCCTTACCCAGTGCTAACCAGCTGATCATCTACTCCTGCCCCAAAGAAGATCCTTAGGGCAGGAGGCATGCAGAATAGGATGCCTGCGATAGCTGTACAAACTGGCAGCTCAGTGACATTTTCTGATGCTGGTCCTGAAACCAGGATGAGCTGTGTTTTCAAGGGCTGGATGATGCAAGATGACACTGTGGTACCATGAAACCACAGAACAGACTATTGCTTTTGTTTGTGGTTTCTAAAATCCAAAAGAAATAGCATGATGGAGTTTGGATGACACAACAGACTAACCATGGTTGCTTTCTATGTTGTGGGAGCCTACCTTATATCTCATTGTATCCTCACAGGGTTGTTGTCAGAATAAAATGGGATGGGGGTGGGAGAACCTTGCACATGACCCTGAGCTTCCTAGAGGAAAGGAAGAATATAATTGTAAATTATAGTGAAATTACACTGAAAGGGTGTTATATTTTACATCACACATTATTAGTATTGACAGCTGTTGACAGGAAGTAAACACTTGCAGATGTTTTCCACTGCTGTTTCATTGATCCAAAAGTACTTGCTGATATTGACTCCAGAGTCCACACCTATGTGGAACCTGATAGAAGTCAAGAAGGAGAAAGGGTCCCAGTCTTTTTACTATGTCAGTGTTTCAATATGGAAAACTTTGAGCTAAACCACTGAGCCAAAAACTCTGTTTGGATTCTGAGTGTCTTCCTTTCAGCAATTTCCCAGTTTAGTAATAGACACCACTTTTCACAGATCAGCTAATCGCCACTGAGTTTAGTTTTACAATGAAAGCAGATTGGAGAAGGCTTCCGTCCGGCCTTTTCAATTATTTGTCTGGGGTGTTTTCTGAATCATTTCTGAATATGTCCTTTTGCACAAAATGTGGCAGCAATATTGCCTTCCCATGCCTAGATGAACGAAGAGCAAGAATCCTGGGTAGGGTATAAGTTCTTGTTCTAGAGATGGCTTTAAGCATTCAGGAAGTGTACTGGAGACTCCCCAGATAGGCTGAATTAAAACCAGACCTTTGTTTCAACAGCCCTGATCGACACCTCAATTTATTTTCCTTCCTGGCTAACTAAATGAACAAGATGCAGCTGATTTCCCTCTTATTCAGTCAAGAAAGATAGTGATCTAGGTATCCTTTTATAACTGTGTAACCAAGTAGAAATCACAGAAATTAAGTATTTTTAAAAAATACAAGCATAATTTTCAATGTCAGTTGAGCTACCACTACCATCACCAAATAAATAAATGAGAGAGTTGCACCTCCCAAAAAAGAAAGACTTGCTCAAATACTGACTAGAATTTTAATTTTAGGGAAAGCAACCTCATCCTTACATTGCTCTTCATGTTCCCGACCTGGAGTGTGTAATTAGCCCAGCTACTTGGTATGTTTTTTAGTTGAAGGATTCAGTGAGGCCTGTACATTGTGTAGCTCTGAAATCCACTCCAGGTTTGCCAAGCTTGCTGTACACGCCTCATGATCCATCAGCAACACTCTTCGTCTTGTGCCCCATGCACAGTGACTTGCTGTTTCAGACACTGTGCTGTTTGTAAACCTCGTTAGCGCCTCATCCCCATGAAACAATCCCTTCAGCTGCCTCTGTTTCAGTGTGGTGGGCCAACCCTACTGTGGTTCAAAGCATATGTCTGGAGGGCACACCCAAAGGCCCCTTGCTTTGGGCATGCAGCCACAGTATGACAGCTGAAAGCCTCCTGAGGGCCGCTCGGAATCCCAGGGAGTCAGGCCTTGCAGGGAGAGAAAGTGGTATGTCTGCAGTGACTTGCTCATTCCAAGCTCTGCAGGTCCTTTCTCCTGTAGTCAAACTAAGTGTGAATGGCATCATGCTCGTTGTTCACGAAACCCTAGGACAGGCGTCCCAAACAGTTTAGCATCCTTCCCTTCCCTGCCTCTGTTCCCTCGCCTCCCTCCATGTTTGTCATTTCCTTCAGGTGAGTTATGGTTCAAGGACAGTATTATTCCAAGGCTCTCAGTTCCAAATGCCAGGGTCCCTAATATTAGCTGAGCCAGATGCCATTCTCTCCGTGTGTGCGCATGTTTTGGGGAGGGAAGCATTATGTTGTCCACAGGCCATAAGAATTTGACTAGGATCAGGCCCAGAGTTATTGCTCAGCCTCATCTGTAATATGGGGACAATAATTCTGCCTGGAACAGCTAGGATCTGTGGATGGCTGCCCTGTGTGGTCAGCTGTGGAACCTCCAGTGAAAATTTCCCAGTGAAAAACCTTCAGGCCTGGAACTGACACCACCTGGCTAGGCTGTGCACTGGATCCTCATGGGCAGGATGGTATATAGGCAGGCTTCCTGTTCCAGCTAAGCCTTGCTTGAGCAGCAGAGACTTCCGGAGCTCTGATATGTTCCTGTATACTTTGTGCTTTCTGTCTTCGTCATTCTTGCCTCCCATTTGCCCTTACAGCCTAATGCATTCTGTGGTTCTGGTTTCCTCCTCAACCTGCTCTCTTGTTTTGGCTCTGTGGTCCTGACCTGTCTGTTGGTACTGATTGTCTGGCTTGCTGCTTGACCGTGTCTGATTTGTCCCTTTGTTCTGAGTCACTCCTCGGACCTGGCTATGTCCTTTGACACATGGGTCTTGACTCACATCCGTCTGCTAATCGCAGTTCAGTTTTGACATACCATACATAAAAATGTTAAATATGCCACTAAAAGGGACAAAACTAGCACAACCCATCACTGAATGGTACTCTAAGATTAGTTTAAAAGGGTATGGAAGGTGCTGTAAGGCACAATCCTATGCATGTTGAAACAAGAAAAAGGCTGGTCTGGGTATGCTTGGCACTGCAAGTCCTTTTCCTGTCTCAACATGCATAGGATTGCACCCTTAGCCTCTGATTTTGAAATAATTACTTTAGGTATAGCTAAACTGATGATCACCAGAATTCCCAATAAACCATAATTATTGGATGCAATTTCAGGATACTATTTATGCACACACAAAGTTCTGTTAATGGTCTCCTTGAACCCCCATTCTGGAAGGAAGCAGCCCCCTCTTCAGTATGAAGTTGCTTCCCCCTTCATCCTGTGGGCATTCTAAATTCAATGAAACAGAAACAAAATGGCTGCCTGCACATAAAGATACAGCATGCATACTCTTTCAAATCAAAAGCCACTGTTCACTGGAATACCCTGTGTTATCTCCTAAAAGATACAGAACAGAAAGAAATGTCCCAAATTAGGGAATGTAGATGAAAAGCAAATGGAAACTGGAACACTCAGATACAAGTTTATATAATGCACTCATCACTGCAGTATCACATCAAGTCACATGCAATTAATTGCTAGCTTGATTTATTTTCAGGTTAATAGAATGCTGACTTTTTTGGCTTTCTTTCTTCCCCCTCCTTTCCTCTCCCCATTTGGTTATGCTAACTGAACAGAAAAATGATTAAATTGGAAAAGAGATGATACTGTAAGGCTCCATGTTCAGAATCAGATTTATTTGCCCTTTCTTTCTAGCAAGCAACAGGAAGCTTAAATTATATCCCTGTGAGGATCATTATGTTCTGATGATGGAAGGTAGATAGCATATCTCTGCTCCTTTCACTGTCTTTAGGAAGTATGACTGCACAATGGATATTTTCCCAGATCTCACTTATGTGCGATTTGTGTGTGTAACTTAGGGAATTTTTCTCTGCCCCTGATATAAGCATGAGTGCTACAGGACCATCTACAAGTGCAGCTACTCTATTTTCCATGTTCAGTCTTAGATTCTCCCCTTCATATTACATTTTCTTTACACATGTCCATCAAGTGTGCAGATCTCCAACTACAAGCTGAAGTTGTATGTGATGCAAAATGTGGTGTTAGAAAAGTTGTCAGGATTTTTTGTTTATGTGATAATAGTTGCACCAGCACCCTGATTTTCACTGGTAGCACATCACATAAGGAGTGGAGGTTTAATGTGTTTTTCAGTGGTGACCCCCAATAAAAATCTTTCCTGTACTATTCACTTTAGAGGAAAAAGTATCTTTGTGAGATCAATAGTAGTTTTCTCCCATAAGGCTAATATCTTTTTTTAATGCTAACATCTCTGGTCACTGGCCATACTGGCTGCTGCTGATGTCCAAAACATCTAAGAGCTTCAAGTTGTAAATGTTATGTTATGTTATTCTTGAAGTCATGCCTGACCCATTGTGACCCCATGGACAACATTCCTCCAGGCTCTCTTATCCTCCACCATGCCCCGGAGTCCACTTAAGCTCACACTGACTGCTTCAGTGACTCCATCTAGTCACCTCATCCTCTGCCATCCCCTTCTTCTTTTGCCATATATTGTTCCCAGCATTAGGGTCTTCTCCAGGGAGTCCTTCCTTCTCATTAGGTGGCCAAAGTATTTGAGTTTCACCTTCAGTATGAAGCCTTCTAAAGAGCAGTCAGGATTGATCTCCTTTAGGACTGACCGGTTTGATCGCCCTGCGATCCAAGGGACTCGCAGGAGTCTTCTCCAGCACCACAATTCAAAGGCCTCAGTTCTTTGGCACTCAGCCTTCCTTATGGTACAACTGTGGTTGTAGATAGGTATGGACAAATGAGTGTCACCTGAGATCACTAGGATTCTCAAAACATCATCTCGCCCATCTTCTGATGCCCAATTCCTCTTTGTGTTTGCTGCTTGTCCTTTTCAGAAATGCACCGCAATTGATGTGAAATTTGTGTAATGTTCCTTCACAAACTAAATGAGCAGATCGGCACAAATTAGGAATCTTGCTCAAAACTGGACAGGGGAAAGTTGCTCAAATCAAACATAAGCACATGTCTGACAATGTGTAAACGTTCCCAAGCTTGTGTTCAAGACTTTGATTGGGGCATGCTTGCACGGTTTGCCAGCAAGCATTAAAATCCTTAGCTGAGGATGGAGAAGCTGAGCATGGAGATTTTCTTCAGAACTGCAGCTGAGCAGTAAGGTGTTCATTCCACCACCCCCACATACTGCATTCCTGATGGAAAAAAGTGGGGGAGACCTTTAAACTTTGATCTGGTTTTTATGAGACATTTAGTGCAGAATTCAAACTTCCATTTGGCCAAATGAATCAACAGACACCGAGAATAGCTTCAGATGCATTTGATAGATGGCTACCAGATCTCCCATTGTTCCAGCCCCAATGACTCAGAAGTGGATACAGTCACAACTCTGCTAACACACAAAGTCTACAACAACAACAACAATACTCTTCTGACAATATGTATATTGCATGTGTGGAGTTGTATATTTCATTAACAGTATAGTATAGCAACCTAATGTAGCTATGCTCTTCTAAGGAAGCCGCAGTGAAAAGCTGAAACTGCATTTTATTTCTTTTTGTTAATCATTGGTAGACCAAAGTTGGATGCAGTAAAATGGCACGGCACTCTGACCTGTCACCTTGAACAATCTGGTCTCAAATGATAGCTTAGGACACAATGAAAATGAGGTTGGCAGCTTCATTCCATTGCCTATTTGTAGATTTCACAGAATCGTGATAAGATTTAATGGGAGCAGGAGTCTGCACTCGACAGAAAGCCAGGATAAAAACTGGAAGAAGAGTGTAGGAAATTGTAATGGAGTACTAGTGATGCAGCCTTATTTCTGTTCAAGAAGTGTTTCTGCACTAAGGTTTTCTGCTTTCTTTCTGAATCAAGTTCCTGCTCTTTTGGTTATTTCACTGAACATTTTGTTCACTTGCACTATTATCCCAATTGTTTTAGCAAATCTGGATGGAAGGCCACTTCCAGATTTGTGGGGTCCTTGGTGAGTGGACCATGATGGTTTACCTGGCAGTAATAGTGGGAAGTGACAGCATAGCAATCCAAATGCCCTGAACAGCACTGGATGCTCAGGTCTAGCCACCATTTGAATTTCCCATGAGGCACCAATGGAGTGCCACTCCAGGACAATCTGGAAATTAAAAGGGCAGGCAGATCAAAAAGCATTCATTTTTTAAACTGGGGGAAGGTAGCTGTGGCCCTGGCAACAGCCCAAAGATGTCAGATGCTGAAAGTGGCCCTGAAATGGAATCCTCTTTGGATCCTGGGCGCTGTTGCCAGAATGGATCATCCTGTGCTAGATGAACAAATCAAATAAAGATACAGCAGCTTTTTACCCTGTAGCTTCCTTAAAAATGAGATCAATAATGTACAGAGCTGCTGCTACAAGAAGCTAGCACAATGTGCAAGAGACCAAGGAGTGTTTTGGGTGTCCACCAGCCCTTTGGGGCATCATGGTCACTCCATACCATCTTAGAACCAACTGGAATGCATCCAGCATATTGCAGGAGATTGGGGCTGGTGATATAGCTGCCATAGCCAATCTTGCCATCAGGGGACCTATGATTTATGAAGAACAGAAAACAGCTTGAAACCCATTACCATGTGCATCAGCCCATGAGCAAGGTCCGATAACATAGGACTATTTGCCAATTCTTTGGACTTCTGCGTGCTCTACTCTGTTTTTTCAGGCTAGGGAGCAGGGTGGAAAGGAAGTAGCAGCTTGGCAGAGAGGGCAGTGCAGCTCTGTACAGAGAAGAACCAGAGGCACAGGGTTCTCCCTTTCTCAGTCATCCCATTCTGAGGCTCTCCTGGCAAGTTTTATGTCTATAAAGCTTTCTTTCTAGAATCTAGGGGAACGAGAGGGGAACAAAGAAAGATGGGGAAGGCAGGGGAAGGACAAAAGGTAACGGGAGGAGACACAGGCTGCAATCCACTCCACTCCCTCAAATCCCTGCCCAATGGCTTTTCATGAGCATTTAAGCTTGCATTAAAACACATGGCATTTATAACTGACTTCAGTGGGAAATACAAAAGAAAAACTAGAAAGATGGCTCCACTTATCTGGAAGTAAGCTCCACTGAAGTCACTGAAAAATTAAACAAGTAGACATGTATAGGATTACAAAACATATTTATTATGCTTCATAGACTAAGGGAAAATCTTACTTATGTTCTCAGTCAGATTTATGGCATATGGCGCCCCCAGAAAAGTCCATTTTGCAACCATAGAACAATATAGACATCCCTATATAGTGACAAAAAACAATCTACTGGATTGGATATTAGCAAATTATGTAACGTTATCATGATGTAGCAGTTTTCTAACTAAAAATCAATAAAATAAGTATAAATAGAAAAGTGTAGACAAAAATCAACGACAGAATAGCACGACTATAACCACAACTACTGAGCTAACATTTCCTTTGCAAGGAGTGGACACATTGCTTTTAAAACATCTGTACTGCTGAACAGGTATCAAACATGCTGCCCGATTCACAGGATGATAGCGGAAAGCCATGCAGCACACTTCAGCAGAAGCACACAAAACACCACACAACATGTCCCCATGTGTGCCATGCTTACACTTACATAAGTCAGTTTCATACTACCTTTGCTTGTTCTAAGCATTTCCATCATCTGCACAGGAGGGAAAAACAGAAGATAAAGTTTTTAAAAGCCACAGAGTGAGAGAGAGAGGAAACAATTCTTATGTCTGTCAAACCATCAGTATATTTTTATATAGATATATGTGAAATTCATCCTTCAGAATTCTATCACACTTGAACTGTGACATCCTGTCCCAATTAAATATACTTGCTATGTGTGTCAACCCAGTTGAGTCTACTGTTAGCATCCTAGGGGTGTGTGCCCCAGCTGTGTCAATACTGCATGCAAATCAGCCAGCATATGTGCTAAGTCTACTTAAATTTGATTTGGGATCTGTAGAACTCTTTACCTTGATAAATAAAAATAATCAGTACTACTAATAAATTAAGAATAACATAAAAATGGGTAGCCTTTCCCCTGATGGTACATAATTTGTCTGTTTGACTCAAGGAAACAGAAGCCAATATGGAGATGCAAAATGAAGGACAGGTTATGCATTTAGTGGTTGGCTCAAGTCTCACTGGTTGCTATTAAATGTTATTCTCTAACTGATCCTAAATCCTGGGTCACCAGAAGGCAGCTTGTTCTCCTGCTACTGCAGTCTGTGCACCATTTCACTTTCTGATATACCAACTGACAATTGTCATTTGCACTTTTGGGAGTGGAAAAGCTCCATTCTTGAAGACAGTATTAGCGTGGAGGGAAAAAACCCTTCCTCTTCCTAAAAGAGGATGGCCACCAAATTCTCCTTGTTCATCGTAATGACTGGCTTTTCCCTGTGGTGACATTGTACTGCTCAGAGTGCAGAAGGTGTCTATTTCCTAAGGGGGATGCAATTTTTGAAAACTGAAGAGCAGTAATGAAAAGTAATGGACACATATGTCAGTGGAGGTGGGAAGAAGCAGCAGGATGTGGTCAGGAAAATTTAGAAGATGGCTGCATAACCATCTACGTGCAGCAGAAGCAAGGTTGCCAAGAACAGTTCTTCTCCCAGCATTTTAGATGCAACATCAGCAAGAGGAGTTTAAAAGAAAATTATATGAAGAGATATAAAGAAGAAAGAAAAAGAGTGCAACACCACATATCAGAGCTAATTATTTTGATCAAAGATTAAACTACATCTGAGATAAGCTGGAATTCCCAAACATGCACTAATTTATATACAAATTTCTATGCAGAATCACAGTAACAGCGGAGGATGGCTTTCAGTCACAAAGGTAGCTGTGGGCTATCTCTTGATTATTACTCCTTTCAAAGAGCATCTCCAGACCTTTCTTCACATCTCCCTCTATCATTTACTCATCATCAATCTACAAAATGGTCAGTCTCTATAGGTTGATTTCATATAATCCAACTCTTAGGCATTTTCCCAAAGTATTTATTTATTTTTAGATATTTAGATATTTAGATAGATCGACCACCTCATTTGCCAAAAAGCTAGTGAGGAAGTACACAGCAATTAAAAATAATAAATAATAAAACCTCAAAACAATAAAAATAAGAATGTTAAAAATAATTAAACATCAGGACATGACAAAAACTACATGCTTGAACAGGCTAGTTTAAAAGCCAAGCGAGTGCAGCTGAATTGCAGTTCTTAGCAGAATGCATTTCATAGTGCGAGAATTACCCAGGAGGAATTCCTTTCACTCATACTTGGCATGAAGAGGGTCTCTCTGTTATTCCTAATATCTAGGTATTATATTATATTTCTACCCTTCATACAAGAAATGCAGAACAGCAATTTAACCTTAAATCTAGCACTTTTGTGAAGTTAGTTAACCAGAGAACTGTGGTGAGCTGAACCGCACATCACAGCAGAAAGGAGGTTTACCCCCATGTTTCCCTGTTTAGTCTAGTAGTCTAGCATCTACCACACTATTGGTGTTGAACCTCCTCAGAACCATGGGGCCAAATGCCATTGTGGAGGAGCCCCCCAGGGGCCACATTCCAGTGTGGGTGGGACCAACAATACCAGCATGTTTAATCTTAAAATATTGAGTAACTCAATATTTTAAATTCCTTGGAAGAGGCATTTCAACCTTTCAGAATGAGGAAACCTAATACAAAAGTCAGTAAACTACTAGCAAACGGTGGCCAGTGGAAAGGGGGTAATGCTTGGCAAAGGAGGCGTGACCATTTGGGAAAGGTTGAGGGGACAGACTGAGACGCAGGGAGGGCAGATTTAGAAGTGAGAAGTGTTTCTCTGACAAGCATTGTTCTTTTTAAAACTAAGAAACTATACAAGAAATGACTCTTTCCATTCTCAACAACATGATTTACTGGTCACACTATTCTATCTTTTTAAAATGACAGCAGTCCTGTACACATATACTCAGAAATAAAACCCATAAAGTTCAATGAGACTAACTCCAAGGTAAGCAGTATAGGAATATAATCTGAACTGTCTTTTTGTGTTTCTGTATTCCTCTAAAAGAATAATATGCTTCAATAAGTTCTTAAAATAGCAAAATGCAGCAATCGTACATTGCTAAAAGAGCATTCACACTTCATTTTTTGTTGCTGGGATGTTTTTCAAAATCTCCAAAATATCATATAACAAAGGAGGAGTATATAACATGGAAACACAGAAACAGAACAAGTCAGAAGGGACCTCCTGGGCCACCTAGTCTGACCCCTGGCTCCAACCAGCTCTGCTCATGACATGCCTACCATGTGCATTTCCTGCCTATCCTTGAACACCCTCACCAATGGGGCTTCAACCACCTTCTGTGGAAGCCCATTCAATACCCTCAGGGTCCTAACTGTCAGGAAGAACTTCCTGGCATCCAAATTGAACCTTGGTTCCCTGAGCTTTGCTCCATTGGAACATGTCCTGCCCTCCTCTGCAGGGGAAAACAGGTCTCTACCCACCTCTATGTGACACCCCCTCACATACCTATATGTTGCCAACAGAACCCCTCAGAGTCTCCTCTTCTCCAGGTTGAAAAGACCCAGTACCCTCAGTCTCACCTCATACGGCTTTCCCTGCAATCCAGCCACCATCCCTGTGGCCCTATGCTGCACTGATTTTAACCTGGCTATATCCGTCCTGTAATGCGGAGCCCAGAACGGAACACAGTACTCCAGCTGCAGGTGCACTAGTGTCATATAGAGTGGTAGTAATATCTTTCTAGATCTAGAAGCCATGCTTCTGGTTATGCAACCAAGGGTGGCGTTTATTTGCATTTACAAAGCAAATTGCAGGTTAAACAAATCAGTACATTACTTCTCTTAAAGATCCATAGCAGGTGATAGGAAAAACATAAATTATTTTAAAACATTACTCATTTTCTGTAATTCCTGGAAGTTTTGACTGAATATCTAGTAATCCTGAAAGACCTCCTTAAAATACTTATGGCTTGGTCCCAGTGCATACATTATTCAAGCATTAAACCAGGGGATTCTCACTTTTAAGGAGACCTTGGGGAGTAGTTGAAAATAAAGCAACTGACATTTCCATAAAGATGAGAAATAATAATAATAATAATAATAATAATAATAATTATTATTATTATTATAACATTTCTATGCCGCCCCTTGCCGAAACCTCGGGGCCGCTTACAACATGATAAAATACATTGAAATACAATAGTACATAATAAATTACCATTAAATGCAAAAATACAAAAAATACATTGATTTACAAATATAAAATTAAAATTATCAGTATAAAATAAAAATATAGGAGGAGAAAGAGAAGGAAGAAGAAGTTGCCCTGGCCAGATCATATGTTTTAACAATTGAAATGATGTTTAAATAAAAAGGTCTTTACCTGGTGCCGAAAAACCAGTAACGACGGTGCCAGGCGGACCTCTTTGGGGAGTGAATTCCATAGGTTGGGCACCACCGCAGAGAAAGCCCTCCTCCGGATACTTATTCTCCTAATTTCTTTCATGGAGGGTTCCCGGAGAAGGGACTCTCCTGCAGATCTCAAAGGGCGGTCGGGCATATACGGACGTAAACGCTCGTTCAGGTAGCCAGGACCCAAGCCGTTTAGGGCTTTATAGGTCATAATCAACACCTTGAATTGGGCCCGGGCTTCAATGGGAAGCCAGTGAAGCTGACGGAGGACTGGAGTCATGTGAGCATAATGCCCCGTCCCCGTCAGCAACCTGGCAGCTCTATTTTGCACCAATTGAAGTGTTCGGACTGTCTTCAGGGGAAGCCCCACGTAAAGCGCGTTACAGAAGTCTAGGCGGGAAGTCACCAGCGCATGTGTCACCGTCGCCAGGCAGTCGTACTCCAGGTAGGGGTGCAGCTGATTAATCAGCAGAAGCTGAAGGAAGGCGTTCCTCGCTACTGCTGTCACCTGAGCTTCCAAAGAAAGCTCCGGGTCGAGGAGTACTCCTAAGCTGCAGACCTTATCCCTAAGAGGGAGTGTTGCACCATTCAGGACCAGGTCAAATCCACCCTCTCCGAAACCCGATCCGCCAACCAACAGGAAATCAAAGCAAGTCACTAACCAGAATGAGATTTCCATGTTTACTGCTACATCATTCCTCCTGTATGTTAATATATGCTGGTATCTCCAGGTTGCATACTATATCAATTAATAAGGCTCCATAAAAAGATTGAGAGCCTTGCATCAACATGAAATAGGATGACAACTTCATGGTATACTGAAAGAGTGTTAATAACCTCATCAAGGGCCATTGATAACTTCATCAAGAACCATTGAGAGTGGCCTTGTCAAACATGTTGCTTTTGAAATATGTGAACAAAAAGATTTCTAGGGTAGCTTTTTGTGCCATTGTCACCACAGACCTTCCTCATCCATCTGATGCCCTTCAGACTTATAATAGTCTCACCTTATACTCAATAGTTTCCTTATTTACATTTGTCTTGCTTTTCTGTGCTAATAAAACAAGCAGTTGGAAGTTGGAGAGGATTTGCCCTATAAATGGAACAGCCTTTATACTTATGTTCACTTGTAGTTTTTGCATATTTTATTTATAACTCACTCAAAAAGTTAATTAGAAACTCAAATATCTTATTTTTAACACCTAATAAAGTATTAGCACTGTATACATTGCCATTTCAAAGTCCAATTGCTATGGGTTTTGTCTTCCCCAAAGTAACTGTTAGCAAATGCAGGTCATAAAAAGAAGTAAGCTAATACTTGTTTATATCAATCTGTAAAATATTCCATACATATATGTTTATACATTAAAAATACATTTTCTTCTGACTCCATTTAGACAGAAAAACTGAAAGTAATTTGTGGAAATGAGAGGTGGGGTTGTACAGCATCATCATCTTGATGGCACTATAACCCAAACCTCTAGATTGCACGTTTTTGCCCAGTGGCTGCTTGTCAACGCTGAAGGGAATTATTATGGGTTAGTGCTTGCTGGTTGTCATTTCTCTTGCTAAAGTAGGCCAGTGTAAACGTATATAGTATAGATATTAATATCAACACTTTTCCTGTTTACTGACCTGTCATTAAGCTGCACCACCACGCTTAGTGCTCTTTATTTGTGGAACCAGCTTCCCAGAGAGTTGTACCTGGTGATGATGCACCACACCTTTTGGCGCCAGACTAAAACCATTTTATGTTTGCACTATTTTAATTGTTGAAATTTTATATTATATTTTACTTTATTGTGGCACTGTGGATTGATTATTGTAATTGATTCCCTATTCTATTTTTTATTGTTGGTGATTATATACTTTGTTTTTACTGATCATGATTGTGAAATTATTCTTAGTTTTATTTTATGGTGATGTTGGGGTTTGTTTTATATTTTAAATGTTTGTAAACTGCCCAGAGAGCCAACTGGCTATAGGCACAATATAGAAATTTTAAAATAAATAAATAAATATTTTCCTTTCACTAGGCCCTGAAGATGTTCTTGTTACAAACTACTTTTGACTAGAAGTTAAGGATTTTGGATGCATACCTTAACAATGCAAACTACTGTATTCCCAATCATAATGTATGCGTGTGAAAGCTGGACAAGAAAGAAAATTGACAAACAGAAAATTGTGCATTTGAAACATGGTACTGAGAACTTTGCAAATACCACGGACCAACACAAAGACAAACAAATGTATCCTAGATCAAAACGAGCCTTAGTAGTAAAAATGACAAAACTAAGGCTGTCATACTTTGGACACATCATGAAAAGGCAAGACTCACTGGAGAAGGGAAATCATGTTAGGGAAAGTCCAAGGCAGAAGTTGAAAGGAAAGACCAAATATGAGAGAGGGAATCCACAGAGCAAGCCACAGCCTTGAACTTGGAAGAGCTGAATGGAGCTGCCATGGACAGGGCATTTTGGAGGACTTTCATTCATAGGGTCACCACAAGTTGGAGCAGCTTCATGGCATATAACATAAAACAAGGTTTTACTGCAGGTGTTCTTTGTGGCTGTGTTTTAAGCTGGGTTTACTGTAGGATGGCAGACTTGAATGATGCAATTTGATATGTGCTTTCCCTCCTTTTGATCTTGTTTACTTTAAAACTTTCAATGTTAGCATGGGTTTTAACATTTTAATATTGCCTTGAGAAAATACTTCATGTTGAAAGAGAGCTTTCTAATCTCAATAAAACAAGCCAACCCCCACACACATATAAAGAATGAAATGGTGCTTCCAAATAGTGGATGCCCATGAAAATGTATATAATCTTTTCATTACCTTTTATTTTTGAAGCACTGGAACACTATCCAAATAAGCAATATTTTTAAAGAAATCCTTAGAACAAATAGGGAGCAATTTACCCTTCTGCTGACTTAGTTCCTTTCGTTTTCATAAACCTACATACTAAATGCAGTGAAAGACTTGCCCTTTTCATTTTTGATGTGCTTATTATGTTCCAAGCAATTTATAATGCTTATCTAATTCATCTAATTAAAGGAAGCAGAGCATCCATCACTATCTTTTAAGATACAGACTGGTACAAATTGTGCTATAATTGATGTATAAAAAAACTATTAAAATGTATTTGTTCCCTAATTAAAAAACAATTTGTTTGATTAAAAAGTACAAATTGTTTTTTAATTTTCTCCACTTACACTTCCTAATCGATTTGCATGCCAAAAAGTCACGCTTTTAATCTCTCCTTTCATTCTTAAGAAGACTGGTTATGTCTGTTATATACCCTGATAAAAAAGATTTTTAAAATTTAATTTTGAGGAAGTTGTTGTATAAATCCTTGCATGGATTTGTCTGCTAAAAGCACAAATCTATGGTTTGCAATTCCCAGAATTCTGCAACCAGTCATGCCTAGGATTGCATCTTAAATCCTTTTAACTAGAAGCTAAACTCTAGTTGATGAGATTCTATAGAAAGTTGCTGTGAATTAAGGAGGATGGTAGGTAGGTAGGTAGGTAAGTAAATAAATAAGTTCCCCCTCCTTAGGCCTTTTTGTATAAAAGGAACTCACTGACAGATTGGTTTCTACATGAACCCTCATATAATTATTTAACAATTATGAATGAAAAAAGCATGTCTGTGCCAGATTAGGCTGCTAATATGAGAAATGCTTGCAGGGAAATCATGACTGCATTTGTAGGTGTATGAATTATGAGCTCAGCTTTCCTATTAAACACACCTTGAGATGAGAAGGTGCCCAGACGCACCCCCTTTCCTTAATTCTAAATGCATAGCTGGTCCTAAACTAGACACACATTCAGAATTGTTTGGGGTTGGCTGCTGGATTGAGCAAAAACAAAACAAAGTAGAACCTAAGCTTAAAATCTGCCCAGCCCTGGTCTAAACTGCATTTTAATGCCAAGGAACATTTAGGTATCCCTTCTGTTATCCTAAGCAGTTCTTAAACCATTAGAGAGCATGCACTTCACAGTTGAGCAACCATCTCTGTAAATTCAGAGGATGATTTATTGCTCCTACTCTGCACACTCAATGTAGTAGAACATAACACTGAAAAGCTTGTGTCAAGCTCACTGGCATGTGGACATATCCAAGAAGAAATTAATTTAAAGAGCCCTCACAGGATACAAAATCTAAGTCATGCATTAGAAACATATGGCACAATTTATAGCAGAGGATTTAACTTAGCTTGTGAAGAACTGGTGATGGGATTTTTTTCTTTAGTAGAATATTGCACTTTAAGGGGCTCCTGCGAACCCTTCCCAATGAACACTCAGAACCATGTACATCGTACCATCTTTCCCCTCTCCTGATTAGCATCCACTGAACATTCACAAGAGAGTCTTCTGTGCACACTCTGTGCACACTTCCTGCATCTAAGGTGGGCCTTTGATTGGATAGTGTCTCTCAACTATATGAGCACTTCATGCATACATTTGTCTGTTCTGAGAATTTTTCTACACAGAGATCCAACAAATGTTTACCAGTAGAGGGTGAAGGATACATGCAGTTCTAGTGGTGAGCAGGCCTACCCTTAAGGGCACTGAGAATGCATTAACTTGGTAACTGGAACATTGAGGGATTATGTGAAACTGCTTTTGACATATTGGGTATAATTCTGAACTAAAGAAAATCATGGTTTGAAGAAGATAAGGAACAGTCCTAGTCTCATCCCAGTGACAGGCAAATCTTGGTTCCTTCTAACCTTCTTCATAACACTACATACAGGTGAATAGGACCCATCTATTTCCCAAGCTCTTTGAAGGACTCAGAGAAGGGAAGAAAGTAGGAGGGTGATGACCACAAATAAGGGCCACTAGTTAGCCAAAAGAACTTATATGGACTCCTGCCAATAAAATATGAAATGCAACATAATAATATGAGAGACCAGTTGCTTACTTCCTCATTATGGCTCATCTGATGACACCACACACTGCCCTGAGACACACCTTATTAACAGCCGTTGGTAGCAGCTTTTCCTTCCTTCTCTTTCTTCATCTAAAAAATAATTCACTCACACCAGTGAGTGATTTTTTTCTCTTAGAATGGTAGAATCTGGATGCATTCAGTGAAGTCAATTGATAGGAGCAGAAACTATGGAATTTGTTACCACAAGATGTAGTGGGATTAGACAAATTCCTAAAGCATAAATGCTATCAGTGGCTACTAAGCACAAAGCCTATACATACCCTACAAAATTCGAGGCAGGAAACCTTTCAATACCAGCTGCTGGGGAATATGAGGTGATACTCATGTCCCATGTCCCATTTATGGGCTTCCTGAAGGCACCTGGGTAGCCTCTGTGAGAAGGGAAAGCTGGACTTGATGGGCATTTCATCTGATCCAGCAGGGTTTTTCTTATGCCCTTAACATTTGGTGGTTGCAGGATGGGAGGAGACGCAAAAGACAGTTTCAGTCAGAGCAAACAAGGTGTAATTGGAAAATCATCATCATCACCATCATTTCAGTTCTATATAGCCTGTAGCCAAAGTTCTCTGGGCAGTTTACAAACATGTACAAAAACAATAAAATACATTAGCATAAAAACATTAACAAGAATTAAAAAGTCATTTAAAACAGCATAAAAGAAAATTGAAAAGACAATAAAAGAGAATAAATACCAGAGTCTCATTTTTTTGTTTGAACTTCACTGAACTTCAAAGATTGACCCATCTACCAGAAACTCATGATAGTTATAATTTGCGATGAAACAACAAGATCTCAGTCGATCACAGACAATATATTTGTTTCAGTTACTCATTTAAAGCATATATCTCAACTTTTCCCAAAGAACAGATTCAAGGCAGCGGACAATGCAAACCTTAATCTTGAAAACATATTTTAAAAAACACTTCTAAAAATAGCAGTCAGGATAGATCAATGTTAACATACAAAAGACAAATAACAATTATTACAATACTTTTTAAAGTGAATGTTATTATCTCAGTTTAATATTTATGAAAGTTACATTCCTAAATATGGGTTCCATGGTTAATGATGGGTATAGGGTTCAATGAAATCTTAGGCAAGTGCATGGCAGTAACACAATTAAAGAGTTAATTGTGCAATAAAAGTACTTATAGAAATCATCAAGAAGCACCAAGTTCTGTAGATTTCAAGATGGACTGGGGACAAACAGCCCATGATGAGGGTTGGTGGCTTTCACCTAGAGACAGTGCCACTGTAAAACCTTCTCCATGATGCATCTGCTGTATCTGCAGCCCTGTGGCTCCATCCCTTTAAATAGATTCATTTTTCACATTGCCACAATAATAAAAGAGAAGTCATCATAATAATTCCAGAGACCTAATTGGTTATTCTGTCTTCCACAAATGTGTATGTAAGATTCTATGCAGATTATATTAATAGCAGGAGATAAAGATGAAAGAATGTTGATACATTTTATAGCTTAATTGAAAGGGCAGAAGTGCAACTGGGATTTTAAACTTTATAGAAACTGTATAGTGTACTTCAGTGCTACATGATTTCTCAGTGTTGAGAGAAAATATATTCTCTTTCAAGATTTACTTTCAAGCTCCCAATTATAATGGGTGCCCTAGAAAAATGTGCAGCATATTGTCAGCATCCATCATCTACAAAAGATAGCAATAAGTAATATATATATCAAGTATTACTTGGAATAATCAACATTCTCCACAGCAGGGTGGCGATCCAAGATCCAAGCGTATGTAGATAATTTCTTGTAACATGAAGTCTTCGATTAATTAGTGCACTGTGAATAGGAATGCAGCATAAAATGTTGCATTATTGGAGGTCAGATAGGGGTTAATTCCAAATGTTTTCTTGAAGACTGAAGAAACAAAGCAATCTCTCTCTCTGTGTACATGTGTTTTTCTTAAACCAAATGAAGCAATCATTCACCTTAGCCCTGGGTACCTCCATCAGGGTGGCTTGGCGGTCTTTCCAGT
Organism: Varanus komodoensis; assembly: GCF_004798865.1. Classification (NCBI taxonomy): domain Eukaryota; kingdom Metazoa; phylum Chordata; class Lepidosauria; order Squamata; family Varanidae; genus Varanus; species Varanus komodoensis. The sequence continues at coordinate 13,643,336 of NW_025335409.1, read as the reverse complement.
GCCGTGGGTGGCCTCTACTTTCCCCACTGCCTTGCTGATCAAGAGACAACACTGGCTGGAGAACCACTTGGACCTCTCTTTCTGACGCCTTCTGCATCCAAATGAGGTCTCCTCAGTCAGTCACCAAGACACCAGGCAGGCAAATTCTGACAGATTCTCACAGTCTTTGGATTGGAAGGAATCTTTTTTTTTGTCACTGAGAGTGATCTGCTCTTCTTGATACTGCAGAACTTCCAAGTTCAGGCTCTCTAGCCCACTGTGTGGCTAGCTAAGCAGTGATTCTCTTTGCCTCTTGGCTCCTGACAACAATTAGTTGGCTACACCTGCATTCTCCTTTTTTGTACTCCCAGCCACCTCACAGCTGAGAAGCAAAGGGGTGCACCAAATCCCTAGCCTTGAAGCCTCCTCTGGTACCCCAGTTCGTGCCAGCAGGCCCACTAATAAAGCAAACAAATAGAGCAAGGCTGAGGAAGTTGTGCTGAGAGAGAAGAGCCATGCAAAATGAGAAAGAGAGAATGAATGGGAATGCAGCAGAGAGCTGCTGATGGAAAGACTAAGAGGTTCCTGTAGTCCTCAGGCCTTGCAGGAAAGAACAGTGAACTACACCTCTCTAAAACTTGAAATTTGCTTGCTAGTTGCGAAGTCTCATCCGACCCATCAAGACCCCATGGAAAACATTCCTCCAGCCCTTCCTGTCCTCCACCATCCCCGAGTCCACTTAAGCTCACACCAACTGCTTCAGTGACTCCATCTAGCCACCTCATCCTCTGCTGTCCCCTTCTTCTTTTGCCATCAATTGTTCCCAGCATTAGGGTCTTCTCCAGTGAGTCCTTCCTTTTCATTAGGTGGCCAAAGTATTTGAGTTTCATCTTCAGTATCTGGCCTTCTAAAGAGCAGTCAGGGTCGATCTCTTCTAAGACTGACTGGTTTGATCTCATAGCGGTCCAAGGGACTCACAGGAGTCTTCTCCAGCACCGCAATTCAAAGGCCTCAGTTCTTTGGCGCTCAGCTTCCTTATGGTCCAACTTTCACAGCCATACATTGCAACTGGGAAAACCATAGCCTTGACTATACGAACTTTTGTTGGCAGTGTGGTGTCTCTGTCTAGATTTGCCATAGCTTTCCTCCCAAGGAGCAAGCGTCTTTTAATTTCTTGGCTGCAGTCCCCATCTGTGGTGATCTTGGAGCCCAGGAAAATAAAATCTGTCACTACCTCTATTTCTTCCCCATCTATTTGCCAAGAAGTGATAGGACCCTATCCAAAATCAGCACTAAGGGAGATGTACTCAGCAATACTAAAAACAGTGTTGGTCCTTTCCTTAGTGACATAACCACACTGAGCCATCACAGATGACTAAATTATCCCAGTATGAATCCTTTCAATTCACACTGAAGCTCCCCCTCCCAAATTTCTTTTACTTCTTCTCTGTCTGATAGGGAGGCAGTTTTAAATGGGGCATTTTCTGCAGGATTCCTAGCTCCATGAAAGAAGCTCTACATATATAAATGTGGCCCCCTTTAGAATGATACTGATCATGGGTTAGTCAAAGAGGCATGGATGATGAGTGAGGTGGTTTTGAGGGGGTAGGCATAGTCTCAATAGCTGTTTCATTCATTTGGTAATCTGGAGAACTAAAGGTCTGAATAAAAGTCCAGATGACATTAATACAGGTGGGTACATATCTGCCAAAGAAAAGCTACTGAAGTTCATATTCTCCTACAAAGAAGTAGTAAAGATCTTCTCCCAGGTACTGAATGAACAATTTATGATACACTGCTCAGTTTTGGTTTGTGTTGTCATGATCAGGCCTTAATAAAAGACTTAGTAGGAAATGTTGCGTTTGGACAGTCTGATGTGCCTTGGCAGAAAACAGCCAGCTACACCTGACAAACAGGGTATCAGACTGCTGTGGTCAGATCTTACATGGAAACAGTAACTTGATTTCTTTCCTTTTGTGTGCTTTCCTGGTTAGCATTGGAATAAATTCAACATGTCTTTACTGATTATTCATGGCATTCAGGGACTTTCTCTTAAAGAGGCATGCCTTGTTTTGTACACCACTGCCACTGCTACTTGCAGAAAGAAACATCATGCCAAAACCAGAAATAATCGTTATTTTCTGGCCTTGGGAAGAGGTAAGGAGGGCAGAAGTAATAAATATTTGTTCTAGCTGATCCTCCCAGCACACTTTGCAAGCTAAATAGATTTGTCCAGAGTAGTACAGAAAACACTCCCCTCAATTTTTCACCTCAAAAACATAGCAGAATATTGGAGAAAACAGGAAGCTACATAAAGACTTTGGATTAGTATTTTCTGATAAAATTTCATACAGGGTCCTACACAGTCATGGATTAAATCCAACATTATGGCTGCTAAAAGCTACCGTGGCATGCTTTCTGTTTAATCCCACTAATGGGACAGCAAATAAATAAAGCAGACTGCTCTCAAAAACATATTTTGTGTCAATAAGCTGCAAATGCACCAAGCCAATCACTATTTATTCTAATTTAATGTTAAAAGGGGTTTCTATCTCCATTATTCACAGTAAGTGTAACTGGCTCCCCATTTGCTTTTTTTCAGAATTATGCTTGTCTATCCATAAGACTGTCTTCAGCCATAATTAAAATCAGATATAGGCTGAATTGCCTGATCCTGCCTAATCTTGGAAGCTAAGCAGGGTCAGGTCTGTTGAAATGTAGACGGGTAACTTAAAATGTTGTGAAACGCCAGAGAGCTTTGGCTATAGGTGCTATAGAAATGTGATGATGATGATAATACACTGTTCCCCAACTCTTAAATGAATAAGAATAATCTTGCAGGAAAATCCAGCCATTTCTCCCTACTTCCTGCCTTCAAGCAGGTGATTGAGCTATTGGCCTCAATCAGCTGTTTTTCAGCATCCTTTGTCTACATGTAACTCATTTCCTTGGCAAGTAGCTTTTTCTCCATCAATCACTCTTCCCCCATCTTATTCTGAGACTTGCCACATATGAGTAAGGAATTTGTGCCTACCTTCTCTTTTGTTCTCACTTATGTCTGGGGGGAAACTCTGCAGATCTATGTATAGATCCTTGGCATTCAGAAGGAGACTTTGCCTCAGATGTAAATCATTAGAATTATATTGATATTATTATCATCATCATTATTATTATTGATAATAACAATAATCAGAGCTTTACAGAGCTCCATTTTATCCTCACAACACCAACACTGTAAGGTAGGCTGGGTCAAGAGTCTGTGACTGGCCCAAGGACACCTGGTGAGCTTCATGGACAAGTTGGGATGACAACCAATTCTCCCAGGTCTCCAGGGCAATTCTCTAACCAACACACAGACTTCAACTATGCTTGGATTTCTAAATGTTAGAGCAGATATTTCCAATGAGGTTCTCTCCAGATGTTAGGGACATCACCTCTCATCAGCCCCTGCCAGCATGGCCAATATTCAGGAATGGTGGGAGTTGTAGTCCAAATTACCTGGAGGGCAGCAGATTGGGGAAGGTATTGCTCTGTTATTTTGGATACAATCCTGCTGTTTTTATTTCTCTTTGTTTTGACTCTTTAATTAAAGGTATTTGGATTGATATTTGGGAAAGGCTAATGCTTTAAAGACTCAGAATCTGTTTTGCTCATGTACCTTACCTACCATCTATGCTCCAAGCTTTTAAAGGAGGCCCTGATTTAGCTCTGCTTGGTGCAGGCCAGGACCTTGTCAAATGGGTACATCCCCCACATATACTGATTCATAATTCTGAATTCCCTAAATCTCCTCCTCTTCTACATGTTATCTTCACAGCACTCCTGTTAGTCTGAGAGAAAGGTGTCAGACCCCAAGTCACCCAGCAAGCTTCATGGCTGAAAACCTGGATCACCTGAGTCCAAGTCCAACACGGAAACTACTCCACCACATTAGCTGCTGTATTCATGGGAAGACCATCGTGTTGATGAATTACAAACAGAAGACAAATACAAGCAGAGACAAATGAGGTTATTTTAAAAGAGTCAACAATGGTATGAAAAAGGAATAGAAGCATCCTGGTCTATCATATGCGCACATACTTCTCTACCACTTCTGTTTATCAGCTTCAAAAGTGCTTCTTTATGGATGCATGCATAACCTCTAGAGGATCCCTGAGTCTGTCCCTGCTTTAAATCCTCATGGATATTAGTGTAGCAGTGGCACGGTGTACAGCTATTACAGGGCAATCTAGTGTGGTTGCCTGTAACCTAGAGGAATAGCATCCCACTATGTCAGGAGGAATACTGAGGCAAAGATTGTCTCTGTGTTTCTTTTGCCCTGCAGTAGTCTCAGACAGCCTTGCAAAAGGCTTATACATCACACTACAGTCCTCTACTCCCTGCCCAGCAAATACTCTTTCCAACGGTGGTTTGTTTTTGCTTTAGTCTGCATTGCTTGCCACAGACCCTTTAATTCTTTGGTTCATCTGGAAAACCAGAACCATTGCTTATTCATGTTATATTTCACTTGTTCACAAAGCACACTTACATTAAGAAAAAATGAAACTGCAACAATGAATGAGTTACTCCACCTGCAAAGAAGCAGCAGGTAATGGCCAGTAGAGAACATGAAATGACTAGGACCAATTTCGGTATAATGTTGGCCAGAAGATGGAGCCACTTTTAAACAAACACACAAAGAAGCATGTCCTGATCTTTGTTGCATATTATCTAGGAAGTAAGCTCCATACCAGTGAATGGGACTTACTTCTGAGTAAATATACTTTCAATCCTGCTCATAGTGATGGGTACTAAGAGATACTTTTTGAGAAAGGTAGTCATGAGTGTTTGGAGAAAATTTTCCAGCAGGGCAAAATCTGAGCACATAGCTTCAGCATAGGTGTGATTGTTTTCCTGTTTATATTTCTTTGCTTAGAATCACATTCCATGACATTTAGGAACCTATACAGAGTAGCAGAATATCCAGATGGGGAGCTAATGCAGAAGAGTACTATATATTCGAGAAGTGTCATGAACTTCCAAGAAAACTATAGTTGGAGTGAGGGTTAAAAGCACACACCTAGTAAGAATGAAAAACAGCAGCTGCAGCAGCAGCAACACATTGTACACCTCTCTTAAGAATATCATATTGGATATTTTAAGGCATCACTGCCTTTATCAGAACATTGACAACTTTTCACACTTTTTCTGGAATTATTTCTGTCATCTTGGACACACTTCTTGGAGAAGAACCTCAGGAACAATCATTCCCAACCTAGTGTCCTCCAGATGCTTAGACTATAATTTGCATTGGCAATTCAAGCTGAAGCTGATGGGATCTCCAGAGAAGAATAGCTGAGTCAGTGTCTTTAGCAGCAGGAAAAGAAATTTATTTATTTATTTATTTAAAAATTTCTATGCCGCCCCATTTGCCGAAGCCTCGGGGCGGCTTACAAGACAATTGATATGCATGATCAGGGTTTAGAGGCTGGACTACCTACTCTTTGCAAGGTTATCAGCCACTGTTTAAACCAGATTTTCATATATTTGCATGGCTTGAATTCTGAACTGCAGCAAATTCTGAATTCTGAACTGCAGCAATGTTCCTTTGGAATTGCAAATTTTCCTTGAACTGCATGTTTTCAGTATGATTGCATATTTTTGTTAAAAATCCCTGACAGCATCAGAGTACAGGATCATGATGCCTGCTAGTGTAGGTGACTGACAGGTGACAAAGCCTGTGTACCAGATGTATTAGGATAAGTAGTTGTGGCCTCTGAAAAGTGTGAATACCAAGTCTACTCCAAAGTTGTTTCTCAATGAGTGAACCATGTCTTTCCACTTGCAGCCAAAACCATCAATTTCTTTCTACATTTTCACCCCTGTAATGGCACTTTACAGGGTTGAAGGGTATTGTTAATGTACGGATAGGGGGCGACCTATGCAGCCTGGAGTCTACTCCTAGGATCTTCTCTGCAAGCAATACACAGCAAATTGAAGTACCTTCACTCACCACAACATGAGAAAACTCTGTGTGAAGGAGCTGTGCAGCACAGCATCTCAGCTCTGAGGCCTGCACCAAAAGGGAGGCAGGGGAGAGGCTTGACTTAAGTCTCTGGAAAGAGCTGAGAAGGACAAGTTCTGTTAAAGCTCTCTCTATATAGATAAGTAGATGTCTCACACCACCTCTCCTCTGCCCCTTAATTAATTTCACTGCTGCTACAGTCAAATTCTCAACTCTGTTTGCATTTCCTTAGAACACCAGTTCGCTGGGTCACAGTGCCGGACCACACTGCAGAGTCCTCATACACTATGCCAACGCTTCACCCACCCACTACACATGGACACGTGTGTGCACACAAACACAAAATAGGAATAACAACTATTGGCAACTCCGCCATGGCCTTGTCTCCTGCAATGTAACAACAACATTATCTCCATGCATTGTCAGCGCCTTTTAAAAATATTTATAAACTCCAAAAAATCATTAAGACTTGAGTTAGAAAGGTCAAGCTATCTTTTTTTTTTTTTTTTGGTTGCAGATTCACTAACTTCTCGAGTTCTATTTTTTTTTTTTTTGTGCTTAATAAGGCTGCAGTCACAAATCCAGGAAGTCCTTTCTTTGGATAGTGGATGTGTTAACTACACCTATGACATAATTCATTTTCTTAAAACACTGAAAAGTGAGATCAGACTAGTTTCTTAGAAGACCAATGGACAGAATAGTGGCTGCACATTTTCTCTCCTATCTCCAGTTCCATGTGGATTAAAGACCTTTTTAATGAAAGCTGGGAATATGGAGATTATGACCCTTCCTTCCTGTTCCTGCAAATGCCAGTGAATGAGGCTCTATATTAAGTGTCACAAGGAGACACTGTTTAAATTCCATTTCCAGCAATCTCTTTTATCTAGTCTTTTCAATTATTTTCATGTACTATTGCTTTATTTATTTTTGTCTTTATAGTTTTATTTTGGATCTGTTGTGCATCACCTTTGGGGCTTTTGAGCAAAAATTGTGTTACAGAAATATTGATAAGGAATAATAAACAAACACACTGCAGAAGAACAATCCCTTGGTAACACTAAAGTCCTTAGAATGGGAAAGATTTCTCTCAAAGGAAAAGAAAATATCTGTGAATAAGCTACCCTACCTGGCTCAACTTACTATGATACATTTTATTCTTTGTCATGAATATCTTTAAATATATACTGCACAGCTGCACAGCTTGTTCATTTTAAACCTCTAGCCATACATTTTCTTTCTGTGATTAATCCATTATACTCTTGGTGACATGCTTTACAGTTTGAAATTGTGATTTAATGGCAATTAAAAGCAACCTGTGGAAAAATGCTAGAACAGAGGCTACAAAAAGTTAACTGGATGATCAATGCAAAATGCCTCTGCTGTTACAAGAACACTCCATAGGCACTATAGGAAAACAACAACAAAAGATACTGCCTTAAATGAGCAGTAAGGTGTCTTCTAGGGTATCTATTATGTAATAAACTGACATCAACAAAAAAAGAAATGTATGAAGGACATTAATCATGCTAAAAGTGAACAGCAAATGAGATGCTTCAGGCCACAAAAGCTTTTGAAATGACATCCACAGCAATAAAGTATGATAGAAGTCTGGAAAAGGGAAATGAAGCAGGGATACACAAAGAAATAAATGCAAGTGCCCTAGAATGTTCTATCTGGCAGTGTAGGCTTTCTATTGCTCAAAGGTGGGCAGGGAACCATTTTAAAAATATGGGGTTTACAAAAATATTTGTTTTCTGTTTGGATATGCACTGCATCTGAATTATTGTATTTTTCCGTTTATAAGATGATACTTTTTCTTAAAAATATTTACCTAAAAATGGAGGAGTGTCTTATACACGGGGGGAGGGGGGGCTGAGAGGAGAACCAGGGTTGCGAAACTGCTGATACCTTATCTCTGCAAACTAGCCTCAAGCGAAACTTCTGAGTGCAGAGACAAGCTAACAGGTTTCCTCCATGTTATGTTACTTATGAGCCTTATGTTACTGACGTCAGCTGATGCTGTGGAGAGCGTGTAGCCCAGGGGTCCTCAGACTTTTTCAACAGGGGGCTAGTTGAAAGGTGACGGGTGCAGGTGCGCTCAGGGTGGGGGGAGACTGGTGCGATCGCATGTGCGCGTGCAAGGAGGCGGTGAGGCAGCCGGTGTGCGCACGCGGCAGAAGCTTGCCTGCTCAGAGATTGGTAAGAAAAGTGGGGGGTGTCCTATACATGGGGGCGTCTCATAGATAGAAAAATATGGTACTCACAATCATATCTAAGGAAAAACGCAGGCCTAGGTCATGTGATTGCTCACTGGAATAAAAGAACATTCTTGGGGCACAAGCCTATACATCTTTAGACAAAAAATTCTTATAATTGCCACCACCTCTCCAGTCAGCCACGTTGACTGCAGAATGTTGGGAGTGGTAAGAGATTTTTCTGTCTAAACAGGAATAGTATTGGAAAACTTGGAGTAGTTTTTCCAGAAATAGAATTCAAGTGAACAGACTACTGAATACTATGAACATAGAGCTAACTATGCTAAAAACAGCATCTCAGAAAGACAATCCCTTTGCCAAAAAAACCTAGTGCTTAGGATCAAAAGTTGTTTCACTCCCAGGTGTGAGGCCATCTTGGTCGCTGAGCAGAAACACACTGCAAACTTCACATTTTATACTTTCTTCATAGAGCTCAGTCCTTATACACTCCAGCCCCACAATGAACCTGTAAATTGAACTTACCACTGTTTTTAAGTCTAACATGAACTTCATGGATGGATGGAGATCAGGATATGTTTCCCTAGTTTTGTTCCAAACTCATGCCACACTGGTTCAACTTTTTCTTACTACCTTGTTTACCACTCAGAATTTACAAAGTGACATTCAGTCCTTAGAGTTTTCATTCTTACTCATTTCTTGTATAAAAATGATAATGACTTTGTTACAGATCAGACTGGGTTGGAGACAGTGGGTTGGATTCAGTTCAGTCCTATACAAGTGGAAGGAATTTTCTGCAAGTGCAAAAGCTTTTCCCCCCAGAAGGCAATGTTGTTTCACTAACTCTAGGATCTGGATCTAGCCTACTGGGCTACACAAATGCTAGCTTCTTGCACAACATATTGTGTATTCTTACTTAATGCCATATGTCAATTTGTGCGTGTTGTGCTACTGCTTGTACAATGTTTTCACAGAACCGTGTTGCTACTACAAGTCTTCCATCTAAGCATATCTGGATCCAAACTAGTATACTGAATAAAGTACTGGATGAGCTGTAGAGATTTGGTTCAGTATCCTCACAAAGCCATACATCTATGTGGGTCTGTTGGGAATGTCTACCCTAGTTCAGGTGATTGAGTATAAAAGGGGGGCAGAGGGAACCCTGCGTATCCTCTTTGAACTCCTTTTGGGAAGTATGGAATAGGACTTTCACAGTAAATGAAGGTCAGTTTTCAAGAACACCAAGGAAGCCCTTGGTCCAGATGTGCGTGTTTAGTCAATGTTCAAATACCACGGCACACTGGAACTGCTAGTACCACAAAATGGCAGTTACTTCTAAGTAAATTACTTGTGAACTTGCCAGCACTTGATTCAGTGCTGTGCAGATTCAAGCTTGAATTGTGCTTCTAGCTGACTGCATAAACAGAATGTCTGAGCTGTGCTAGAGTGCTAGTATGAAGAGAGCCAACACCTTGAAGGAAAGCGACAATAAATCTCCACATGACAGTTCAGTTATAGTAGCTGTTTAGGCATTACAGTTATCTATGTGAAATTTTGATTTGGTTACATTAGTTTCTGCTAATTCTTTTCTGCCTTTTTATTCTTGGGGTGGTGGCGGGGTTGTTTCAGTAATGGGAGATTGGTTAAATCTATGTGGAGACAGGCAGCACCATTATTTGTTCTCACAGTAAAGAAGCAGCAAGGTTGCTACATGGAGATAGATGGGTGCTACTGATTTCAGCAGAGTGTTTCACTAATAATCCAGGTGATTAGTTGTTAATGCCATTTTAGTTATGTAGATTAATGCTTAAATAAAAACAATTCAGCTCTGCTTATCCTTGATCACTGAAGTAAATGCATTAAGCTATGTTCCAGAAGACATGCTACAATAAAAGGATTTCTGAAAACTGGGAATATAAATAGATGCCAAATTTATATTTTGTGGTTGCTGCTTGCTTGGAAAACACAGGGAAACCTTGCAAATAACTGCAGAAAAATAACCATACATTTATATAATACTTCTATTCTTCATAGGCATTGGGTTGGATCCAGATATACTTAGTTGCTAACTCTGTTGAAATAAATGGGAAAATGTTTAACTAACTTTTCACATTGATTTCAATGGCACCTAAGTAAAACTAACTAAATGCAGATCCAACTCACCACCTGGTTGGAATCCCTGCAAGAATCTTATGGTTATTTATTGAGGTCATGTCAGAAGCAAGATTCCAGCTAGGGACCTTCTGATTGATATTACACCATATGTTGTAAACCACTCAGCTATAACTATTACAAACTACTCAGAAAGCTTCAGCTATTGGCCAGTATAGAAATTACCTGAGTCAGACAGACAGACAGATGTTATTGGCTTCTACATATTTTTCATAAACCTGCCCTTGTAGGACATGGAGAGCCTAAAAGCAAAACAGGAATCCTAAGCGAGATATGGGAATGAACTGGCTGTTCATTTGCCACTCCCAAAGCACTGGAGGCCACACTGGCCTAGCCAAGTTGCTGTTTTCTTCAATTTTCAAGGAGTTCCAGGCTGGTGTAGGAAAATACCCGCACCAGCTTGAGATTAGTGTAGGCAAGTAGTTTGATCCTGGGGCCCTACGAGAGGGGGTTGAGTCCTGAATCCACTTGATCTGAGGCCACTTCTGCACCCATAACACTCCAATGTGGAGCCTACTGCCAGAGGGAACGCTGCCAGCGGTAGATTTACAACTGCAATGCTTTCTCTAGGTGTGTTGGGGGCTTCCATGGATGATATATTCTACTGTGTGGTTATTTATAGGTTCTTGAACACTGGTTTTGCACTAGGTTTTGACCAGTTAGCTTCGTTAATTCCAGTTCCCCATGTAACCCTTCTAGTGGCTGCCTTCTTACCATTCTTAAGTAAATACTGCTTCAAGAGATTGTTTGGCCTTTTGCTACAGATAGTTAGATACAACTTGTTTCAGGCTTCTGCAGATTCTCAAAATAGCAGCTTAATTCATGTCTTTTTACATAGAATTCCTAATAGCTTTCCAGGAAAAAGTTGCCAAATGTATTTTAGTTTGCATCTCTACAATATGTTATAAAATAGGACCACAACCATAACTGCAGTTTTGGTGCTAAAAAGGTAAAGGTAAAAGTTTCCCCTTGACGTTAAATCCAGTCATGTCTGACTCTAGGGGGCGGTGCTCATCTCCGTTTCCTAGCCGAGGGAGCCGGCGTTTGTCTGCAGACAGTTTCCGTAGTCATGCGGCCAGCATGACGAAACACCGAAGTGCACAGAAAGCTGTTACCTGCCCACCAAAGTGGTACCTTTTTATCTACTTGCATTTGCATGCTTTCGAACTGCAAGGTTGGCAGGTGCTGGGACAGAGCAATGGGAACTCGAACCGGCAACCTTTTGATCTACCAGCCCAGCAGCACAGCGGTTTAAACCACTGCACCACCTGCAGTCTTGGTGCTACAGGAGGACAAATCATAAATATTAATAGATGCTTGTCTTTGAAAACAAAAACAAAAATCCTGCTTGAGATGGATGCATCTTAATTTTATTCCCTTGTTTTCTTTTCATTAAGAGAAGCAAAAGAAATAATTGAGAATTAGCCTCCCAAAGAGAAAGGTGCCCAATGTGAATGATGCTTAATCCTAGAGAAAATTAGAAGATGAAAACAAGAGAGCTGCAAGTTAAAGGAGTGTAGTGTGGCTATGGTATTGAGACTACAGAATAAATAAGAATGCCATTAGATGGGACCGTGCGTGATCCATGATAAAGTCTACCACATTTTTTAAACAACTGAAAACAGACATGGGTGGTTGGTGGTCATACTGGGGCCATGATGCTGGTGGAGGGTTTAAAAAAATCATGTAATCTTTTTTTGATCTAAATTCCCTCCAATTGTGCCCTGAGGGAAGAAGCATATGGGTTCCACATGGGTCTCATGTATCAAAATGTGAAGTATCTCAACATGCTTCTACTGGGAATCTATTATAAGAAATAGCCATTTTCTGTTTTCATCCCATCTTGTGATATTTGGAGGATGTATTTTTGGTTTGGTGAACATGAATTTACCAAAGCCATATAAAGCCTAAGCAATTCCTATGAACCATTAAAGTTTTACAAACTAACTACAACTATTTTAATGCAACGAGATCAGAAAGTACCACTTGGTACCTCTTCAGAAACCACAGCATGGGTAACCCATTGGGGATGCACAAGTAGCTTCTAAATCATCCATACTTTGTCAACTGATGGCTTCTGCAAATGACATACACCAGCGGTGCAGAACCATCTCAGTTCAGGGATTAAATTCCACTTTGGAGAAGCGCTTGGGGCTGCATTCTAGCAGTGGGTGGGGTGGAAGGCAAAAGAGTTAAGCTAAAAACAAAACAAAAAACATTGGCACATTTTACTTTAAAGTTCCTACTGCCAGTAACTAAGCAGTAAGAGAGGCATCTCAACCTTTTACAGTGGGGGAAAAACTGTAGGAAAGTGGGGAAACTACTAATCAATCAGTGCTTACAGGAAAGAGGTGAAGATGGGGGAAGGGTCAGAGCCTTCTGGGGAATGCCAGGAGACCAGATTGGCACCCAGGCTTGAGGTTTTGCACACCTTTATATAAATATATACCATTTAATATTGGTTTTACAAATTAGAAACATATTCACAGAGAGGACTAACAAATGTTCAGCAGGGTAATACAGAGAATTGCTCAAGGATCATATGCTCTTATGCTAATTACCATAATCATATTCTTCCATTTAAGAGATGCAGTCACAAAAGGAGGAATTCAGGCAAGTCTTCAGACAAGAATTCCCTACAACTCAGCTTGTAGTTATTGCATAGTAGGAATCCCACAGAACTGTGGCTGGCTCACATGATCAAAAATGCTGCCTTCAATCCACGCTACATCAGATGCTAAAAAGTAGTCATGAAATTGCTTCACCACATACCCAGGTTGCAGAAGTGAAGATAACATATAGGTAAGGTAAAGGTAGAGGTAAAAGTTTCCCTCGCACATGTGTGCTAGGCGGTGCTCATCTGTGTTACAAGCCAAAGAGCCAGCATTGTCCAAGGACGTCTCCATGGTCATGTGGCTGGCATGGCTAAATGGTTCAGGCACAGAATGCTGCACTGCTCTGGAAATTGACTAAAGCAAGCCACCCATATGCTCTGTTACATAAAAAGAAAAAGGAAAATGTTCATGGCTGCTCAAAGTTCCTTATTGGCCTTTTGTGTGTGTAATGGTGGATGAATGTTTCTTCATGAAGTTGACCATTAGTATTGGGTTTCTTGATACCAAGAACACTCTGAAATGTTCTGTACATTGAGTGGGTAGAAGCTGTCAGGAGTTTAAGGAAGGCAATGGCACTTCCTGACCTACCTACTGACCTTGGGAAGGGGCCACAGAGGTATATTTGAAACTGGAATTGGGATTCATTTTAAGACAGCTGTAGCAACTCATTTTTTTTCTTGGTAAAAAGCAGGATATTACTTCAACTGCAAAGAAACTTGTGCCTGCAATAAAGATAATGATGAATCAAAAGAAACAGTGCCATGCTTGCTTCTAAGAAATTATTTTGTTGCCCAAAAGTGAAACTAATGTAAATTGTCCATCTCTTTGATTATGCGAACTAATCATGTAGAATCTTCACATTTTGAAACTTTGCCCATCAGTCTATTAGATTAAAACAAACATACATACAAGTTCTTACATACAACAGAAAAGAAGAAAACAAAGATTACAACGAGGCATCTAATATTTTGTGGATAATTTTTGCGGATAATTTTTTATTTGACTCTGAAGGGATTATAAACAAAAAATATTATGAAATACATTTAAATGTAAATCCTTTGTCTACAAAAAGCAGAACAGAAGCTGATTTACATTATCTCTCTTTACTATCAAAATCCTAGGATTTTAGGCTAACATTTTCATGCAAAAGGAAAGCAAAAAGTAACCCATCCTTGACCCCAATGCTGATAATATGCAGATTAGCTTTAACTGTGTAAAGAGTATGTGCCCCTGTTAAAATCTGGAGTAGATAATTCAGTTTTCTAAGCGGGATGAAAACTTTCATTAAAATTTGCATGTGTTCAAGTTTAGTATCATGGCCTTCCAGGACTCATCTGGCTGGCCGGCATTAAGCCAGGAAAGGCTGGTCAGGTACTCAGTGTAACCAGAGCCTCCACACTGTCAGGGATTTAGAGGATTCACTCTCCAGAAGCTCCCAGCCCAACCTCCAGGTAAGTGCAGAGGCCACCTGAACGCGACTATGCCAATCTGCAGTTGTGGTGAGAATTTCAACCCAATAAGCAGCTGTTATTGCTACCTGGTCATCAGGGGTAGAAAGGGGACTTTGCCATGAACTCGAGATCAATTGTCATTTCACTGTGATCAAACTGAATTCTTGAGAATAATATAAGTTAATATAAGAATAATAAGTTTTTCTACCTCTCACCCTTTTCATGCTTAATTAGGCAGAGTTCACCCAATTAAGTGAACCCCTTGAGTCCAAAAGTCTCACATATCTAAAAGGGAGAAACAAACATGGGAACCAGTGAATGGTGCAGGGTCATCTTAAGCTTTAGAATAGCTAAAGCAAAGAAAGCATGGAGCTAGCCAATTACAGGGATCAACAAATTATAAAATTCAGAAATAAACATTTTGAGAAAGTGAGAATGAGAGAGAAAAGAAAACAGAGAGCCCTTTTGGCTAAGGGGCGGGGTATAAAACAAACATTGAAGGTTGGACAACATAGCTTAGCAATTGAAAACAGATATGTTGCGTGCTTAAAGATGCAGATTCAAGGCCTGACATCCTCATTTAAAGAATCTAAGGCAGCAGGGATGCCTAAATGTATGCCCTTACAACCATATGCAAAATGTATTTCAATGGGCAACGGTATGGCTCTATTTTACACAACTGTGAAAAGTTTTAGCCAAGAAGCAGAGCACTTACCTATGACAGCATATGCTGTCAATACTGTTAGTGTGCACACGTGTGAGTGCAGGTATGGGTGCAAAAGTGGGCAGGCACATGGGTGCAAATATGGGCATGATTTATACTTATCATATACACCCCAAGGAAAATGGTTGAGCAAGGAATGTACTTCATTTTGTGTAAGTCTAGAAAATGATCTCACTGAAAGCTAAGATAGTTTGTGTGTAGCCTGTCGATGTATATTCCTCAAAACATGGCTAAAGTAGTTTTGTTATAAAACCAAGTCCTACAGCTTAGAGTCATGTTCTCTCTCCCACTGCATACTCCCAGTTCTAACAGTGGCAGTCAACACTCAATAATATTTGATGCATGATTTAACCATCTCTGCACTTGGGAATAGCTACTGTATTTTTCGCTCTACAAGACACACTTCCCCCCCCCTCAAAAGTAAGGGGAAACGTCTGTGCGTCTTATAGAGCGAATGTGTGTGTGCCCGACGCCCGGGACGCTGCCGGCCCGCCTGCACCACGTGGCACCACCTGGCCGGCATGCGCTCCGTATCCGCTGCTCCATTCCCCCCCCCCAGCGCAGGTGAAAGCTGTGCCGCTCAGGGGGAGCGGTGCGGAGGAGGAGGAGCCGTGGGCTTTAACCTGCCAGCCACACGGAGAGGCGGACTGCTCACCCCCACCGCCCGGGAAGACCTGCCGCGGAGGAGGAGGAGCTGCGGGCTTTAACCCGCCGGCCGCACGGAGAGACGAACTGCTCACCCCCACCGCCCAGGAAGACCTGCCACCACCACCACCGCTGCACCACCCGGAAGACCACCGCCGGCACGCTGCTGGCCCGGCTGCACCACGTGGCACCACCTGGCCGGCATGCGCTCGGCGCGCCCTGCTCCGCCCCCCCCCCGGCACAGGTGAGAGCTGTAAATCACAGGTCGGTGTGTGTTTTCAAATGGCAACCTGTCTTTTAATGAAGCCCATGGGGAAGTGATGGGGAATATGCCTGTGATTATCAGGAAGCTTTCCATGGATCCCTCCTCTAAAAACTAGGTGCGTCTTATGGTCAGGTGCGTCTTATAGAGCGAAAAATACGGCACTCACAAAAAATACGATTTTGTTGTCAGCTGCCCCAAGGCTTTGTTGAGATGGGGACAGCATAGAAATGTTTTAAATAAATAAATACTTTCAATTTCAGGAAGGCAGAAGAACCAATCCAGCCATTCTAAGTTTGCATTTATGATTAAGCTTCCCACCCCCTGCAAACCTCTGATGGTAACTGTCTAAATACACTTAATTTAATACTTAATGACCAGGACTGGTGCTGGCCTACCTCATGCCCTTGTCCAAATGATTAACATCATCCTTAATTTCTCTGAAGATGCTGTAGAGAAATCACCTTGGAAACAGCCAAGCTGTGAGAAAAGCTCCCATAGTCATTTATGCTGCATATTTTATTGACCACTTGAGGGGCAAAGGCAAATTGGTAATAAGAAAGGTAAATGTTCTCACCTCAAACAGTAACAAAGTCGAAGACTGCAATCCTATGTACCTTCACTCAGACGTAATCTACTTTGAACACAGTGAAACTTACTCTTGAATGATCATGCATAGGATCAAGCTGCAAAAAAGGGTACCTGCTGTCCTTTATTCCTCTGTTGCTTAGAAACATAGCAAGTTAGAAGGAATGCGCTCCCCAGAGAGGTCTGCCTGGCGCCGTCGTTATATGTTTTTCGGTGCCAGGCCAAGACCTTTTTATTTAAACAGCATTTTAATTGTTAGCGTATTTATTGATTTTATATCTTTGGCCAGGGCGTTTCCAATTATATTGTTTTTATATGATTATATGCATTTATTTATTGTTGTAAGCCGCCCCGAGGCTTCAGCGAATGGGGCGGCATAGAAGTTTACTAAATAAATAAATAGAAGGAACCTCCCAGGCCATCTAGTCTGACCCCTGGATCCAGCTGGCTCCGTTCATGACATGAGCCTTAGTACCCTTCCACCTCCCTTCTCTCTATTGCCAACATTTAATCTGTAAACTCTTTGTGGCAGTGATCTTTCTTTCTAATTGTTAAGGCAAAGAAGACCAAATATAGTCACAATCTCTATGGGGGAACAATAGTTCTACCCCTGGGAAAAATGCATTTTAAAAAATAGTCGTGTACAAGGTCATTTCTTAAAAGCTTGTGAGCCAGGTTAGTGATTCTCACAAAATAATCAAGAAAACTTTGTGGCCATGCAAGGACACAAAGCCAAATGTTCCTGGAAGAAATGCAGATACAGTGGTACCTCAGCTCACGAACACCTCAGTTCATGACCAAATCGAGTCGCAAACAGACATTTTTGAAAAATTTTGCCTCAGGTTGCGAACTCCATATCGGGTGACGATCGCAATCGCGCCCATCTCCCCACCGAGTGCACCCATGAGCGCGCCCATCTATGACCGTGATTGCACTCATGCTGGGGGGGAGGAGATGGTGGCACTTGTACTTGGGGTGGGGGAGAAGATGGCAGCAATCTTGTTCTTTGTCACTTTGTTTCAAATTTTTGTGATTAAAAAAAAAGTTACAGAACAGATTAACCTTATTTACATTGAACCTTATGGGGAAATTTGACTTGGCTCATGACCAATTTGAGTCACCACCAGAGTCCTGGAACAGATTAAGTTCGTGAGCCAAGGCACCACTCTACTCAGGCTCTTACATTATAGTGTTCCCTAAGGATAGAATGTCTTGGTCTTTTTCTTTTGGGGATTTTTCAACAGTAGCTGAACCATCTAGACAGGTTATCCAGTATCTAATTCCATAGAGTTCAACATATCAAAACCCCCACCTCTGCTAACTTTCAGCCTTGATTTTGAACCTCTGCTCTACCCGGATCAAACAGCGTGGAGCCAATGGGATGGCAGGATGCTGGAATAATTACAGAATACAGCAAAGAGCCAAACTGAGCAACTGGAACATTTAATTGAAAACTGTAACAGGAGCTGTCTTCGGGCATCCATTTATGAATGTGTGAAGTGGCTGCGGGAATGCTTCCAGGCTAGATCTTCCCCCTTGCTGATGCACCTCCCATACCCGCAAGAATCCACAGGCAATATGTGGTTGACTCAAGTCTGAAAGTGGCTGATTGAAACACAGTCATGGGAAACTGACCAGTCAACACGTTAGTTTGGTGCTTATCTAAAGCAGGCTTCTATTTTTAGCAGAAAGGCCACTGTAGCTTTCCTACTGAAAATACTGTTGGTGGTAAACACACTGTGTTTGAAAATAGGTTGTTTGTGAGATGTTCTGTTGTGTGAATCCAGGCAGTGGCCAAGTTTACAGAATCACCATGGCTTAAACAAAGTGTAGTGTGAACTTGAGTGGTGTGTTTATTTGAGGAGGAAACAACCCTTGAGGGTTATTTGCCGAATTATACATAGCTATGTGGATAATTAGGAAAACAGTACCTACTACTTGTTAGCATGCACTGTGGCTTGTTTAACTTGCAGTGCTTATTTATTTATTTAAAACATTTTTATGCCGCCCCCATCGCAACAAAGCCTCGGGGCAGCTCACAACAAGAACAAAATATACAAATATAACAAATTATACAATAAAAATATTAAAACCCGGTGCATCTCGGCTCAAAAGATTTAAAATCCTATAAATACCAATAAATTAACAATTAAAATAAGTTTTAAATAAAAAGTTCTTAGCCTGGTGCCGAGAAACAAATAACGACGGCTCCAGGCAGACCTCTCTGGGGAGCGCATTCCACAGATGGGGCGCCACCGCAGAGAAAGGGCTATACAGTAAGCCCCTAACTGAAATGTGATTGCCCTATTTTTTGTACAAGATCATTTTCTTGTAAACACTGTTCAGCATTTGTTTTTGGTTTAGATGACCCACAGCTTGCACAACAAGTCCACAATGAATGCAGTTATGATAAAAGTATAAAACTGAAGCAAGGAGAGTGGAATTTTAGCAAGCCAGAAATGATGGAAAAACATAATGTGGATTCTTGTGGGGTTGCCATATTCTTCTAATATGTATGCTTGTTGTGCAAATTGCCCATACATTTTAAGGCAATTCTTCATTGATTCAAATGTATTCGTGTAATTGCTGTAATGACATTTAATTGTGCAATTAGTATAAAGACATGCAATCATGTAATTAGGCTGTGTAATTACAATATATAATAATATTAGACTGTTGTACAAATGCTGTTTTTTTAACATGCAAAACCAGCATGTATGTGCTATTAAAAACAGTAGTGTTTTGCAGTGCAGCAAAGGGTATAAATATATCAAAGTCAAAATCTCCCCCTACACACAAGAAGCAGAATTTAAATCTGAAATGCTAATAATGCTGTAATTTTGACAGAGTATTTAAAGTAAAAATAGGGCTTGATAATTTAAGGAAAGGCAATTTTGTTCTGATCAGCAAGAGGAGGTGGAGGCGTGTTCTATATTGAAGGCTACTTGAAATTTAATGACTCAGAGGGATACTGCTCATTTGCATACTTAGACTGGATCCAAAAGTCGTACTAAAATGTGAGCATATGGTTGACAGTAGAGGTGTGTGGGTATGTCCTGTTTCAACAGCTGAATCATCCAGGCAAACTGAAGTTATAATACATCTGGTATTCTAGCTGAGAAAGGTACAGATGTTAATAGTATCAGTTTTACATTTTCTTGTATTTCAAGTAGAGGTGTGCTCTTGTGGACCAGTGTCTTAAAATGAAACACAACCAGGGGTTTCCTTTCTTGTCACATCTTGCCCATAAACAAACAAACAAAACAAATCCTGATTGAGGGAAATTACAACAATGGCTAAGGCCTTATTAGTAGTGGTCCCTCACTGGTGAAATTCTGTTTCAATTAATGTCTGTCAGGTGCCATAATTAAAGCCTTAAAGATTCTTGTTTATTTTATGGCTATAAGCAGTGGAGCTGTTCTGTCTTGGCTGTATCTACTGTGTTCATGAGACCCACTAATTGTGCAATGAGTTTTTTGTGCTTCTAAATATTACCCCAGAAATGAGTGGAAATGCTCATATCCTGTTCACAATAGCTCACTACCCGAAGTTTGGCTATGGGGGTTCATTGATGCACAGGATGTTGTTGAACTATGGGCTGTGATGCTGTATTATCCCAGCCATGGTAATGAACAGCAGTTAACTGCAAACAAGCCATAAAGTGGACCCAAGGTTTGTTGTTGTATGGTGAACTGCAGGTTGCTTTTAGTTAACAAACCATGGTTTGTTAGCATAGTTGGGTTCATACAATACAACAACCCATGGTTGAGTAACAGCCTCCTTCAATCCATACTTAACCTTGAGTATGAGTTGCTGCATTGTGTTAAACCAGCCAACATTTCTAACATGCAGGTATAATTTAGCTCATTCAAAGGAATTGCTTTCTGTGTTAGTTACATGGATTGCATTTCAGGTTTATATGCTAATCACTTCATGCCTTAAGCTACACGGTGCCCCCATTATACTTGCTTTGGTTATTGTTCATCATTAAAGAATTATTTACCAACTATTACCATGTCTTTCAATACCTGACATGATAATTGTGCCTGATTTAGTTTGCACAGACATGATCTCATTTCAATTCTTATTTAACTACAATGAACATAAATTATGGCAGAGTTAAAGATGCTATAGGAATTTAAAGTTAGTAATTTAAAGCAGTCTGCTTCCTAGATTTAAATATTTGAAGCCTTATTCTTCCTTTCTGTGCCTTATGTTGTATCAACATAAGATACAGGCACCGTGAATCATGTTATAGATAGAGTTAAATATAGAGAGCAAAGTATTTTAACAAGGCTGCAATCCTATATATACCCACCTATGATGAAATTCTATTGAACACTTAAAACACTAAACAGGAATTTGGGAAAAACCTGTCTTGCCTTTCACAAGTTGCTCCATACTTGGCTTCTCCTACCAACATGGGCAGGGTCAGAAAACAGAAAAATAAGTGTTTGTCACTCCCTTAACAAGTTGCAGGAAGAGGTGAAGTGTGAAGATCGCTTATAACTCCTAGCTTGCTTTGGAGCAACAAGGTAGGAGCTGGGTTCAGACTGAACAAGATTCCTTTCCTTGCTAGTAAGTTCCATGCTGCTGAAACCACCCCAGCTGGCAGGAAGTACCAAATAGGATCAATCAAGAAGTATAAATTGCTCCTAAAACAGAAGATTATGTGCAATGGTAATATGAGAATGCTCAAAATTGGCAAGGAAGAAAAAGAGGCATGAATTGTGGAAGCATGTTAGTTTCACAGAGGAGTTTCTAAAATTCTTGCATTCAGCATTTTGAATAGTTGCCTAAGTTGCAAAACTAAGTATGCATTGTCCCATCTTCCTGTAGGTGGCCATAGCTATGTGCCTTCTCAGCAGCCTCCTCTGCCTCTTTGAACCGAAAACAGTCAGAATGATCCAGCCATAGCTAAAGAAAGAATCTGGCAGAACTACCAACTCAGCAGAAGTTGACTGGAAGGCAGCAAGGCACAAGTGGGGTACCAAGCAGAACGTCAACCCCTGCCACCCAATCCACCTCTTCCATTAGTGGGACCCCAGTCAAAATATATTTGAATTGATTTTATCAAAGGCTTTCCTAGTTACATTCACCAAAAGTCCATTTAAACTTTCACCCACCCCCCACAAAAAAAGGATTAATAACCACAATTGGCTGGATGCATCATAGAATGGAACTTCTCCTCTACAGGAATCAACCACTGTCTCCAGGAACCCTTGTGATAAGTCCAGGGCAGATATTTGCTTCCTCAACACACTTCCATGCACCACCCTGTTCAGTCCTCCAGTCTTCCATAGTCTCCCAAACAGAACTAGTAAGTTACTTATTTGGTCCAACCAGGGTTTGTTGCCAGTAAAGGGAGCAAGCAAAGGCTTTTTCTCCTTCAGGGAGGCAGACTTGCCATACTGTGGGGATTTATTCCATCTGTAATCTGACTTCTCGCCACAGTCAAGAGCAGTACATCTGCCTGTTTCTGGTTTCTCCCAAGTCATGTCCTCCTTGGTTTGCTCCCTTTGCCTGTCTTTCCATTTGCTTTGGATTTCCTCTGCCATCACTGCTGCAGTTTCTCTTGAGCAGGGTGGATACAAATCAATGATTTAAAAAAAAAATAAATCAGATTTTTTAAAATAAAATGTTTTTTAGGAAAAACCTATCTAAAGATAGTACTCTCTTTAGGATACATTATAGTCCAAAATAAGAATTAGTTTTTAATTATGTAGCATGAGGCTGTATATTCATGCAATGTTTACATTTCTTGGTAAACGAATTCCATTAATTCATTCACAATGTCATGCTCTTCCACAGGTTTCTATATGCTTATTGGGCAATTTTTCTATCTAGAAGATATTATCCCAGATGCTTGGTTTTACAATTCTCAAAACTGTGAATTTGTGTCTGCAGAGAGCACATGCCTCTTCTTCATAGCAAAAATGTTATACATACAGAGCTGAGAAAAAGACCTTGATCCCATTGTTCCTTTACACATCTATGTATACAAAATCAACCCCTTACCTAAGTGCTAAGTTTCAAAAACATTCAATGAATAAAAGATTGTTGGAAATGAAATATGGTAGATCAGCACAAGAAGCTAAGGGTAAGGAGGGAGGGGCAAGCAGTAAAAATGAAAGTAAAACCTTTTGAGCAAAATACTCCACAAGTCTTTGGATCTTTTTGTGTATAGCCTGAAGTCTATCATATTATTCTATCCCTGGAAGAGAAAACCTATAATGGTATCAGGCTGTAAAAGAGACCCAGTTTGGGAATATTTTAATGAAGTTCTTCTACCTACGGGTAATGCAGGCATGTGTGCTAATTATATAGAAAACCATGATTTAAATCTAGGCTTACTACTGATTTAAATCGTGATCTATATAAAATCCCCCCTCCTCTCACCCTCTCTCCTGTCTTCCTTTTATCCTCCAATCTTTCCCTTCATTCCCTTTTAGCCCTGCTCCATTTCAGGGGTTGATCATTTTGGCTGGGATAGCAAGCTGCAAAGAAGGCAAAGCGTGTGACGTCATTAGCCTGGGGCATCTCTCTTGCCAGCTGCACTGTCCTTGCCAATTGTGCTGGCTTGAGTGCCCATTGGGCTGCGTCACCAGCTGTGAGGCTAGGTGGAATGCCTGGAACTTTTGAATTCATATTTCATAGCAACCTGTAGTCTGTTCTTGAGCTACAGCAGTTCATAAATTTATGAATTCTTGTATTCTAGGCTAACAAGACCCCAAATGGGATCTAAAAATGGTTTCAGAATCAGACGTGGCCAAAAAAATAAAATTTTCAGGGAAAACAGAAGATGGAGGAAAAGTCTATGCGGTCCTACCAGACAGAAGAAAGTGCTTAAGGCATAGGCATCCTTAAGGCTGTGGCCCATAGGAGGTTAGTGAAGAAGCTGGGCTAGAGGCAAGGCTAGCCTAAAGAACCACAGTCAATGTGCTGTGGAGCTAGGCATAGTCTCAGGCTGGGTACAAAGCACCAGCAACAATTAAAGGCATAACCTATCCTGGTGTTAGGTTGGTGTTTCAAGCTTGGGTTCCCTTGAAGAAACTGTTGAGACTTAAGAGGGCAGAAATGAAAAGGCAGCACTGCCCCTGAATGTGGTGTCACAGCACAGAGGTGCCCTCTTCCACTGACAGGGTCAGAAGTGGGAGAAGGGGGGCAGAGCTATCTTCTCCAGCCATGCAGATAAAGTCCTGGGTTCCTGGGCTTGTCCCTCAAAAGAGCATCTGGAGGTTCCAACCAGAGATGACACCGAAACCCAGCTTTTCCCTTCCTCCTTGCTATTAAACACTGTCTGTCCTCCAGGGATTCTAGGCTATGATTCCTGCAGGGCATGGAAAGCGGTGATGCAAATGTGCAGCACAGTCCTGTCCTTATCTTACAAGATAGTATATGTGAGGAAGAGTTGTGGACTTTCTATGCAGTTCTGCCCCCAGTTAACTGCTCCATCTCACTCTCATTTGGCTGCCTGCTGAGCCAAATGCTGCAATCCGCCAGCATGTCTCCCATGAGAGATGCCAAAACGGAGCAACTCAAAGGCCAAAGTGTTGCCAGAGGGTGGCAGGCAATGACCTTAATAACTATCTCCATTCACTGATCTCATCCCCATTCTACTGCTGGACTGTGTGGCTCCTTGGAAGAATGACATCTTTAAAATACAAATTACAACGGAATCATAAATGGAACATTAAAACAAGGCTAAGTTTCAGGCATCCGTCAGTGGCATATATAAGAGAAAATGGATTTATGATCAGAGTACAGATGTGAAATCAGATATTATTTCTTTCAAAAATCTTTTAGGAGATAAAGTCCTCCCCCGTCCATGTACCGTACCATTAAAATGCCTTCCTTTGATATTCTTTTTCTGCACTTAGGAATGAGCCATCTGGTGTAAAATACAGAGGACCCTCAACACACTTTTCTCCATCCAAGTAAATGACAAACCATTCATGTCTATGGGAGAAACTAAACGACTATACTTAAGGGGCAACACTGCGATGGAGTCTAAACATGTACCCTTCCACTAGCCACCCAAGCTGATGCAAACTGAGCTTGTACCCATCGTCCCACTTCTTCATCAACCTAGCCTCATCCTGGAATCATCCAGTGTTCTGTCACATTCTGGTGTGACAAAACATTGGGAACTGGCATTCATACAGGCATATAAATTATCCCTGGCTGATGAAGCAAAGAAGCCAGCTAATGTTGCATACTGTCAGTGTCTCCATTCTTAAGACAAAGCATGCAGGGAGATATTTAATCTTTCTGTAGTCTGGCTCATGCTGAAGAACCCTCCATTCATCATCATTATTAATGATATTACAAGGTATTGAAGTTCTCTCTTACAAGTAAGGCAGCCCATAGGAAATGTCAGACTGATGCAGTATTTTAAATTTAATATCGCAGATCAAGATGACATGCTAAGAAAATTTCTTCTTTGTAGGAGCTGACCAAATACCCACAGTACCCTTTTTGCCCAGGAAAGAATGGTGATGTATACACTAAAACATGAATTCCAGAAAACAACAAGATGTCAAATACAAAACAAGACACTTGTTACTCAGTATTTAGACTGAGGTGGCTGTTCACTAAGTTCACATCATTCCCAAGTGACACAGTGTTCTGTGCACTGTCTGTGTGAACAGCTCAGTCTTCTGCAAGGCTCAGAGTGCAAAATGTTTACAGTAGGGGTGCAGCCCAAGTGCCAAATTCTGTTCTGGAGATGCTTTCAGGGGCTGGGAAAGGGGTGTAGTCTTCTAGGAACCCTATGGGGGAGACTGGGATTCTGCGACAACTAGGCTGGGCCCAGGCCTGAAGTTCCCGACCTCCTGTCTATAGATGGATGTCCAGGTTTCTTTGCAAATTAGGGCCAAGGAACTTCTACCAGGTTGTCTAGCAAAGTGCTTGCAGCTAAACCATTTCTTCCCTCTCTCTCTCTCTCCCCCACCCCATCCCCACCTATTTGACAATCAATACTACAGCACTAAAAAGCTGAGTCTCCCACAACTGCTATTTTTAAATAGCATCTTGCTGAAATGATGACAGTATGGAGAATGATGTTTCCACTTCAAGAAATAAAGGCTAATTTTATTTTTAATAGTTGGCATGCTTATGACTGCATTGTCAGCATTTGACTTTCTAAAACCAGAATAGGTACTGCATATGTCTTAGCCACTAATGTCTCTCCAGCCTCAAGCTTGGTCTCCAATGGTTTTCTCTTGTAGCCAGCTCCTGGTTCCCTTGTTCATGGGCTTACTTCCTGGAAGTGATTAGCCCTTTCAAAGCTGCCATTTTAAATTTCCCACAATGGGCAAAGGCATTTGGAGCACCTGGCATAAGAGATCCAAGAGTACCGGCTCCGGTGAGCTCTGTTGAGGTTCTGGGTTCCTGGTAATTGTCCAAGGGGGCTGGGTGTTCAATCTCTCCCTCCACTGACTGGTGGACAAATCTGTCAGTCTTGCTTCCACTACTCAAATTTTAAAATCAGAAGTGCTTCCAAAACCTTTAATGAGAAATTTTCAAATTTGGTATTGGAAATTTGGTATTGGAAATCCACCGAGGCCTCCTCTGAGCAAGCTGCTGTTGAACGGCTGCCATGATTCCCCCCACAGTGGGGAGAGGTGGGAGGCGTGCTGCTCGGCCAGCCACGGCCCCATCCCTTGCCTCCCCTCGCCTCAGAAAGCAGCCCTTACCTTCCTCCTCACGGCCCTCTCCCAGCTGGGGGAGCTGCCCCATGCTTGCCTCTCCAGCCTCCCACTGACGCTCCCTTGGAAGCGGGGCAGCGGCGAGGACTATAATTTCCATCATGCCCAATCAGCATGGCCAATGGAAGTTGTAGCCCAACTCATCTGGACAGTACCAGTTTTGACAAGGTTGCACTAAAATACGGGAGTCATTAGCTCTGCATCCAAATACAGCCATTGTGGGAATTGTTCTGGGCTGACTTGATTCAAATACTAAGAGTGGCATTAACAGTATTTATCCTTAGTATTTTTGCTTTATTCTTTGTAAAGAGAGCCAGCGTGGTGTAGTGGTTAAGAGCATGGGACTGGGACTCAGACGATCTGGGTTCTAGTCCCCGCTCGGCCATGGAGCCAACTGGGTGACTTTGGGCCAGTCACAGACTCTCAGCCCAACCTACCTCACAGGGTTGTTGTGGGGATAAGATGGAGGAGGAGAATGATGTAAGCTGCCTTGTGCCCTTTGTAGGAAAAAGGCAGGATATAAATAAAATACAAATAAATAAATAAATAAATGCCAGTTGCAGTCATCAGCTGCATTATACTATACTTAGTGCCGTGGTTGTGTTGTAGCTATGTCCCTTGAATATGGACATGCCCTTCCCCACCTAATCTTGGGCTTCTGCTGCAGCCCGAGGAAGCGGAGCAAACATTTTTTATGTTTTAATTAATGTTTTAATTTTAATTATTTTTAATTTATTTTAATTTTCATTAATTTTTAATGTGCACTGTGCATAGGAATTCATTTTTTCAAACTATAGTCCGCCACCCCAATAGTCTGATGGACAGTGAACTGGCCCCCTGTTTAAAAAGTTTGAGGACCTGTCTTAGATCATGCCTCTATGAGATTTTTACCCACTTCCAAATGCATCTTTCTTCTTCACCAATACCCCTAGAAGTGCTGCTACCTCACACAGCTGCTTGGGTTGCTTGTGTTATATGGGGCTGGTCCTGATTGAGGTATGCAGGAGTTTGGCAATAAATCTTGCCAATGATTTTAATGGTTCTTATCCATTGTTTTACGTTTTGACAAGTTAGCAGGCCTACTATTTACTAATACAAAAAACAAAAACCTGAACAAACTCCCCCTACCCTGACACTCACATAGTTCCCTCTTCCCTTTTAAAAATTCTTCATATCTCTGGAATGTTCATCCTGTGCCTTGCAGGCCTGACAGCTTGTCTAGGAAGCTGAGAGACCCATATTTACTCATATTTAGAAAAGTAGTTGACAAGATCTTTGTCATCTTGGGAAGAACAATTTGCCCTTCAGACAATCTGTTTCTGTTCCAGATGTAGAACCAGAAAAAGAAAACAAGCCTTCAGCCCATCTCAACTAACACATTTAACAGGAGCCATGATCAATTCAACACCTGCCATGGTGCATCTGCCACAGAGCCTGATTTTAATTAATGAAATAGAGACAGAAACTCTCCAGTCCACCGACCTTGAACCCACCTATGGGCAAACTATTCATTCCCTCCATTTAAATAACAAATTTAAAATTCCAGTTTGGAAACAGGACAATGCAGTTGCAAATGCTGATCAGTTTGCAGCAGAGGAAAGTAATGGAAAGGCATGGTGTTTCCATTGGCTAACAGGCCATCTCTCTTGGTCTTACTCTTTTTCCTCAACTGTTTCTATGTAAGCTGGTTATTTTTAAAACTTTGGGAACCAAACTAAGCAGGCAAGAATTGGATTTATATATTCAGATATTCTGTTCCTAGTTGTTATTCTGGCTACAGTTTTTTGCATGAGCTGCAGCTTCTCAACAATCTTCCAGGGCAGCCCCACATACAGTTCATTGCAGCAACCTAATTCAGAGATTAATGAAGAACAGAAACCAGGCTATCCCTGGAGAAGTACAGTTGTTTGATATCAGTACAATGATAGCAGCGCAATCTCAGTCTAAGCTCCAGATGATTCCATTCAGTAATTTCATGTATATGTTAAACAGCATGGAGGACAAAACAGACCCATGGGGAATCTCATACTAGAGAATCCACATGCCCAAGGAATATTTCCCAGGATCACTTCTGAAGCCTTTCACATAGGAATGGAACCAAAGCAACACAATACCCACCTCCAGCTCAGACAGCTACTCCCACAATGATTGATGGCATTAAAACCTTTTACAAAAACAAACCTTTTACATAAACAAACAAAAATGATAATTTTCTTCATTTGCTGACTAATGTTATTGCAAAGTAAGTCTGCAAAAGAGAGCAAGTATTTCAGATCCACTACCAATAGTAAATGGGTGTTTTGTGACAAGACAATGAGCAACCCAGTGAGAACAAAATGACCTAGCATCTCCACATGGTATCAATATATCACAATGTGACAAAAATATGTTTTTGAATAGCCACATTGCAATGTTTGCATATATAGGTCACACAGCAATTTTAATTTGGTCAATTAGGAATAAAACCTAGTTTGTGAATTCAGTTGTTAGGGTTATGCCCAAGATGTTTTAAATGTTTTAAATTCATGAAACACTACTCACAGCTCATAGAATACCTGATCTCAGAACCAAAGAGAAGCTCACATGCTTTCTGATCTTCTAAAGAGCCCAAAGGTGCTTAAATGGGAGAGAAGCACTTCTGTTATTACACTATACTACAATGCATCCTGGCTACAGTTGTGTGAACTAATTTTTACCGTATCTTTAAAATAAAACAGTAGATAAAATTAGGAGTAGCACAGGTTTGCAGTAAATATGGTTAGCACTGGTCTATATAGGAAGCAAGCATGGTGCACATCATGTTCAGAATCACATCCATTATAAAATTACATAACACTAGAATTAGAAAAGGCATTGGAAGTTATTTAGTTCAAACCCCAGTTTGATGCAGTTTGTTGCAATTAGGATCTTCCACTGCTGAACAATGCTTATTGTTGGGGAATATATTCTACTGCTTAGCCGAGATCTGCTCCCTTGCCAGTTCCACCCATTCATTCTAGTCCTGTTCAGTGAAGCAGTAGAAAATGAATACGCTCCATCTTTTATGTAACAGACCTTCAGATATTTGAGGACACCTATTATGACATGTCAGTTTTAGGTCTTCTTCATACTCTACTACTGAGTTAGTAACAAATTTTAGAGGACTCTTTTTGTGTAAGATTTCCTCAGGAAATAGCAGTTTGTCCGGCAGCACACATGTGTATAAAGAATCAGTCCCCTTTCTCCTCTAAGACCTTGTCTCCAGGAGGTCAGTCAAGGTGTACTTCATGCACAAGCATTTCCTTTTGGCTGAGATCAGCTTTACTTGATACTTTGCTGATTTGTAGTCTAATTGGTGGCCATGGGAGTAGCACAGTCTCTTAAAACTAACACAACTTCTAGTATGACAGCCTAGTGCAAAGTTATAGCAGCTAATCATATCATGGAGCCCTGAGGGAGTCATATGCAAGGGGAGACTATTGGCTTTCTTCAGGAAAATAACAAGGCAGCTATGGCAGGAAGTGGGAAATTTATTTCTCTTAATAATGTGTCATCTTTGCCCTACACTGAATAAAGCTAACAACCAACAACTGAACAGCAGGAGGAAAACATGAAGAAAAAAAAAAAAAAAAAACAGAGCAAAGGAGGCAAGGCCTGCTCTTTACCCAGCAGTGGCATGGAAAGCTAAAGGGCATGTGCCAATTAATTCTCAACAGGTTCTCAACGACTGCTCTAAATTCAGGAATTAGAAACTAAAGGGTAATTTTGAAATGGCAGATGAGCACAGCGGTAAAGCATGAAACACTCCTTGTGCCTTATCCTCAGAAGAGCAACTCTTAACCATTCCATCCTCTCCTTTCCATATTGACAGCTCCCATTGTTCTTTTATGGTCCCAGAAACTGCCCTTTCATAACTGTTCTCATATCTGTCACTGAGTGACACTAATGCCGAAAACCCAATTAGAGCTATGAAATGCCTCTCTTAAAACATGTCCTGTCATTCCAGGTGCAGGTATATGGTATACCTGTTTTCTCAAGAGACAAAAACACTCACTCAAATAAACAATAAAAGAGTAAACATTTTGCATAAGGAGGATTTCACTTTCAGAAATGTGAAACATGGCAATGTATGCATGGTTCCATTATCAATACGTGAGGTAATACTTGCAAGTGCATTTTGTAACCACTTCTGCAAAGCCTCCCTATGTACCAGGAATTCACATATTGGGCTGATCTGGTCATCCAAATCATGGTTTAACACTTGTGTGAATGAGATTTGGAAGGCTCTCCAACTCATGTACCTCCCCCATTTTCTGTAATCCCCTCTGTGGATGTTGCTTATAACCGTCTGGACTAGTGGCCATTGATTGTCTTATCCTTCAGTGTAACCCCACATCCTACTTCAATGTCCCTTATCCTCCAAGCCCAAACAGCAATTATCCCACATATGGGGTGCTGACTGGGAATGATGGGATTTGTTGTCTGACACATCTGAAAGGCACAGGCTGGAAAGTCTGATCTACATGCAATTCACTGATACAATTTGTGGGTTGTGAGCAATAAGTCTTTGGTCATCTTCAGAAACTGATTTTATCCTTTATTTGAATGTATCTCTTTACTTGCTTTAGCCTTTGTATATCCTTAAACATCCTTCTGACTTGGGACTGTGCCGAAGTCTCTGTGGAAGGCCAAACATGGAACTTGATCATGTTGTCCACATATCAGGACAATATCAAAAGTGTAAATAAAATGCAGCCAATCACTCCAAAAGAAAAAACCCTAAACATACTCCTAAGAACCATGAGAGTGCACATCTTCCTTTGATATACCCCAAATACTTTAAAAAGACATTTCATTACACTTTGTGAAGTCTTCCAGTTTGGACATGGGCATGGGAGCAGTTTTGTTCTGACTCTGCAAGATAGATCCAGGTTTAATTCTATCCTTTTTAAAGTAATATGCTGTTTTTATATTCCACCTTAATGAAACTTTTGCTAATATCAACTACAAGATAGTAAGATAGAAAGTGTATTTGTACCTTATTTCATCAACATTCTTCATTAACAGCCCACTGCTAATTTCACAGTGAGTAATGAAGCAGAAACGTTTAAAGTTATTACCATGTAA
This sequence comes from Varanus komodoensis, assembly GCF_004798865.1. Classification (NCBI taxonomy): domain Eukaryota; kingdom Metazoa; phylum Chordata; class Lepidosauria; order Squamata; family Varanidae; genus Varanus; species Varanus komodoensis. Next base: position 13,611,867 of record NW_025335409.1, on the reverse strand, counting down.
AGATGTTCATATACTTTGCACTGAATTTGATCTTTAGAAAGAGTGGTTCTTAGATTTTAAAGTTGAATGAACAACTAATCTTAGGCATGTTGTCAGTGGAGCTGCCAGTCTATCAGCAAGGCCAAACGAAAGGGCTGGGTACTAAATGTTATCAAGTGATTCTGAGTGAGAAATGAACATAATTGTGAAATACATGAAATGACTCCTTGAACTGGTTGGAGTGTGCACCTGTTTTTGCTTTGGCCATATTTCTGTTGTGAGAAGGTCTTTGCTGTGAGGTGAACTTCGGATTAAGCCTAAGGCTCTTTAAGCCCTTTTTTGGTCGCCATCATCATCATCATCTCTCTTTTTTTTGCTGGATATTGTTCTTTAATACAGACTGTTATAAACAGCTGGGGTTGACTTTTGTGACTGAAGTCATTAAGTCTTTTGTTAAGGTACATAAACAACCCCCAATTACTTAGTTTTTGGCACATGTGCACAGAAACAAGCTGTGCATAATTGAGGGTTAAATAGGTTGTGTCCTAGATGGGTCCCTTCATCCTCAATGTCTACTGAAGACTTTTGACACGGAGACATATATAGGAAGGGAGAGTAGTCTAGCTCAACATCAGCTTCTGTGGGAGAAGACCTTATGTGGCTCAGCAGCCTTGCTGCTGCAAGCTCCAGACCAAGCTCAAGATCCACTACTATTCTGCCCTCTTCCTGTAATGCCATGAGTAAGAAGCAAGCTTCAATAACAGCGCAATTTAATTTCCAACCTATAAATACTATTAATGTTTGTGCAGACCTTCCCTCTGAAAAACAGCTGTTTTACAACCAATTTCACCAGCTAAGGAACCCCTTCCTCTAAGAGCTTTTGTCTAGTCTGCTTGCTCCTTGACTGAGTACAATGAACGACTGTCTACCTTAGTAAACTTCATGATGGTCATCTTGAGAGCAGTTTGATGGAACACATTTGTTGGTCTCCTCTAACATGCCTAAATGACAGGTGACCACACAAGCAGACCCTCTATTTGATTGCTCTCAAATGGGAGAGCTGAGGAAAATTTAGATCAGAAGACCAAAACCAGTAAAACAAAGATCATTATGCCTTTGAAGAATAAGTTATATAGCACCAAATCCATCAAGTTAAATCTAAAAAGAAATTAAAAAAGAAAAAACCCTTTGTGACTACTGAGAGATCGTTTAGAAAGAAATTTAGCACCATTGTAAAAACCTGAAGGATGCAATCCAGAATACAAGACAACCTCTAACCATAAAGACAACTTATGACAAGTCATAAGCAAGCATGGTTTCCCACTCAGAGATGGATGAACCTTCATCTAAAAAAAACCTTGGCACTTTTTTTTTGCTGCCAAGCAACTTCATAGGAAGACTCATCCTTCAGTGACCAACTCCTGGCTGCTACAATTAAGCATTCTAAAAATAAAGATGGTATGCATAACATATTTCATGCAACTTATAGCTGCTTATGCTGAGTTAACAATTGATCTTACTTCTATCCAAAGGGTTGAATATTTATTTTATAATTACATTAATGCTTGAGCTATTGTAACCTTTGCCTCCCACACTGTAATTGCAGAAATCTTTAGTGCTTGAGAGATGTTATTCATTAGGAGTATATCTGTAAATAGACATTTTGTGGATATGCTTCAGCTTTTCTCTTGGGAAGAATGTGAAGGACACTATGCCCTTCCAAATCTTCAACTAGGCGACAGCTAGTTGGGGATTTTATTGACTTTAGCATGCCTGTAGTTCTTTTGTCTAATCCCTCAATTCTGGTATCTAAAATCAACCTAATCTTAAGTAGGATGTCCATCTCTTGGGAAGTACATGTTATGTTACACTAATGCTCCTTATGATGCTTTTTTCTTGGAGGAGTTGGATCTGATTAAGAGTATTGGTATCCTTCCTGGGAAGAAACAGAATACTATTGTATTAAGACTTGCAGCACCAACTGAGTTCTGAAAAAACAACTCCTTACAAGACTCTGAACGTGTTTCATCTAATAGGTGCCAACTCTTCCGAGTTGCATTAAAAAGAAGCAAAGTACAGCAAAAAAAAACCTGAGCAGGGCAAGTGTAGGAAGCCCCCCCCACCCCCGCACCCCAGTAAAAAAAATCAGAGAAATGTTACTTTAGAGGAGAATTTAGCCAGTTGCTCTGCAAGTGAGGATGTATATTTTCCTAACCAGGATCAATACATGACCTTTTCTAATCATGAAACCAGTGGACTCTGGCCAGTTTTATCTGAATGCCATCCAGATAAGTAAAGAACTTCTCCAATGAAATTGAAAAGTTCAAGTCCTAATAATTTGGATGCAATTCTTGAACAAACAGGGACTTGGTCTAGCTACTCTCTCTAATTTGCCTAGGCAATTCTTGTTATCTCCTGTTTTCCAAGCACCTGCACCTAACTGCTGTATTGTGGGAGAACAGGAGGTAGGTTTGGATACAATGGTTGAGCTACACTTGGGACATGCTAACTGCCCCTTAAAAATCCTCTCCTGCATTCCAGCAGAATGAAATTTTGTGTGTAATACTTCAGCTTCCCGGTGGAGTCATCTGCCTGTGGTGGCTATTTTTTCCTTGAGTAAAGATGATCCTAAATATGGTCCAATACCTGTCCAAATTTTGTTAATTTTTCTGGAATTTGCCTACTGCATTTTGCATACAGAAATGACTTAATTCTAAATGACTCCAGAGCTGATGATGCTTGATGTGAATCCTCATACATCTCTGCTAGAGAAGCAAGTGTATTTGACCATATTCTTGTACATCGCCAGTTCAAAACAAGAGGCTGTAACTGTGGAGTTGCAGCTTGTATTAATAGTGATCATCTACTTGTGGAGCTATTTCTCAACAGCTTCTGTCCTTCCAAGTTGACAACTCAAGCCAGCCTATTTTCTGGTTAACTTATAGCAAACTCCAGGAACATTAAATGTTCTCGTGAAAACAGTCAGGCTTTCAACAGGTTTATTCATTCTTCTTGTTTAGTGAACATTTCAGACTTAATCTCTGTAACTACTCTGCCTAGTCAGGGAATTTCCGCTTTTGAAGAAGTTATGTAAACTTTATACTCATGCTTACTAATTGTTCAAAACTCACTAAAACTAAATGGTGCAACTGGGAATGTGCTACATTCTGGAATTGTGTTCAGTCAGCTTACAGGATATACCGTGCAAATTATGAGCATTGCTTTCATACTCATATAGTGAGCTTACTGGCTCTCCCACATTAGAGACATTCAAAAGGAAAGTGGACAATCATCTGAGCAGGATGGTATAAATTGGTGACTTGCTACCATCTCCCACCCCCACCAGCACGATTGTGCCCGTCTCCACCTCCCCCCCCCCAGCATGCCTGGAATTGTGCCTGTCTCCCTCCAGCGCGCTGGGATGATGGGTGCAATCGCGGTCATGCTTGGGGGGCGGGGAGATGGCCACGCTTGTGCTTGCGGTGGGTGGGTGGGGGGAATGGCCGCGATCTTTGTCCTTCTTGTCACTTTGCTTCTTCACATTTTTCCAATTTAAAAAAAAAAGTTACAGAATGGATTAACCTTATTTACAGTGAACCTTATGGGGAAATTTAACTTGCCTCACGACCAATTTGGGTCACGACCAGAGTCCTGGAACACATTAAGTTTGTAAGCCTATATGCCAAGGGACAGGACAACATTAAAAGAATCTCAGTCTCTTAATTAGAACATTTCTTTGCTAAATCTTAGATATTAAATTTTCTATTTTTTATAAGAAAACTCAAAGCTAAAATCTTGTGTTAATAAAAACAAATGTATTAAAACTCACATATCCTTGGCAGTGCACTGACCAGCCATGCAAAAGCTCGGACAAGTCATGGCTAATGAGTTGTGGCTCGTGACATCATTGCCTGGTGCCACTATTCCTTTCCGAGCATGCGCATGACCCCTATGTGTGCTGTTATCCAATGTTCAGCTGCTGGAGCAATGCCAGGTTGACTTGGCTTGTGTGCCGACAGAGAGGGCTCTGCATGCCCATTGCAGCATGCATGCCATAGGTTCGCCACCACTGCAATAGAGAGTTGAATAGATTCTAAGATTAGGAAAGAGTATAAGAAACTCTTACATCATGAGAAGAAGGAATTTCTTTGTGAAGCTCATGGCAAATGTTGATAGCTGCATTGATAACTCATCATCGCAAATTATTTTGGCAGCTACTTTTGGGAGCCCTAAGTAGCAGCAGAAATTCTGAGTGCCACATCCATATTAGTATTGTGGGGAATAATTTGTTCCTGAGCACTGCTCCATTACATTCTGCTCCGCATTTATCTTCTGATGTCCCTGATTAGCCACTACTGTGGAGGATTTACTTCTCCAGCTAAAGCAGGTAAGACTCCAGGACCTGACAGACCTGATGCCTATAAATATGTGTGTGTATCAAATTCATCAAATTCTTTAGGGGAGACTGTAGGGAAAGCATATTAAGAGCAAGGCAGAACAGAATGCGGGGGCAATATCCTTCTTTTTCATCTTTTTTTAAATCAGGGTGGGGATTTTCTTCCAGGAGCCATCCCAAGTTTTTAAGGCTAAAATGATATGCAGCACAAATTTAGTACCTGTATTCTATCTGCCTCCTTAAATAAATTCAATTCTCTTACCTTAGGATGTTATTTGGTACACCCAAATGTGTCTAAGGAGCTGTTTTAAAGTTAGAGGCTGGACTGAATTCCATAGTCTGGGTCCAAGTTATCCATTTTTGACTATGTTGTAGACTGATGCTTCCTACAGACCCCTTGGTCTCTCCAAGACCCTGCTGGATACTTTTGAATCCCATTGATCAAATACTGTGATGGGTATAATCACATTGGTAGGGCTTTCGACAGGCTTGTTATTGCCCAGGGATTTGGCTACTGCTAAATCAGTTGTGATTTAGCTGCTCCTAGACCAGACCTGGGCATTGTACGGCCTGCAGGCCACATCCGGCCTGATGGCTGACCCTGACTGGCCCACATGAGGTCACTGGCAAATTAAAAGTCAATGCAAATATATATCGTTGTAATATAGATGCAAGCAATACAACTGCATTGCTTTTATTTTGAAGGATCTGCTAAACTGAATTGAATTTATTGCTTTTCATGTAATGTTAATGTTCTTGTGAATATTCATTAAATAGTGCTGTTCTGTGCTCCACATTTTCATTGTATCATTGTAATGTTTCATTTACTGTTTTTATAGAGATATATATTGAGCAGAGCTGTAAGTATATTGGTCCGGCCCTTAACAACTCTCAAAGTTTCTCATGTGGCCCCATAGGAAAATTAATTGCCCACCCCTATCCTAGACACTGATTCCAGGACCTGCAAGCTCTTGTATGGGGACCATGCTCATCCCAGGCTACAGGTCTAGGTGCTTCCCCAAAAAAGGGATGCCATATTTGTGCTGGCTGATGATTGCTAAATATAGGACAGTGTTTTCACTTATGAAATGTAACACACTTCCTTCTAAACTTTTGGACCAATGAATCCTTTTGCGTGCAATAGATGCTGTCCATGTAATAATACTGAGGTGGAAACATGCACCATGTCCTGCAAATTTTATCAAGGAGCTAGCAATGACCTTTACAATTCTATTATACAGTTCTTTCTTGGTCATTCCACTGAATTGCTAATAGTTTTACTAATTGAGAGCTCAAATATGTCAACTACTGAGCAAGTAGCTAAATTTTTCAATTTGGCTATTTTTACCAAATCTCTTATGAACAACTATTTTCTTGAAGGCAAGTAATATTATTTATGTTTGTATTTATTTAATAGTAATATAATTGATAAGTTAGATGCTATATTGACTGCAAGCAAGATTGAATATATGCAATTCTTGCAATGTATTCTAACTTGCCCAAATGGTAGGAAGAAGCAGTGTTGCTGACTATTTATGTATGCATGTTATAATGTTGCTCCTTTCCCACCTGGCTGAGTGAAAGGACCATTTTATTTTTTAAACACTGTAAAAATATTTTCATTGAACTGATGTGGCTACTAGAGAATCAGAAACTACTTCTATGACAAGGGAAGCCTTTTCTTTAAAATTGTTATTTTTATTATTACACTGACTTTATATCTTGCCTTTTTTCCTCTTGTGAGGAACCCAGGGCAGCTTACTTAGTGCCATTTTATCCTAACAACAACCCTGTGAGGTAGGTTGGGCAGAAAGTGACATTTCAAAAGATACCCAATGAGTTTCATGGCCAAGTGAAGACTAGAACCCAGAATGCCCAGGTCCCCAGTCCAATATAGCTTAGATAATTTTAGCCTGGCAAGTAAAACCCTTCATTTTGGGTAGACTTCTCCTGCTCATTTTTTTTAAAAAATGGTTATTAATAGTATTTTTATGCTGCCCTGATAAAACTCCTGGGTCAGCTTGCAACAAAAATAAAAAAAAATAAAAACAAGAAATATAACTAAGATAAGCAGAGATCAGGCATACAAATGAAAGGAAAAGTATAAAAGGAGAATCTACTGCCTGTTTATAGCCAGATGACTAAAAGAAAACCAAACTAAAACAAAAAACCCTTCTGTGAAAAATGGTCTTCCCTGCTATGAAAATAACATCAGTCAGCAAGCATCTCTGGGAATGCTACTCCACAAATAGAGAATGACAACCACAAAAGCCTCTTCTAAGAAGCTTAACTTCAGATGGCAGGGAAGGGAGGCAGGGAGGACCTATAAGAACAGCCACAGAGTTCAGGTAAATTAACTGGTAAATCAGCACATTGCACATACTATGTTTTGACTGTGTATGTACATAGTAAGACGATGAACGCTTTTGCATCATCCCTGGGAAGCCACAGAACCTTGTTCAGTTCTCAGTGATGAGTCCTGTAAACGGTCTTCAGGTACCTGAGCTGCCTTTACTGAAGTCTATGTATAACTGTAAACATATCACTATATTTCTCTGTACATACAATATATAGGGGTAACACAGTATAAATGAAATTGCTGTAACAGAATAACTCAAATGTGATAGCAGGAGTGCCACATGATCTCAGATTAAATTCACCTGTTTCTGGAAGTTCCCAGAGATATGGGGACCATATTTAAGTACATTGTCATGAAGACCAAGGAGCTATCAAAACAACTCTGGAATAAAGCTTTGACGGAGCATCAAACTACAATATGAACATCTGCTGAGGCACCATGAAATTCATTATCACAGAATGGAAATGACTTGGCCTACATAAAGTTGTCCATAAAAACTCAGTGACCCGATAAGGAGGGCATTAGTCTGTGAATCAAGCAAGAGGTACATGGTGACTCTGAAGGAACTGGAGAGATCTGCAGCTGAAATGGGAGAAACCACCCACAAGACAACTATTCACTGCATGCTCTGAAAAGTGAGCTTTATGGAAGAGCAGGGAAAGGGGAGCCATTGCTGAAACAAACCCACATCAAAGCCTCCTTGGAGTTTGCATAAAGTCATATGGGAGGCAAAGTGAAGATATAGAAAAAAAGATTCTTTGGTCTGATGAGGCCAAACTCGGACTTTTTGGCCTTGCTGCAAAATACTAGCTGTGGTGCAAAGCCAACAGTGCTCATGGCCATGAGAATAGCATCCCCAAAGTAAAGCATGGTGGTGGCAGCATTATGTTTTGAGGATGCTTTTCCTTGGAAGGGACTGGGAAACTGGTCAGGAGAAAAGGGATGGAGCTAAATAGAAGGATATTCTAGAGGAAAACCTGTTTCAGTCTACAGGGGACGTGAGGCTGGAGTGGGTTCACCTTCCAGCACACAGCTAAAATAACACTGCAGTGTTTTCAGAACAAGAACCTCAATATTTTGGAATGGCCTGGTCAAAGCAAAGACTTCAATGCAATTGAGAATCTGTGGCAAGACTTGAAAGTTGTCATTCACTAATGATTTCCTGCCAATCTAACAGAGCTGGAGAATGGGCAAACACTGCAGGATCCAAATGCACAAAGATGAAAGGGACATAGCAAAGAAGACTTCCAGTTGTAATTGCTGCCCAAAGTGCTTCTACTCATGGGAGAGAATATTTATACAGCCATCAAGTGCCAGTTTGTTTTAGTTGACTTAATTTTTGTGCCATACTAAAAATATTTTTGCACCTTCACAGTGCTGATTATCTTGTGTACAGCAAGGAGTAACATAAACTGAAGCTATTTAAATTCTAAAACAACAAAACTTTGTTTGGAAGATGTGGACAAGTGAAAAGGGGCGAACACTTTTGCAAGGCACTGTTTTAATGCTGAAAGAAGACTTAACTTACTAATGATCCTATATTAAACTGACTCAGGCTAGAAAGTGACTTGATTCATCTATTCCTAAACCAAAATGGAAAATTGATGGAAGCTCATGTATGTTTGAACAGCTTTTGGGGGAAGGTTAAAGTTGTAGGCTCTTTTTCCATTGAAATTTACAGAGGATTGCACTTGAAAGTATTAGTTACACCTTTACAAACTGACTCACATATTCACCCCACTGCCCAGCAAATCCATAGGACCACTCTGGGAAAGCCAACAGGACTCACAAAATATCATGACCAGGCTGTAAGAAAGACTAACAAATACATGTGTGTGCACATGCACAGAGAGACATTCTTGTCATCTTCGTACACATAGACCAAAAACCCTGAAATGTTTTGCTCAGGCCCAGGCAATCAAAAGACTTGCAAACCTTTGATGATGGGTTGCCATGATACAAACTGCAAGAGGAAAACTAACTCTCATATATTCATGCTCTGGATTGGACTCAATAATAATACCCTCCCCCCATATTTATAATCCAGTGCTCATTCTCATCTATTGTCACTTCTGAACGCTTTGTAGTCAAATTTAGAGCCCTTGTGAAGAGATAACATTCTTCAAGTGCTTAATAACTCACATACTAAAGCTACAAGCAAGGAAATGCAACAGTAAATAACTCGTTGGTCCCTGTGCACTGCAGCAGCAGCTCAGATTATTTGGTTAAGCCCCTGCCTTGGTGATTAATGGATATTATTCTAGCTGTAAATGATGGGGAGAAAGAACCTGAGGAAGAACAGCAGCTGTGATATGTAAATGTCTGAAGATGTGAATGCATTTTAAATTAAAAGGGCATTCTTTTCTAGTTCACCATGACTTTAAACAATAATGAGAGCACACCAGTTTAAAGACAGAGCAGCACCATTGGAGAATGGGCCATTATTAAACCTTAGTAATAGGGCCTGGTGTCATTTTGAACAATTCCTTCATGCAGTTTGGCTGTAAAATGGAGCAGGAGTTTTTGTTGGTTGGTTTTTACTGACAACTGATTTAATTGTTGTGAAAATCAGGGCATGTCGTGAGCGGAGCCGGCTGGTGCCGGAGGTCAGACTAGATGGCCCAGGAGACCCCTTCTGACTCCCACTGTTTCTGTGTTTCTAATTCAAGGCTCTATGTGCTCTGGGTGAGGACAAAAGAGAAATGGGAAAAAAATAACCAACATGGAGAAGTAATGCATTCATTGTTCTTACTTGAGGCAAATTATTTACATATAACTAATTAGAAATGTGATTTTTCTTGCCATTCTTAGTTATTTCTGCTACTTTACTAGTTTGTGCAATTTATTTGTGCTTTACTGGTAATGGAAAGGGGCTCATACTTATGCAAGGCATTTAAGGCTCACTCTCTTTCAAACAGTTCTGTGCAGCCATGAGAATTAGAAACCTGTTGTGAGAGATCAGGAGAAAAAGGCACTAAGATCTGGATGTAGGGAGAGAAAATAAGGGCTTAAAACCGGAATTGTGGGTTGGTGAGCTCATATTCCCTAAAGTTTAAACACCAAGCCGAAGCTGCCAAATATTTTCTGATTCAGTTCCTCAAACACAAGAATCTGCAAAAAGTGCTCACATTCTCAGGATTTCTAAAAAAGAGCTATCAGATTGTACAATGCACAAATGCTAGATCAATCACGGTTGAACACATCATCTAGAATTATACCCCTTCTTGGGAAGTTGCTCATTTGGAGTCCATGTTGAGTTGTACCTTTTCTTTGCAGATTTAGTGTCTTATCACATGTGCCCTTTTTTTGTACGAAGTAATGTCAATCTGGTCTGTTTTTACAAATCTCTTGCCTTGCTTTATCACATCAGACTTGATGGCATGAGTAACAGAACACACAGCCCATAAAAATATTTTCAACTGGCACTTGTGATTTGATTTGCAAGTCAAAGAAATGAACCAGGACCAACTACAGAAATGCAGGATAGAAGGGATTGTTAAGCAGTCATGTGCATAAGGGCTACCTCAAAATTCTACAAATCAATTACTAAGAGATTACATTCTTAGGAAGAACAAGAATGATGTGTGTATGTACTGATATGGATATCCTTATGACTCCACTGGGTTCTGATCTATGACAAATACAGAACACTGCCTTCCTCAGTTCCTGTCCCTTCCAGGTCAAGCATTGTGATGCCCTTCAAGTGGACATCAAATCAATTGTCAGAGATTACTGGAGTGCTAACCCAAAACATTTGGAGGGTGCTAGGTTGCCTCTCCTCTGTCCTTTGATGTCATCTTCAAAGCCTGGACCTAAAAGTAAGGCCCTTGAGAAATTTTACAAGGCCTTTAATATTTTCAAACAGGAGTGTAAGACTGGAACAGCCCATGTAGCAAACATACTTTCAGGACAGCACCACTTTCTGAATCATCATATGAATACAATCTCCTATGATTATGGTGGTTGTTCTGCATTAATATCCTTTTTTCTTTATATAACTTTTTTCCTCTTGTGAGAAGCCCGAGTTTGCTTACCTAGCTCCATTTTATCCTTACAATTACAACTCTGTGGGCTGAAAGTCTGTGCCTGGCCAAGGGTCATCCAGTGAGCTTTACAGCTGTGTGGGGACTAGAACCTGGATCTCCTGGGTTCCCAGTCCAGCCCTCTAACCACCACACCACACTGGATTTCCTACCAGAAATCAACTGACTGCCATGTGCTACCAACTGCCAACTCAGAGCACACCACACCAGTTATTGTCTACAAACATGCCATACAGTAAAGCAGCATTTGTGCCTGTATTTGCTTGCATTCTTAAAACTACTCTATTAATCTGAAGAAGTGGGGAAAACACAGATTAAGAGGGCCAAACAGGCACCTTTGGGGGAAGGCTTGCTAGAAAAATAATAGAAGACCAGATATCATCCCTGTGTTCTCAGTTAAACTCTCCAGTAAATAATTTCATTTCATTTTTATTGCATTTCTATACCACCGGATAGCCTAAGCTCTCTGGGCACTTAACAAAGATTTAAATATAACAATTTATTCCACTGTATTGGAAGATGATCCTTGTTTATTATAGGCCTTCTGTGGTCCTTATGAACAGCCCTACCGTCTTGAGGCAGCTGCTCCTTGTCAACACTGAGATGCCCAAGTGAAAAACAAAATCCACCAACAAACCCAGTGCTACCTCTAGATTGTATCTAATGTTATTTTAACTTAAATCCCATTTATTTCAATGAATCTACTCTAAGCGGGACTGCCTTCCATATATATTCAGGAAACAATATAATGAGATCTAACAGTATCAGCCATACCTCAAGGCTCATTCATCTGAGCAGGTGGATTGAAGAAGTCAGGGTGGGGTGTGGACAAACTGATGGCCTGAGGCAGGATGCAATATGAAAGAGCATAGCTGGGGGTAGTCTGACAAATTGGGAGAAGGAAATGGGAAGCTGAGGATGAGATGGGGATGGCTGGTGATGATCTAATATGGGAAAAAAGCAGGGAGACTAGGGGTGAGATGGGGAGGCCCCAGACTCTACTACTTTGCTTTCAGGTTTTTCAGCAAGCTACTTTTCTCTCAGCCTCTTCGGTTTGCCTTCCTGAGAAATAGGTGTTTTGTGAATGGATATGCCAACCTCAGTAATGAATCTGGGACTGCCCATGGCATTGCTCATAACACTTGCCCAACACTGCCCAAGTCTGTCTTAGAAGGATGGTGAAGGACTGCTTATCCTCATTCTCTTCTACCTGGGAATGACTGGAATCACTTGAGACAAGATCCCCAAATGCCTGCAGTTTGCAGACCATCCTGAGTCTTTGTGTAATAGGACAGGATAGAAAAGCTTTAAGTAAAGAAAGAAAGAAATAGCCATTGCTAAAGGTCACAGGATAGCCTCAGGCTGAACACTAAATCAGGAATCAGATTTGCTTTGCATTCATATGCCTAGCTTGATTTGTCAGTCAGAGCAGGTAATACTAAGTGATACAAACCTAATCTGACTAGGTCTAAGGTGGGTTAACAGGATCTTAGTTATTTAAAGATTATGAAAAACAAATATTACATTTCAGAATTACTGTTAAAATAAAACTCACCATCAACACCCAGTGATCACATAAAGCAATAAAGGCTGCAGTTCTACGAACAGATAGACAAAAAAGAATCCCACAAGTCCCAGCATTCCCCCAGAGAATGTTGTGAGTTGCAGGACTTCACTAAACATCTACACATGCATAAAACTGTACCCTGACACATTTGCCCAGGACAACACAATGAATTAGGCAGAACAAGGACTGCAATGTGTTCTGAGTTTTGTTGAGTCTTCCACTATTGGATGGCCCACACCACTGCCTACCTCACCAGTCCCCCTAGCACAGGCATTCCTTGCTTTGCTCTCTGATGCAAGGGAACATTTTACAGGAATGTAAATGACACCAATATTTGGCTGGGAGGGGAGGGGTTCAGAGTTCCTGCCAAAAATCACTGAAGCTGTTTCAATCTTCCCGAGCTACAGGCATGCACAGGAGCAGCACCCATGATGTGTGATGCGCAGAGGCCAAGATGAAGAACACGGGAAGCATGAAAGAAGAAGATGCTATGGAGGCAAAGACAAGAAATGGTACAAGTGGGAAAACTGAAGAGCAAAACCTAAATACATCTTTTAACAACTTTAGGAGAATTAAGGGCTGCTTTTCTGAGTACAGAAAAAATGTGCAAAATCTAATTTGGAATGCAGAACTTTTTTTCTGTATAAATATGCATAGGACTGCATCTTTAAAAGGCTTCTTTCCTCCAAAAACTAAAGGTAGTTATAAAAAGGCAGGGTGATTTTAACATGAAAGCAAGCACTATTCTTGACAAACAAAGAACATGGACATAGTAGAACGGTGATTTTTTTTTGGTTTCTGTTTTTGAAGTGTGTGCCTTGAAGCACCTCAGAATAACATGGCTCTTTAAAGCAGTCCTACCTTTGTTTTCCAGCTTGAGTTCTTCTGCTAGTAAGCTATCTTGTCTATTGCCAAGTACAAATGCCAGGAATGACAGGATCAGAGCATCCAGGATTCCAATAATGGCCAGGATATACGCCCAGCGGATTGAACAAGCCCCAAGTGTGTACTTGTCTGTCTTTTCACCACACATCCGTTTCACCTCTGTTGCATCCCAGCCATCAGGATAAATCATGCAGCCAAGGACAAGGCAGGCAGCTAGGAAAAGAAAAAGAGGAAAGGAGTGAGAACTTCATCTATAGCATTGTTCTAATTCACAACAATACCCATATTTAGCTATTAATTCATCTTTACTTTTAACCGAATATCTCATATTCAAGTTATTTCTAAGAAAACGAGAAAATATTCCAAATTCAGGAAGTTAAGATGCCACCTATCAGTTTGAAGTCCTGTCAAATATTTTTGCAAAACTGGCACCCCAAACAACTCATTTCACTTATTTACATTCCTTCTTAGCCTGTTCTGAAGAAAGCATTTGCAAACAAATGAGGAAACCTATCCTTCACTGAGAGCTCAGAGCAAATGAATCTATACTATAAATTTCATTATTTCTTCCAGTCTAAGGCAACAGTTAAGGCTAAACATGTGGGCTCAATTCCCAAGGAGCCAGGAAATGGGAAGCTGATGCCTTAAGTGACAGTGTCCTTGCATATAACTTACTCTTCATGTACCCACAGTTTGCATTGGTCTTTCAGGCCCAAATCCAGGCAGGGGAAATGGCATGTCTGGACCAACAAAGATGACACATTTTGTCCTGATCCTGTATTGCCTTATAAAATATCTGAGCTTTACTTGTTTTGTTCCCCTTCCTCTTCTAATTTTCCTGAAGCAACATGTTTCTTGCCTGGGGATTAAAGGTGCAAACTCACACCTGCTTAATTGGGAGTGAAACAGACATTCTAAAAAGGTATGCACAGGGGTACCCTTTAGTGTATGATTTTCCCTCCCCAAATTACAGCAGGAGGCCTTTAAAACCTCTGTGGCTGTTATTCAGTAATACTGCTTTGCCAAGCTAAAACAGAATTCAGTTAAAGATAATAGGGGGAAGGAAAGCATGCAGCAAAACTCAAAGCAGAAGTAAAATAATTTCCAGTACATACAGTACAATACTGCACAGACAGGAAAAAGCAGACACACTATCACCAACCCAGCACCCACACTAGTGCCTTTTTTGCAAGCAATTGTGACAAGGTAGAGGTGCTACTTGCCCCCCTTTCTTACTCCCACCTGCCAGAGGTCTGTCCAGCCTGACACCTCGGTGACAACTGGGAGCCAGAAGAGGGCTCATCAGGAGAATAGATTTAGAGATGCTGCTCTTTTCCACAGCAGATTGCACAAAGAAGATCCTTAGGGCAGGAGGCGGGCAGAACAGGGATGTCTATGGCACCTGTGCAAAACAGCAGCTGTCAGTGGTGCTCTCTGGCTAGCCATTTGGCAAAAATGGCAATGGACCGTTCTTGCCAAGGAGTTCTTTGGTTCTGGCCTGATGATGGGTTGTGTTTCCTGGGTTTGGACAACACAACAAGCCATCATGTCACCAAGAAATCACAATTGTTTCTGTTCGTGGTTTTTTAAGTCCAAACCTACCATGCTGAAATACCACAACATTAGATCAACAGTGGTAAAATGCCTCAGTGGCTTGTCAAGATGCATGAACCTGTCCGCTGTATTTTTAACATCAATGGAATGAGACACTAACCATGATGAAAGGGGTAGGTGGGAGAACTCTGCAGACAAGATGACACATACAATTCCATGGTCCACTCCTTCAGTTTGCCTGACAATCTAGTCATGATTCATTAACCTTGGTGATGGACCAGTGGCTTGATCTGCAACCAGGAGATATATGTGCATACACCTATCAGTCCAAAAGTATGTCATGAATCTACGTTAAGGCACTTCATATTTTGTGTACGTACTTGTGATCACGGCCCAATATAGGGAGGTGATCAGCCACCTGAAATCCAAGCCAGCCTTAAATGGACAGTTATGCATTGACAGAGGTGATGCCTCCCATTTTGGAAGCACTATCTACTGTAATGCTAACTTTCTGTAGAATCTTTTAAAACATTCTTCAACCTTCTCTTCTCATATACCCTTTGCATGCCTAATGAAGGCCACACTGATTTAGGGAACTTCCCACAATTCCTGCATAAAAGAGGAAGCTCTTTTTTGGACTAAGGAGGGCATACAACTTTATGGATCATAAATCCAGCACAAACAGCTGAACCATGAACACTTCAACTCCTTTATATGAGGCTCATTGATTTGTTGATTATTAAAAATCCTAAATCTTGGGTGCGGGAGATATGCCACAACCAGTGAGAATGAATAGCGAAGGGCACAAAACTGTAAGCATTTGATTTTTATTTTCAATTTGGTTTGGCTCCTGAAACATCCAGTATGGATATATTTGAGTGACAGCAGAGGTGGGAAGACAAGCTGGCCCTGCTATGGTACCCCCTGGACTATCAGCAGGAGGACCAAGAAGAAGTGATTGGGCAAACAACCCACAGTGAGCCCGATTGTTTCCTGGGCACACTATGGCTTGTTTGCAGAACAAGCAACTAACTGTGGTTTGTTGCCAGGGGACAGCTTGACATGAATGTACTTACTGAGCCAGTTTTTCTGTCATACCCAATTACATATATTAGTAGTCATGAATCTCATTTTTAAAATGATTAAGGATTTATTTGGAGGGAGCCAGATTTTGAAAATACAGGACTTAATAGTTACAGAGTTAGGATGCTGGACTGAGGTATTAGGACTGTATAAAATTGAGAATTCCACAACCAAATGTCACACTCACGCATTGCTAACTTTGCTTCTGTCATCACTCTCATGGTCATAGGTTTCTCAAGAGAGAAGCTTAGTTTTGTTTTCTTTGATTGTAATAGGAAAGAATTTTGTTCAGTTTGCATTTTGACAAAAATCACCTAATTCACCCTTCTCAATTAAACATGCAAACCAGAACAATTTTACTTTGGTATTCACAGTTTGCACTGCAGTTCTCCAAACACCTAAAAATTTTACCTACAAGAGCTACGCTGGTAATTGGACGGCATATAAATTTCATAAATAAATAAATAAATAAATACTGGACCTACAAAATGTATATATGAAGGAAACACACATATAAACATGAGTATATCAAGTGCAAAAAAGTGTACATTAGGCAAACATTAATACCTACTACATATTAGGAGAAATACACACAAGAATGCATACAAATTTTCATGGAGACTTTTTTCCACAGAAACTGATGCAAAATCAGGACAGAATGAACTAAGAATTAGAAAACGAGAAACTGAAATCAGCACAGTCATCCATTCCTATTTGCAATCTTCTATAAAGCGTCCTATACTTTGACTGCACAACATTAACATTTTAGAAGAGATCAGTTAAGCCTTGGCTCAAACTGGAGCCTTGCTTCGAATCTACAATGTATTGAAGAAGCCAATGTAATTTCACATTCAATTTGGTTTGAATACTTTATGCATTAAATTGGAAGATTCCTTTCTTTTTCTTCTTCTTCTACAAAGCCTGTAGCTTGGATCATAAGGTAAGCTAAGAGGCAGGACAATCTACTGAGGTCTGAGCACTTTGAGAATTCCTAATCTCTGCTGAGCTCCTGCCAGCAAGGCAGAAGGAAGAAGTGGCATTTACTCCACATTAGAAGGGGGAAGGAAACTTAACATAGTGCTATATTACATAGCAATGCCAATTCCTAAAATCAAGATCCTCTATAGTCTTTATCATTCCCTTCAGCTATGTCTCCTAGCAGGACCAAACATTCTGCCTTCTAGGTTCAGCTCATTTTACATCTTCCTAATATGCATAGGTAGTGATTAAAGATGAATAACCTATTAATATTCACTTCATTGCCCCAATTACATTTTTGTTTGTGGCAAAGTGCTTAATTACTGATTTCCCCTCACTTTTCTCTTTTCCTTTGAAATACTGAAATAGTGCTACTTTATTATAAAAATGAGACTAAATAAAATTGCTGAAAACTACAGGATGTTAGTGTTAAATAAAGGCACTTTAACCCTTAACATTCCTCAATAGTGCTCTTTGCCTCTCCTCCCCAGTCAAGTAGAAGCTGCATCTGTGTTTTTTATTACAAAAAATGTTGCTTGAAATCAGGTCTCAAAAAACAAAACAGGCTAATATAACACCAGAATATACACTCGAATGCAGCAAACTGACACTGTCATTTGGATGCTCAGAAAAAAGTGAGTTCACACAGGATGGCAATTTCAGAGAAGGAACACACTTAGGCAGGCCCTGTAAGACATAAAAAGATACAAAAGGGGGAAATATATATTTTTGTAAAGTGGAAGATATTTGAATTGATTCTCTTCATTAACTGGCTTCAGGGCCAAGTTACTTAGAGAAGAGGGTCTGCCAGGCTACAGTGCAGATGGTGTAGCAGTGCCACACTCAATTGCAGACATCTGGCAGACAGGTGCAAGATTTTGTATCTGGTGGCTAGCCAGCATCCCAAACCTATCTTTCTGGCAATGAATGCAGCTGGAATGAAGATGGTTTAGCGGAGAGAGAAGCAGAGCAGAAAAGCGGAACACACTGGCTGTCAACCTTTCCTCATGGAAAGATCAGAAATAGGACCACAGTCCCTAGCGATAAACACATATTCTGCATCAAGTATCAATCTCAAGAGCCTTCTTTTCACAGCAAAACAAGGATGAGCAGATGTGTTATTGTTCTTCTGTTCAGATGCCGGTTTGACTTCATGAGTTTCTGACATTGCTATAAAACTTGGCCTTATTCCTTGCAATCTTAATGATGCATCTCTCATGTGGAAAAGCATTTATTTTAAAACATTCCAAGTTTGTAGAAAGCTTAAGTAGATATTATGTCTTTCTTAGGGGATTCTCACATATAAAATGTGGGTTCCCATGCCTCCGCCCACCATACCCCAAACTAGGTTGAGAAGTAATGTAAGATCATATCACAGGCAGGTCAGACCAGATGGGATAGCAGGATGGACCAAAAGCTTCATGAATTGGCAGGATATTACTAGTCCATGGAAAAAGAAGGAAGAAGAAGAGGAGAAGGGATAAGGGATAAGTTTGTGAGTTTTCCTTACCAGATGAGCACTCCTTTCCTTTGGTGGTACAGCAGGAGAGCAATTTAACCTATGAATAAATCCATAAAATGGCACAGCAAGAGATGGGAAATGGCAATGACATTGCAGGCAGTATCAAATCATTGTCCACAATTTTCATATAACAGGTTACCCAGAACTCTTGCCGCTAAAATATACAATCTTGATGGGGAAAAAATGAAGCTATTCCAGAAACAGAATATTTTGACTGAGTGATGAGCAAATGATATATATACCCCTTTAGCAGAAGTGATATCTGGAAGGAAAGAACACCTAGATCTTCACCAACAAAAGAGTAACTATGGAATTATTGCACTCAAAAATGATCCTTTGTAAAGGCCCTTATTTTCAACTAGCTGTGATGGGAAATGACCTCTCTTATCTTTGGCCATGGTTTCTGGGGAAAATAAAATCAACAGCATATGCCAAATCATCTGTAAAGTGGGCAGCTTGTACAGGTTTGTTTGAAACAGATGCTCCTTTTGAGAATGGCAATGTTGGCTAGGGGGCAGTAAAGAAACAAAATAAATAATGTTAAATAAATAATGTACGTGGGAGAAGAGTGGGGAAAGACACTTCCAGATAGCTTAAAGGTCTGTATGAAGTGCACGAGGAACAAAATGACTATTCAAATTCAAGCAAAAAGGATAGTTTCCAGTTTTACTGTTCTCAGCACCATCAACATTGTTTATATTTTTGTAGGAGAGTCACAGTATCATGGGGCACTGGGGAGAGGATGAGGAAAACTATTTTAAATACCCAAGCATCACAGAGTTCATTTCAAAATTGCAAGCTGTCTTCCTGGAGAAGAAGGCACAGAACAGCTTTAGTGCAGGACAGCATGGCTCTCCCTGTTTCTAACAAACCATCACGACAGAGCCTGGACTTCTCTTACTCTCAGGAGAGGGAGGATCTGGTAGTTGGAGAGGAAAAAACAATTCACTGGTGTGAGAGGGCCTCATTTGATGTGAATATTTTTATCACAATGTGGGGTAAATAGCCATGGCAGCTGGGCCTCAAAATGGCATGACAGAAAGAGGACTGGGCAGACAGTGGTACATTTTGAAGTGAAGGTGCTCATCCTGGCAGACCCCATGGCCACCCTAAGAAGAGGTCCCAAAATTCAGAAGCTCTGTTGATTCATACCAATGCACCAGTTCTAGTGGAGAGTTTTCTTTCTGCCAGAAGCATGCTTTTTGTAAAACTTCATTGGCCATTCAAGACTAAGCTACTGTAAAATACTTTACATAATGATAGAGAACTCATAACTATATAGTGATGCTGGCAAAACCCCTGCTCCATGCGCACATGGAGCTACTGTGAGAACTGCAGCTAAACAGACACATACAGAGGGAATTAGGAATTAAAGAACATGAGCATTCCTGCTTTAAAAAGGGGGCTAGCATTACACCTGTGTGAGCCCTGGTTCCCTGACACAGTTTAAAAGGAGAGGTCTGCTGGTCTGCAGCTATGCTCTGTTCTCCGCACTTAGGCTAAGCAAGATCATGCTTAGGAATGTGCTTAGAGAGACTTCCAAAACAACATGTACAACATGAGGAGCATTTCCATCAGCTAGGAAAGCACCACACAGAAACTTTTCTTTATGGTGCCACTTCTGTAATTCACCTAAGTCACAGGGAATCACAGGGAAAATCAAACAAGGGTTCCTTTGGCATTCTACAGGAAGTGCAAATGGCTACTTATTTATTACTAATTATTATTATTATTCTTCATGCATTACATTTATTATTAAAATTTGCAGATGATTCAGAATTAGTTGAGATAGCTAATACCGTGGAAGACAAAAACAAAATTCAAACTGATCTTGATAGGCTGCATGAACAGATGTGTTATCTTCCAAATCACAAGAGACAGTGGTTCCCCTCTATTCAGTGCTATTTAGGTCCCATCTTGAATTCAGTTCTGCACTCCACAGTTTAAGAAAGATGAAGCCAAACTGAAAAAGGTTTACAGGGGGGCAACAAAGTTGATCAGGGGAATAGAAATGAAGCTCCATGAGAAGAGATGGAAAGAACTGAGCATGTTTAGTCTTGAGAAGAGAAGACTGAGAGGAGATACAGCATTTTTCAAATACTTGAAAGGCTATTGCATTGAAGAGGACCAGGATCTTTTCTCAATCATACCAGACTGCAGGACACAGAATAATGGGTCTCCGGCCTGACCCATGAACGTGGACACACTCTGGACCTGGTTTTCTCAACAGGGCAGGAAGAGGGTGACCTGAGGGTGAGAAATTTATGTTTGACTCCCCTGTCATGGTCAGATCACTTCCTGGTGAGTTTTGTGCTCGAGAGTGACCTCTCCTTCTGTAAGGGTGCGGATCCGATTGTGTGGGTCTGCCCCCAGAGCCAGATGGACCCGGATGGATTCCTGAAAGCCCTGGGGGAATTTCCGGCTGACAAGACTGGCGCTCCTGTTGAGGCTCTGGTCGATCTGTGGAACAGGGAGATGACCAGGGCTGTGGACACGATCGCTCCTAAGCATCCTCTCCCACCGGGCAGAGCTCGCTCTTCCCCTTAGTATACACCTGAATTGCGGGCGATGAAGCAGGTGGGGAGACGGCTAGAGCATAGGTGGAGGAAATCACGGGATGAATCTGACTGAACACACTTGAAAGCCCACTATCAGGCCTACACTGTGGCGGTGAAGGCGGAGAAAAAGAAGTTTTTTTCCACTTCCATTGCCTCCTCACAATGCCGTCCGGCAGAGCTTTTTCGAGTGGTGCAAGGCCTGGTTCGCCCCGGTCCTAAGGAAGATCTGGTTCCACCCTCAAAGGCCCGCTGTGATGACTTTGCCAGACATTTCAGGGAGAAAATCGCTCAGATTCATCACGAGCTGGACTCCACTAATGAATCAGAGGTTTCTGGGGAGACGCCAATGCTGCCGTCTGGTCCAGAATTATTGGATGAATTTCAGTTATTGCGGCCCGATGATGTGGACAAGGTGCTTGGATGAGTACGTCCCACCACTTGCCTATTGGACCCTTGCCCGCCTTGGTTAATAAATAATTCCAAGCACGGGATTGGGACCTGGATCTTGGAAGTGGTTAACGCTTCTCTGAGGGAGGGTCAGGTGCCTGCCCCTTTAAAGGAGGCGGTAGTCCGACTGGTCCTGAAGAAAGCATCACTGGATCCAGAGATGGCCACTAACTATAGACCAGTGGCCAATATCCCGTTTCTGGGCAAGGTATTGGAGCGGGTGGTGGCGGGACAACTCCAAGCACTCTTGGATGAAACTGATTATCTGGACCCATTTCAGTCCGGCTTCAGACCCGGGTACGGTACTGAATCTGCCTTGGTCACCCTGTACGATGACCTGTGCAGGGAGAAGGACAGGGGGAGTGCGTCCCTGTTGGTTCTTCTGGACCTCTCAGCAGCTTTTGATACCATCGACCATGGTATCCTTCTGGATAGGCTAGCGGGATTGGGGGTCGGAGGCACTGCTTTGCAGTGGTTCTGCTCCTATCTCAACGGCCGATTCCAGAAGGTAGTGCTGGGGGACTATGGCTCTGCACCATGGCAGCTATGCCATGGAGTTCCACAGGGTTCCATTTTGTCCTACTTGCTATTTAACATCTACATGAAACCGCTGGGAGAGGTCATCAGGAGGTGTGGGCTATGGAATCATCAGTACGCTGATGATACCCAGCTCTACCTCTCATTTTCCACTAATCCAGGTGAGGCAGTGGCTGTGCTGAACCGGTGCTTAGCCGAGGTAATGGGCTGGATGAGAGCCAATAAACTGAAGCTCAATCCAGACAAGACGGAGGTCCTGTTGATTGGCGGATCGGGCTTCGGAGAGGGTGGATCTGACCTGGCCCTGAATGGGGTTGCACTCCCTCTTAGGGACAAGGTCCACAGCTTAGGAGTACTCCTT
This sequence comes from Varanus komodoensis, assembly GCF_004798865.1. Taxonomy (NCBI): domain Eukaryota; kingdom Metazoa; phylum Chordata; class Lepidosauria; order Squamata; family Varanidae; genus Varanus; species Varanus komodoensis. The sequence continues at coordinate 13,589,598 of NW_025335409.1, read as the reverse complement.
GACCCGGAGCTTTCATTGGAAGCTCAGGTGACAGCGGTGGCGAGGAGTGCTTTCCTTCAGCTTCGGCTGATTAATCAGCTGCGCCCCTACCTGGAGTACGACTGCCTGGCAACGGTGACACACGCGCTGGTGACTTCCCGCCTTGACTTCTGTAACGCGCTTTACGTGGGGCTTCCCTTGAAGACGATCCGGATACTTCAATTGGTTCAAAATAAAGCTGCCAGGTTGCTGACGGGGACGGAGCGTTATGTTCACATGACTCCAGTCCTCCGACAGCTTCACTGGCTTCCCATTGAAGTCCGGGCCCAATTCAAGGTGTTGGTTATGACCTATAAAGCCTTAAACGGCTTGGGACCTGGTTACCTGAAGGAGCGCTTACATCCATATATGCCCGACCGCCCCTTGAGATCTGCGGGAGAGGCCCTTCTCCAGGAACCCTCCGTGAAAGAAATTAGGAGGGTATGTACTCGGAGGAGAGCTTTCTCTGCGGTGGCACCCAATCTTTGGAATGTGCTCCCCAGAGAGGTCCGCCTGGCGCCGTCATTATTTGTTTTTCGACGCCAGGTGAAGACCTTTTTATTTAAACGTCATTTTAATTGTTAACAATATTTACTTATTTATCTGGCCAGGGCGACTTCTTTTCTTTTCTTTCACAACTTTTCTTTTATAACTTCTTTTATATCGTGTATATTTTTTATTTTATATTATTAATTTTAATTTTATATTGTTATTTTTATATTGTATTGTATTTTATTGTGTTGTAAGCCGCCCCGAGGCTTCGGCAAGGGGTGGCATAGAAATGTTCTAATAATAATAATAATAATAATAATAATAATAATAATAATAATGGGCTTAAGTTACAAGAAACCAGATTCCAGCTGGACTTCAGAAGAAAAATTCTCACTCTTAGCACAGTACAATTCCCTAGGAAGGTCATGGGCTCTCCCATGCTGGAGGCATTCAAGAAGCAGGGTGGGACCGCTATCTGGTAGGGGTATTTTTACTGGAGTCCTTGAACAGGGGACTGGTAGCCTTATAGGCCCTCCCAACTCTACCATTCTATGATTCTGTGATTCTATACTATTGTGCTTTAGAAGCATCTCTCTTATTCAGCTGTTGTCTACCTGGGAAATTGTTAACTACCTGACCATATTATACATCCATGTGTGAAATCAGTCCTGGGAGTCCCTTCTTATGCTGGACTGATTTTTCCCAGCCATGTAAGGAAGAACCTTTTGACACTATCATGCTATTTTCTTGTCAAACTGTTTGCATCCTGCCAGGAAGCAATTACGTTGGTAACTAAAATGTGCAAAGGCCAGAAAGATGCAGAGAATTATTCTGTAATGAAGAGAATTAAGACCCTGAAGGGGCCAATTGTTGGTTGCACCAGGAAACACAAAAGGGGTTTAACAACCAACCGTCAGTGCCTTGCTTTTAAACATGTATTTTAATGAAGAAAGAACTGAAATCAACCTTCCATCTTCAGTATACCCCCAAGGACTAGATACGCAGTCAACAGCAACAATCTATGACACTCTTAGCAAAGCATTCATCTTACAGAGGGAAGGTAATGTTTGCATGAGAAAGTAAGATACTCCAGTGGCATCATTCCTCATGGTGTCTCAGAGGGATACACATTAGACTTCCTGGTTGTGCTGCCTGTCATGTGCTGTTCTCTACTTATCTCATCTACAGCCCTTCCTGATCCTTTTTAACAGTTCCATTAAGGGGAAGGAGGAAGCAGAGAAAGGGACAATAGGCCCTTGAGGTTCCTGGGCAACATCACTTCATTCACATTGACATTCAGCAGTGACATTTCCCTGCCTTCCAAGAGTAGATGCCTTACTGAACTCAGCAGCAGCGAGTGTCAGCAACAGCCATGCCCCATCAACAGAAATCTTGAGATATGAATAATGACAATAACAGCAGAGACAGAAATAAGGCAACAGTTGCCAGAACCAGTTCTTTGCTCTTTCCTGACCACCTGAAAGTGAGATGAAGGCCACTATGCACAACCAGTACTGAGATGAGAAGCACCACTAGATGGATTTCCAGCTAATTATCATATATTTCACTGCTGTTCGATCATGGCCACTAATTCTTGTATGGTAGCTATCAACCCTCTAGTTGATCAAAAAACCCATATTTTTACTATTTTATGCTGATCCTTTGCACAAGCCTCCTCTAACCTGGTTCCCCCCCAGGTATTTTGGATTTAAAACTCCCATCATTCCTGACCACTGGCCATGTTGTCTGGGGCTGATAGAAGTTATAGTCCAAAACACCTGAAGGGCTCTAGGTTTGGTTAAGTTGGCTTTACAGTGCCAATCATCACTATTGCCCTTTACAAAGTAACCAAAGCAAAAAAGGGAAGGAAAAAAATAAATGGCCTTTGCTCCACAACAGGAAAAACTGACACACAGAGAAGTAGGGTAAATAAGGAAGAAAGAAACGGGATGACTAGAAGAGAGCAATAGCAACAAGGAACGGATGCGAGTAAATTCAGCTATGTACACAGTCCTTGTTTAAATTGTAGATGAAGACAAGGCAGTGAGTTATTTATATTGCGATTTATATCCTTCCTTTTTTCCTACAAAGGGCTCAAGGCAGCTTACATCTCCTCCATCATCTTATCCTCACAACAACAACCCTGTGAGGTAGGTTGGGCTGAGAGTCTGTGACTGGCCCAGAGTCACCCAGCTGGCTCCATGGCTGAGCGGGGACTAGAACCCAGATCCTTTTAGTCCCAGTCCCATGCTCTTAACCACTACACCACACTGGCTCTCAACTTACATAGTCAACAACTTACATAGTTACTTACATAGTCAATAACTTACATAGTCAGCAGAAATGTAATAATTTCAGGCCCATCTAAACTTTACTATTGGGTTTCTGAGGGATCACATTCTTAATGCTCCGAGCACAATACATATTCCTTACAAAGGGTGCACTAGGATGTTAGGGAGTCCCTTGGACTGCAAGGCGATAAACCGGTCAGTCCTAGAGGAGATCAACCCTGACTGCTCTTTAGAAGGCCTGATACTGAAAGTGAAACTCAAATACTTTGGGCACCTAATGAGAAGGAAGGACTCCCTGGAGAAGAGTCTAATGCTGGGAACAATAGATGGCAAAAGAAGAAGGGGACAGCAGAGGATGAGGTGGCTAGATGGAGTCACTGAAGCAGTTGGTGTGAGCTTAGGTGGACTCCGGGGGATGGTGGAGGACAGGAATGCCTGGAGGAATGTTGTCCATGGGGTCGCAATGGGTCGGACACGACTTCGCGACTAACAACAACAAGGATGTTAGGAAAATTTTCTCCATATCATGTTATTTTTCTATATACAGTGAAATTTGAAATACAGGTTATCACATATGTAAGACAGCTGTTCCTTCAAGTACCCTGGTCCTAAACTAGTGAAGGGTTTTAAAGAACAAAAATAGTCCTTTGAATTCAGCTTCAGCTTGGGAACCAGTGCTAAAGTGAGAGCAGAGAGTTCCCTGCCAAGGTTCATTGGCATACTCCCTTCCACAGCTGCTATTTAACCAATGAACAATGGAGGAGACAGCCATATATTACATGCAAATTTCATTTAACAGTGATCAGGCCCAAATGTTACTGGGCCAAGTTACCTGCTTTTTCTTCATCAACCTGCCCGTCTATTGTGATCTACTGGATGAGGGCCTCATGGCAGTTGGATTGCCTACAAATGCACATTTGACAGAAAGCAACAGGAGAGAATTTTTGGAATTCCTGACTCTGGAATTGTCTTCCTTGTGCAGATCAGGAGCTACCAGTGATGGCATTTTGGTCTGTTTAACCAAGGATTTAATTATGTCTACCTTTGTTTGATTTTCTGTCTTATTAAAGGTAAAGGTTTCCCCTTGACATTACGTCCAGTCATGTCTGACTCTAGGGGGTGGTGTTCATCTCCGTTTCCTAGCTGAGGGAGCCAGCATTTGTCCGCAGACAGTCTCTGTGGTCATGTGGCTGGCATGACTAAACACCAAAGTGCACGGAATGCTGTTACCTGCCCACCGAAGTGCTACCTTTTTATCTACTTGCATTTGCATGCTTTTGAACTGCAAGGTTGGCAGGAGCTGGGACAGAGTACAGGAGCTCACCCCATTGTGCAAATTCGAACTGGCGACCTTTCGATCAACCAGCCCAGCAGCACAGCGGTTTAAACCACTGCACCACCTGCAGTCCCTCTGTCTTATTATCAGATGTTATTATCAGTTTGGGTTGCTTGCAAGAAGATGGAAGGTAGGATATAAATGTGATATTATTATAATAATATAATAATAATATACAGGTTGCTTACCTGTAACTGATGTTCTTTTGAGTGGCCATCTGTGCAGTCACACATCTGGGTACTGTGCCTGCGCAGTGCCTGTGGCCAGAAGATTGATAGCTAATGGTTTGGCGGGAAAACGCCGCTCCCCTCCCCCCTCACAGTATATATGGAGCAGAGTGTCCGCCATTTTCCAGTCTTTGACAGACCGGACGTTCGCTCTCCAAAGAGCAAATTGTAACTAAGTAATTTATGTCGTCGAAATCAACCACAAGAGAGAAACATACTGACTAGGTACCAATGGCAAAAATAACACGGTACCAAAAAGAACACCACCCATTGACACCGAGCGGGGCCGGAGGGTGGGTTGTGTGATGGCACAGATGGCTACTCGAAGAACATCAGTTACAGGTAAGCAACCTGCTTTTCTTCGTCGTGGCCTCTGTGCATCACACATATGGACAGAGTAGCAAGCTTACCCTGACTGGAGGAGGGAAGTGTCATCAATGAAGAACAGCTGAAAGAACGGCTCTGCCAAAGGAACAGTCTTGTCTAGCCCGGACATCCAGTCGGTAATGTTTTGCAAATGTACATGGAGTGGTCCAAGCGGCTGCCCTACAGATATCATCAAGTGGAACTCCCAACGCAAAGGCTGAAGAAGAAGCTACAGCTCTAGTAGAATTTCCTCTCGGGGTTGTAGGCAAGTCTATCTTAGCCAACTGATAGGAGAGAGTAATGGTGTGGACTATCCATTTGGAGAGTCTCTGAGGGGTAACTGGAAAACCCTGATTTTGTTCAGAGTACTTAACGAAGAGCCTGTTGGAATGTCGACTAGACTCAGTTCTAGATCTATAGAAGGCTAGGCAGCGCCGTACGTCGAGTGTGTGTAAAGATCTCTCAATTGGATTCGACGGAGATGGAAAAAAGGCAGGTAAAGCAATGTCTTGACCCATATGGAAGGGGGTAGCCACTTTAGGAAGAAAGGATTGATCCATTCGTAAAACTACTTTCTCCCTATGAAAATTCAAATACGGAGGGTTTACCCTGAGGGCGCAGAGCTCGCTAGCTCTCCGAGCCAACGTAACTGCTACAAGGAATGGTATTTTCCAAGAAAGAAGATGTAAATTGATCATTGCCAAAGGTTCGAAGGGAACTCGTTAGTGCTTGTAAGACCACTAAAAGACTCCAGGTAGGCATAACCGGTATGACTGTTGGATGAAGGTTATGGAGTCCTTTAAGGAAACTCTTTATCAATTGTTGGGAGAAAATGGAGAAACCTTGAATTGTACCACGGTAATAGGAAATTGCTGCCGTGTACACTTTAATGGATGACGGCTTCAGTCCGGAATGGTAAAGTTCTAGGAGGAACTGGAGAATATGGTCTATGAATGTTGACTGTGGAAGAAAGACTCCGCAAAGATAGAGAATCATCGCCACTTGGCCACATATGACTTTCGAGTTGACGGTCTTAGCGCAGAATCGAGAATACGCTGGATGTCTGGGTGAAAAAGTGTCAGACCCGACAGAACGTTCGTTAGATCCAAGGGTGCAGAGGGTGCAGAAAAATTTGAAGCGTGAAGTAACATGTTGGATCCGAAGACGGGATCCATAGGAAATGCAGACGACATCAGTACCGAGTTAGTATCGGCTGTTATTGAATTCGCCATGCTGTCAACTTCAACGATGTTAAGTCTGGGTGGCGAATCGTGCCCCCTCGCTGAGTTATGAGGTATGGGATGGATGGAAGTTGAAGGTATTCTTCTTGAGAGGTATACAGAAGAGTCGAGAACCAAGCTTGGCGCGGCCACCATGAAGTTATTAGCAATCCTGTGGCCCTGTTGTGGATTATCTTCGATATTACTCTCATAATGAGAGGAATCGGAGGGAAAGCGTAAAAGTTCATATTGTTCCAGGGGATCATAAAGACATCCTCCGTCGACCCCTGTCTGATTCCCGCTTTCGAGCAGAACATTTTGCTTACCCTTTTCTGTTGGGTAGCAAATAAGTCTATGTCTGGGTGGCCCCAACGATCAAATAGTTGGTCGCATACCCGACGATCCAGTTCCCACTCGTGAGATGTGGACATGTGCCTGGTTAAAAGATCGGCTTCCACATTGTCCGTACTGGCAAGGTGTATTGCTACCGGAGTAATGTCTCTCGGAATGCACCACTCCCAGATTTGCATCGAGAGCCATGCTAACGTTGGTGACTTCGTCCCTCCTTGTTTGTTCAGGTAAAAGACTGTAGCGATGTTATCTGAAGTTATCTGAACTACTCGGTCCCGGAGAATGTCCTCGAATGAGCGTAGAGCCTTGAATACTGCCAGGAGTTCTAGAAAATTGAGACGATTCCTGGATTCTTGTCGATTCCATAAGCCTTGAATGTGTAGGTCAGAACACACTGCTCCCCATCCCAGTAGGGATGCATAGGTACCAAGAGTCATCGAAGGGCATCGGGGTTGGAAAGGTACCCCCACATTCAGATTGGCCGGAATTGTCCACCATAGTAGAGAGTGAAGAACAGAAGACGGAATCCGAAGTAATTTCGTCAGCAAGTCCCTTTGCGGTCGGAACACTTTGTTGAAGAAAAGCTGGAGAGGACGAAGTCGAAGTCTGGCATGTGGGACAATGGCAACTGACGCAGCCCTATGCCCCAATAGTCTCTGGATGGACCTGGCAGGAACGGTCCTGTCTCGTCACATCCGATGGATGTGTTGAGCAAGAGCTTGCTGTCTGTTCTGTGGGAGGAACGCTCTTGCCGTCATGGAATCTAGATGAGCTCCGATGAAAGTGATCATTTGTGTAGGAACAAGAGAAGATTTCTCGGTGTTAATGCAAAGTCCAAGATTTTGCAGTGGGGAACAGGTTGTCTGTATCGCAGCAATAAGTCCATGTCTGGTTTGGGAGACTAGCAACCAATCATCAAGATAAGGGTAAATCTGAACTCCTCGCAGTCGTAGAAAGGCACAGACAGGAGCCATGCACTTTGTAAAAACCCTTGGCGCAGTGGCCAGTCTGAAGGATAACACCATGAATTCGAAAACCTGAGACGCAACAGCAAAATGAAGGAAACGCCTATGAAACAGATGGATGGAAATGTGGAAATAGGTGTCCCTTAATTCCAATGAGGCAAACCAGTCCTCTCTCCTCAGCAATGGTAAGATGTTTTGGAGGGTGGTCATCCTGAATTTTTTTGTTGTGATGAATGTATTGACATTTCTGTAGTCAAGTATTGGACAAAGACCACCATATCACTTCGGGACTGTAAAATATCTCGAATAGAATCTGTGGAGTCTTTCCGTTCGAGCTAACTGACGAATCACTCCTTTACGAAGAAGCTGTTGAACTTCGTTGATCAGTACCGGTAAGGATGGAGTGAACCGGATTGGGCTCGATGGAGGAACGATGTCGAATTCTATCCGATATCCATGCTGAATGATGGACAACACCTACCGATCAGATGTGATGGACTCCCAAATGGGGAGTCGGCCTTTCAGCCGGTCCCCAAATGAGAGAGGGGTGGGTGGGTTAGGGAGGAGAGGAAGGGTTTGTCCGTCCCGTCAACATTGCCTCCTGTCACCGTTGAAGCGATGACGGTCTTGTTGGTAGCGTTGCGGCGGCTGTTGTCAGCGGCGCTGTTGCTGTCAGTGCAGAGGTTGCTGCCTCGGTTGGTATGGTTGATGGTATGATGGACGGGTCCAAGACCACTTACAGTTTGTGGTTGAAGCTCCGTCTGTCGAGCCGTCATCCTGGATTCATGTATCTTCTTGAGTTTGTGGTCGGTTCTAGAATGAAAAAGACTGGACCCGTCAAAGGGCATCTCCTCTATACGCCTCTTTGTCTCCTCTGGGAAATTGCGATTGCGTAGCCATGCATGCCTCCGGAGGGAGACGGCACCGATCAGGGCCCTGGAATCTGTGTCCACGTGATGGCGAGTGGTGGACAGCTGTTGGACTGTGACCTGCATGGACTCTTTTATGAAGACTTTTGCAAGGTCGCCCTGGTTGCCCGGGAGAGCCAAGATAACGTTGAGGCGCTGCTTTATGAAATACTGGTAACGAGCCAGTGTCGCCTCATAGTTTGAAATCCTCAAGCCGAGTCCAGAGGCAGCATAGACTCAGCGAGCTAGGGAGTCGATTTTCCTGCCTTCTTTATCTCAGGGCACGGCGTGACCCCTTGATTCCCTGCCCTGGGAGGACTCCACCACGACCGAGTTCGGTTTCGGATGACGGAGAAGGAACAGAATGTCCTCCTCCCGAACCTGGTACATGACTTCGTACCTCCTCGAAGTTGGTTGCGGATGGGCAGGCAGGTCCCATGGCTGGATCATAGCTTGCCACAAGGTGGTGATAAGTGGCAAGACTATCAATGTCGACTGCTCCCCCCTGAGTTTTGGTGTTTAGAGTGCTCCAGGTTCTTAGATTTCTGAGGCAGCTTTCCGGCCTTATCTCTCTTAGCCTTTTTGTGCTCAGATGGCTTATCAGAGCCGCTGTGCTTCCATTTTTCACTCGGGAGGGGAGCCGAGTTTTCCCGCCAAACCGTTAGCTATCAATCTTCTGGCCACAGGCACTGCGCAAGTGCAGTACCCATATGTGTGATGCACAGAGGCCACGATGAAGAACTAATTTTAATTTTCTAATGATTTTTGTATGCTGCCCTGGAATTTGCAATGAAGGGTAACATATACATACTTTGAATAAACAAATAGGTTAGCTCTAGAAGATGATGCAGTAGGTACATTTGCAGGTAAACTATAGAGCAATATATTATAGCCCAGGTGGCCTGTCAGAGCTTCATCATATCGATTTGATCTAGCATCATTACTAAGTTGCCTAGGGCTGATTCACACTGAAAGCATGGAACTCATTTGATTTCTCAACGCTTGACTATTCAGCTCTTGATGGAATATATATTTCAAGTCCATTGTATCTGAGGTGATGTATAAGTTGAGTCCATTGACAATGGCATGTGACCGCTTATTCACACATCAAAGGGAACATAATGCTGCAGTCCTCCAGTGATACATATGCATGTGTGGACCAGCCTATAATTTTGCAGGACCTTCTGCTCCCCCGAGTCTTCAGTTCCCGGTGCTTTGTGTCCTCTCAACTCCTTGTATTTTCTGCTATCTGAAAATTTGGCATCAAAATGCTTATGGGCTTATGGGCTAATGTGTTTGAGGACTGAGCTATTGCTAGGCTATGTCTGACAACCATCCCCTCACACACACTCAAAAGGTCCTTTGCCCTTTAATATGAAATACCACCTCTCAGTGAGAAAGAATCCAGAGTGATTTAATTCCATTAACTACTTCTCTCTCAAAGGAGAACCTGATTGTATAGCAGAAAAAATTAACCTGATTCTTCCTTTGCACAGATTTCACACTAGGCTAACATCAATGTTTCCAGGGAAATAGCTCTTTAGTTAAACAAGCTAAACTGAGACCATTGTTGAAATATCCTGTCTTGGATGACACAAAATTCAGTTGCAGTCTCTTATAGGAGCATTGTGCCAAAATGAGTTACTTGTTTAAAGGAAATGTTAAACTAAAGATGCCACAAAACTTCAGCTTAATCTCAAAAGCTGGCATGCAACTATGCAACTCTTTTTCAGGGCCAGTTTTATCTAAGTTTTTACTGTGGCTCACTAAAAAGACCGGCTGGTGTGCTATCAAGTTATGTCATGTTCCAGCAAAGGTTGCTCTTCTGACCTTGGAGTGGCAACCAGTGTGGTTCTTTCTATGTTAGCTGTAAGGATGGAAAGAGGGAGTTCCAAATTCAGAGTCCTAACTCCAACCTCAAAATGTATTTCTGAAATCAGAGATGGGACTCTAAATCTTCTCTAAATCTAACCATGGAGCCTGAATTTCCAGAACTCTGTGTGCAGCTTCTAGTGAGAAGATTTATTAGCACAGATTAATGGACCACGTAGATAAAGTTGTACACATCTGCAAATTAATGGCTGTTTGAAGCCACAGACAGCCTCTCCAAAGGTGCATGGACTGCCACAAGGATCATTAACTAATCATGTTGCAGTAAATGCCTGCATAAGCATGGTCACCAGAGATCATACTTCACCGCACGAGAGTTCTTGCTTCATTGCATTACATTCTTCTGCTTTCATACACTTAACCGGAACACTAGAAGACAGGTTTGGTGTCTAAAAAAATAAACACGAGGCAGCTGAACTGAGACCAATAAGCATGACCTTCCCAGGAAAAATGGTGCTGTATCCATCACAATAATGGACTGGAACATGTTTCAACACAGAGAGGGGAAACATTTTAACCCAGGAAACACCTTATACAAAAAAAAGATGTTGAGGCATATTCTCATTTTGACAAGTTGTATGAACTGGATTCTTCTTGGAATAGATTTTCATGAGCAGACAGAAACAGATGGTGTGTGTTGGAAAAAAAATTCTTCCCAAGTCACTATTGCCAATTCAGTCCAACAATGCGTTAAAGGGGGCATTTGGTAGTGCTTTGATTCATTAGAGGACCAAATCTGGTGCCCCTTCAGTCCTTGATCAATTCAGAATGTTTCTCTTGTTAAAAATGTGTCTTTCATTTCTTCCTTTCATTTAAAAAATATTTATTGGCTGCAACAACTCTGTCAGCAACAAATACTGATACACAGTATTTTTTTAAGCAGACATTCCTACATTCTAGCTTTGCAAAATAAAACTAACTTAGCATTCTGTCAGATGAGTTGCATAGAGCACAGCCTTCCCAAGCTTTCCCAAATTTTCAATTTTCTTAAATTTGATTATTTTCTTTTAAGTCCTCTGGGACATATATTTCCCTCCTAGATTTTATATTTTTTTCTATGCTCTATGATATACTCAATTACAACCTTACACTGTTTTTTCATTGATTGGGTTGGACCAACACATGCTTAGGGTAGGCCCACTGAAATCAACCAGATAAGTTACTAATGGCTAAGTGAAATCCACATGGGTCTACTCTAAGCATGACTAAGTCTGGACCTAACCCATTGATTTCAAGGAAGGTATGTCTGATTTACAGTAGATGCAAGAAAAAAGAGGTGTAACAAAGGATATATTCTTCTGTTAAAGGATGCTTCCAGCAGCTGTAATGAAAATATGATCCTTTTAAATTTATTTTTATTGTGAATTTCAACAAAACAAAATGATAAAATTAAGGAAAAATTAAAATGTAACTCTGTAGATTTGAATTTATCAAACTGAATAGTTAAGAAATGTGTGTGTTTTTATACGTACATGAATACAGCTTGTTGGAAAGAAATGTTACATAAGCTTCAACAAAGGCAGAAATGCCCCTTTCTGATCAAAGTTCTTCATTACTTTAAGGAAACATGATGCCTCATCATGAATTAACAGACTTTATTCATGCTTGAGCTTTTTACAGTGCCCTTCCATCCTAACTATACATTATTTCTCCCAACAAAACAACTATCAGGGACTACAACCTACCCCAGTTCCTTTTTCTGAAGTCACAGCTGAACAAAATATATATTGAACGCTTTCTCTTTCAATTTAGCACGTTACTTTTTGACCTTATTTAACTGCACAGGAAGGTGATTTTCCATCTGAAGGTAATACAGACACTTCTCTGTAAGCATTTTTCAGTTTATGTTCTGGGGGTGCTGGAGCTCACAGAAACTTTTAAGGGATTCCTTGAAATAGGGAGAGTACGGACAGATAAGTTTCCTTGAATGGGAGTTTGCCCACTGACAAAGATTTTGCTCCACAATATGAATCCCCAAGAGAATGTCAGTATGTACTACAATAGCCTTCCCCAGTCTGGTGCCCTCCAGACCAGAACTCCCATCACTCTGGCCAACATGATGAAAGACCCAGATGTACAGGTAGGGCAGCAAAAGCACACCCAAATGAAAGTGTTTAAGAGCACTTTGCTGCAAACAGAAGTATGTCTACTGAATTCAATGGAGCTTACTTCCAAGAAAATATGCATAGGACTGCAATCATATTCCTGCGCAATTGGAACATTCAAATGTATGAACTTCTTTTCATTTTACATACTCTTTCTAAAAAAAAATGAATCTACTTTAAAAGCCCTCCTGAATTATTTTTCATAACACTCATGCATATCTTATTCCATTATCCAATTGTTCCACACAATCAACTTTTCCCCTCTTAGCCTGTTACAGTAATTAGATATGTGACATTTTCAACCAGTATTGCTATACTATTTCCTTACTACTTAGTGTTCTGTGGGTTACTACTATATTCTATTCTTTTCTGAAAGGGATCTAGAAATTTAGCAATTTTATTATGTGTACAACATAGTTGCAATGACATATGTTATTTCATTAAGTAGGCATTACAGTAAAACCTAAAACATACCCCAGAAGCTAAAATTGATTGCTTCTCACCTATATTCTCTATATTTTTGTACCAGCCATTAAAATATTTTGAGATTTTTAACAGGTCCCTCTAATTTTCTTGTCTTTGTCTGAAAGAGGTCAAAAAGCTCCAACCTGCCCTGACACGTTGCATTTGTAAATATTTATCCCATCTAAAATATTTTTTCTTGCAGAGTAAATAATAGTCTACTCAACCAATGGAAGGATGACAGATGGGAGAAAATATATGCCCTAAGCTCCCTCCCTTTCTTTTAAATAATTTCTGCTACTAAATTGCCATGGTACTGATAATTTCAAGGTCAAGGTTGACCAGCAATCATTACACTGTATATTAGTTTAAAATCTTGCACAAGAACTAACACTCTTCCTGAGCAGGACATATTGTAAGTATAATAACTTTGGAGGGAAACAAGGGCAGATAAAGTATGCTGAGGGATGAGCAAAAATTGTGGTAGCAACCATATCCCTGCTCTGCAGCAACAGTTCTGGGGTTCTAAATTAAAACACAAATCAGTGTGCAATTGCTTGGAAAAACCATTTTTAAAAAGTGTATGAGTAATATGTAAGAGGAATATATTCTTTGAAACCATGATAATAAGCCATGTTTTCAACAACAGCAAAAATCCTGCAGCTATTTAAAGACATGATGTAATAAACAGAAAAAAATAAATCAGCGTGTTTTCAGGAGTCTATTATGCTTTCCCTAATAACAGCATTTAACATTAGTTCTAGATTAAACCATTATCCTAAATGACTCTTAACATTTCTCAGAACTGTATTCTTTACCACCATCAGCACAAACGTTTGGGATGGACATGATGCGTCAGAATTACACACTTTTTCAACGACCATCATTTTAATTTCCTGCAAGTTCAGTTCATTATGCATTAATCAGGCTCCATTTGATTTTGGACTGCAGAACTAAAAGCAGCAGCATGGGGAATTGTTCCATGCCTGCGTGGCAACACGAGATGGTCCAGGCCACAAGGAGCAAGTACCCCTGTGGCTTCTACTCAAATCAACATTATCCTGGGACAGGAAAGAACAAGCTGCAGTGGCCCCCTCAGCACTACCATAATTAAGGAAGTCTGTGATTCACTGGGAATGCCCACCGAAGTGGAAAAGCTTTACACCAAGTCAGCGCACTAGAGCATTCAGATGGGAGCAGCCATACCACTGTCAAATTACCTCCCATTAGAGAAATTATCAAAACCTGATGTTTGGCATCTATGGTAGTAGACAACAATTGAGGGTAAGATGCAGACTCGAATACATAAAATTATGTTTCAAGCTGATGGCAGGGGGGAGTTAGTAACTGGGAAGCCTAACATATTGTTACCTACCTGTAGTTTTAGGAAACGAGGTATTATGAATAAGCATTTTTATACCACCCTTCAATCACATTCCCAGAGCAGTTTACAAAATGATTAAATGTAAATAAACAAATACAAGAAAACGGCCATAAAATCACAAAAGCAGCATAAACCAGTCAGTAGGATTAAACTTGGACCTTAAAAGCTCAGGAAGATAAAAAAGGCAATTGTCTGGGTACATTTGTAGACACAGTAAACATATAAAGGCAGACAGCATATTAGTCCTCCCCCATGAGCATTTTTGTTACCTTCTTCATATGAAAAGTGACTTTCTGAAGGGGAGAACCTACTTTTCACTGTGGAGGCTATCAAGGATTTCTGACTTAACTCCTCCAATTCAGAGCAACACCCCTTTAAATTCCCAAGTAGCAGAATTCTGGCAATATTTAGACTTAACTCAGAAGATAAGGTCTTGGTCAGAATGGCTATTATCAGTGCAGCAATTTCCAATACCTTTGTGTTCCTGTGACACCCATCCCTGATGAACAGAATGAAAATAGCCCTGAAATGTCACTTAGTACAAAAGTGGGCAGCTAGGGTACTGACTCGTAAAAAGCGATATAGCTAGATTATGCAACTAAAGTGCCACTGTCATTGGCTCCCAGTTTATTTCTGGGCCTGGTTCCAGGTGCTGTTATTAATTTACCAAGCCATTCACACAATCCAGTGTAAAGTCATAATATCTAAAGAACCACCTGATCCCATAAGTGCCTGCCCAGGCTTGAGATCGGAATTTGAACCCCGCTCTGAATGACCCCACAAGCTGAGAGCTGGTGCCATGTAAAGTGCTGAACTCCCACCCTGGATGCTCTGGCCAGCACCTACTTTGTGGACTCCGCATACCAAGAAAAGCCATTTTATCCTTGCAGGTCTTTAGAAAGCATTTTAATGTGCTTGATTTTTTATATGTTTGATGCTGTGTTTTAAACAATCTTCTCTATATTTTTAGCTGCTCAGTTATTCATCTCTGTTAGGTCCTGAAATTTTATTGCTGCTTTGAATTTAAAAAATTACTGATTTCATCATTGCTTTTATTACTTTTGCTTAAATTGCTCTGAGAACTTCTGCTGTAAGATGACTCATAAAATAAGAGGGAACAGGTGGTATTATACCACCACCACCACCACCACCACCACCACCACCACCACCATCATCCATTTCTCTGGTACTGCAAAACTGCTCCACACTGCTGGAGAGCCTATGATTCTGCCTGCCACCCCTGTGGTGCTGGTCCAGCACCCTGCAGACTCGTTTCAGATTCTGAGTAACAGTTTAGACATGATTAAAAGAAACCATTTTGCAGGTTCAGAGCTTCTATGTTCTCTGGGAAAAAAGTAGAAATGCCCAGTTTACATTCAACATGCAATGCTTTAAATTGAACTTGAATTACTTTGTCCTCTAAATGAGAGGCACCACCATTCTATACTTCAGAGCACCAAAGTCTCTCTGTTCTGCACAGACATCAGAAAATGTTTTCTGCACAGAATTTCCCTAGTTCCTTACCCACTGCCTCTAGTTTAATTCCTCATACTCCTTAACCTGTCCGTACTTGCTCCATTTTCAGCATGCATCGGATAATGTTTTCTGGAGGGAAATAATCATAGATCCATAATTTTCAAGCAAGAGCACAGACATCAACTCCAGTTCCTAGCAGTGTAGCACAGAAGAAAGGGAGACACTTTGTTTAACACCAGAGGTCTGCAAATGAATAGCAGAAAGCCATTTGGTTACCAAGGAAACCGAACAGTGGTGCAGCTAGAGCTTCATTGAAACTGGGATCAGGAGAGAGAAATAATGTGTTATCGCAATATACTGTGTCAAGAACATCAATATAACATGACTTGAGGAAACATACACACCAGACTTTATTGATTCCTGTCATTTTAAAAACAAAATTCTTTGCAGGGCTTATGTTTATCAGTGTACACAGGCCTCAATCAGTT
Source organism: Varanus komodoensis (assembly GCF_004798865.1). NCBI lineage: Eukaryota > Metazoa > Chordata > Lepidosauria > Squamata > Varanidae > Varanus > Varanus komodoensis. The sequence goes on along the minus strand of NW_025335409.1, from coordinate 13,573,619 downwards.
TCCAATGCAGTTTCTTTTTTCCTAATGTACTTGTGTGTGGTGGTGTGGGGGAGGTTATAGTGCTTGTACCTGAATTGTAAGTGAGATCTACTTTAAAACTGTACAAACGCAGATGCCAGACAGCAGGGTTTGGAAAAGGTGCTTACTTTGTGAGCTAAGAGATTACCAAATTGAAGGTGAAGGTAAATGGAATGCAAGTATCAAAGTAGTGGAATTTTTTCTCCCTTTCCAAAATTCTTATGAGATGATGAAGATGATGGTTATGGTAATGATATTTTAAATGCACCTCTGCAAACAGGTGTTTTACAGAAATGAAATTACAGGTTTTATTCCTTAGAAGCATTCAGTCTTAATTTCAGAAAATGAGGAGCTAGAGGGTCAAAGAGTGATAGAAAAAATGTGGAAATAATATCCATGAATGCAGTTCTGCATATTAGGAAGAAGGTTGATCCTATCGCCCAATTACAATGGCTGCCATTACTCCAGGGCTAATACTGGCATACTGTTTAATTAATTTATTTATTAGGATATTTTTATCCCATTCATTACAGTTCATCTCTGTATGGCTTACAATATAATACTATAGCTGAGATCCTGTACACCCCTGGCAGCAAAGTCAACACAACAGTAGCAATAACAACAACTAACAACAGTATCAGTGAATAGTACAGCAGCTGTTTCTGTGAAGTCTTTAGTACCTATACCACCAGCAAACCAATGTCTTTGGTCTATTTTGACTGTGGATGCACATAAGAAGGGGTAAGACCAAGGAAGGAGTTGGTTTTCATGAGCATATATATCTAAGATAACTCCCAAGTCATACAAAAATTTTGGTATGCCCCAAACTGACAAGTCCAGTGCAGGAAAGTAAAGTTTGCAAAAGGAAAAACAATGCTAAGACAGGTAGTTTGACAAGCACCACACATCTGAATACTTATTTTGGTTTACTTATATTCACGTATTTCTTCCCTCCTCCCCCATACACACTGAAAGAGCCTTTCTAAGTGCTTAATTTGCACTACTCCATTGATTTTAATTAATCTTACTCTATGCTAGCAAGCCAGCCTGATGTGCATGGGGAACTTTAAAAAAGCAACAGCCAAAAAGGTGGATTTCTCCTATCTCAGAATTCTTCCAGATTTCTTAAATTGGTACATTGCAAAGAAAAAGCTTAAATACTTCTGGAAACACATCATTCCTTAGTTCTAATTTGATATACAGCAGAAACTCTATGGAGCATAATTCTTAGCTTCAGGTTGCTTTTTACAATGGGTTCTAAATACCCAGTTTACTTCCAGATCAGTCATACCTGATGCTTACAATTAGTGGGAGGAGGCTTGGATAGTTCAAGATCTTCAAAGCTGACTCTGTCCCATGAGTTCTGTATGTATAAAAGGAACTGACGCTGATATTCAAAAGTGAAATATTTTCTTGGCAGTTTGACCAGCTTCTGATAAAGACATAACAATGTACAAGATACTGTTGAGTGATGTTAAGTTCCCTAGATCCTAATGTGGAAGACATAGATGTCTTTTAATTCTCACACATTACTACTTAATGACATTTTCAATAAAGTTAACAGAAATAATGTAACAGACCTGATATAAGAAAAAGAGTTTCAAAGAGATTCTCCAGACAAAGACCCATTAAACCTAATCATAGTTTGCAATATTAACAAAAACAGAGGCAGAACAAAGTCAACCAAATGAATATCACCTATTAATATGCACTTAAAGGAGTTTTCCAGAACTATGACATTTTTAAGTCTGCTTTCTAAATAAATAAAATTGAGGTACTTTTTCTGTTCCCCTCCCTCCATGCCAACATTATTTTATGGCAGCCACAGAAAGTTGATTAGAAAATTGTCAGTTGTTCAAGTAGAATCCAAGAACATAAAACTGGGGGATAGCCACAAAACTCTAGTAGAACATGTTGGAAGCATGTTGTTATTCTGACCCTATGGGGGAAAGGAGGCTAGTATAACTTGCAAAAGTTTCATGGAGCTTCAGCAGTAAGCAAAGATTCTTCTGAGGGCCAAGATACATTGAGAAAAAAACTGTGAATGGTGGATACACAACCACCTGCTTGAGAGACAGGAAGGCATCCAGCACTACCAGTCAAAGATACTGTACAGCTATGCTACCTTTTCTTCTTCAACAGGTTTTTTTCTGATAAGAAAAAAGATGGAAGAATTGCTAGTAAATATGAAAGGGGAACAAACTGAGAACAATGTAGCCTGGACCTTTGGAAAATTCCACAAATGAGAAATGGTGATTGCACAATAAAAACTTTATCTGGAATCACTTTGGGTCAATTATGAATGTAAATACTGATGAATGTACTCTGAGGTAACAATGAAAGGTGAAAACTTGCCCTAAAGATTCAGCTGTTGCCCCAGTGGCCCCCCCCCCCCCCCCCGGTTTCAGTTGAAGGAGCCCTGATTGTAAATCTTTCTCTGCCAGAGCTGGCCCTTTCAAGAGAAGATCATAGGAAAGGACATGTGTGCTAAAATACTAAAATATTACTTTTCAAGTGTAGGATCTGAATTTCTATCATCTCTGTATGCAATCAGGCAATCACATAAATCCATGATCTGAGTTTGCAAGGCAAAAATGCTCAGTGTATAGTCACCAGAATCTAAAAGGGAAAACACACATTAATTAAATAAGCTCATTAAGACTATTATTCAGCAACAGACTATTGTAGTACTCAAGAAATTTAAATAAGCAGGAGACTACTTTATTGCAAAATATTTAAATCATAGATCACTGAAATCATTAGGATATGTTCTGGTGAGCTGGAGCCCAGAAATTGTGCACAAGGCAACCCAATTACAAGAAAAGTATGAAGACTGGACATTCTGCCCATGTCTCCTTAAATTTGGGGGTGCAAGTAATCATTTCCCAATTTAAAAAGATATGAAAAAGCCTTTACACTGCATACACAGATCCTTCACTCCTTCCATCATAACATGAACAGTCAAACCAGGTTAACTCTAACCATAGTTTCACTTTTGCCTAAACTAGGAAACTAGAGTTACTAGTTTTGCAAAATGCTAGGATATCCAGAAATCCAACCACAAATGCAACTAAGGTGTCATAAAAAGTGTGCGTCAAGCTCAAAATACAGAAATTGTCAAGACAAAACTTTAGGAAAAACTTTATCGTTTTCTAATTCTACAAAAAATTACCATGGCTTTTGCCAGTCTACTGACATCAGGTGCTCTTCAGCCTCCTTCCATAGCTAGTTTTTTTTTATTTTTGGAAAAACCCTTGAGTCAGTTTTATACCCCAGTATGTTGCTTGTATTTGGGACACAGAGACACCCCAATGGTAAGCACATATGATTCTTGGGATATTTTATGCCCCACGTATGTTTTTATTTCTAGAATAAGGTGCTAAGTGGACATTTCGCAGATGACAGTACCCAATTTTGTCAAGGCAGGACTACATTGTAAATCTATTTCTGTGTAAAATCTACAGTGTAACATGCACTTGGGTTAATTTTGTTACCCCATTGGGTTTGTCAAGTGATGAAGCAACATATATTTTGACTAATATATGCAACTGTTTTATCCAACTTTTAAAAACTTAAGACACGTTGAGATACTTGTATAACATACAACTTCTTGGATTTGTACATCATTATGGGGATTATTTTGTCTCTGCACATGGTCATCAAATCTTCTAGGAAAAGCATATGGCTTGTATTCAGTCAAAACTGCATCCACCTCCTCCAGCAGATTCAGCATTGTGTTGTTATGATCCAAGACAATGGACAACTCTCTAATAGCAAGGAAATGTTCTTTAAACACACATTCAAATGTTCTTTGTCACATCCTATGACCGAGCTGTAGGCAGGTGACAGATTCGCAAGAAACGTGTTAAACTTCCTGATGCTTTTATCCAATTCCATCTCCTTGTGATTGAGCTTGGGACTAAACTGTGTATTATTTTGTAAAAGCTCACATTGAGTGGAATACTAAATACACAGCATCAATGGCACAACCTAAAAAATTCCTGGCACAATTTGGAAAAAACTTACTGAAAATGTAGAAAGGAGAGTGGACAGTATCTCCAATAGTGAATATTTTGAACAAACTGAGAGGGGATACATATAGTATGGGTCAGTGCTAATTAACCCATGAGTTGCCATGTATGAGCTGGAGAGAGCAGGTATGCAGCACATCAGCCACTTTGGCTTTCAATCAGCAATCTGCAATTGGCTGGGTCACAGGTGGTTGTGAATCTGGGCCACTGGGTTGTTTAGAGGCCAAAACCCCCTGCAATTAATTCATGATTTGTTGTTAACCTTTATAGCCCAACACTCTGGGCTAGCAATTTATGTTCACAACTTATGACCCAATCAATCACTGGTGATTGACTAAAGGTAGAAGGAGTGCACAGAAATAGTGTGCTCACTCACTCCTACTCATGCATGTGCAAATTGGGTCAAAGTTTAATACACTTTCCTAGTCTGACTAATTTCAGATGTTTTGGACTGTAATTATTATTGTCCCCAGCATTTGGTCATGATGACTGTGGTGCTGCAAATTCTGGAGGGTCCCATGTTGGGAAAGGGTGCAATAGTATATGACATTGAAAGTTCCTATGCCAAGAGTGTAAAATCAGTGTGCAAACTAGTATCTTTCTCGACCCTGGGAGCAAACAGTAATGGCACGGATGATCACCACTATGTCCCCAAAAGTGAGGGATATTCCCACATCTCACCCCAGGAGGCAGCTGACACTGTTGTGTGACATCTATTAATTTTGGCATTGAAATGTTTAACAAGAGTATATTATACCAGTTATAGCTGAGTGGTTACCATGTAAATAGACAATCATTCATAGCCAGATGACATGGGACATCTTTTAATCTCAAAACAAACATGATAGTCAATCTTCATTTGAATAGACATGGAAAGTAGTTCTCTGGAATATAAATATGTATCTTCAAACTTATTGGAACATTTTCTTACTGTTTGTGTACTACTGTTTAATATTTATGCAGCCATTCTGAGGACGTGTCTGCATCTGTTCCTATTTTCCAGCTACATGAGCCACAATGTTTAGAATGAATTTTAAAAGCAAGTAATTCAATCTTAAGAGGCAAATGGAATAACATATTTCCAAAGCAATCCAACAAGGGAAATCTTAGCATAGAATATCCCTGGCACTTTAATTCAAACAGTTCATCCATCCATGGCAGGGAGCCATAACAACATGCAGAGTAAACGTCTCTGCAGTACTATTGCTAATTGAAAAAGTGAATGTTATTTATTAAAGACTGCTCACGATGAGTCTAGGAAACTACTAGAAATTTGGCTTCTGTATAACAATTTTAAAGGCATCACCAATGTTATTACAGCTACCCATAACTTTAAAAAAGAAATCAAAGACTTTTTAATATATGGAAGTAATCCCTCTCTATCTCAATATAAATAGCACTTTGAGAATAATTAAGACAACACTTCCCCTTGGCTAACCAAAATAGGCACATTATTTACCATTCAGAAGTATCTTCTTAAATACACTCTAGAAAGGGTGCTTACTTTACTCAGGGCACAATCTTATGCAAGTTGAGACAGAGAAAATATCTATACTTCCCAGCTTCTATATTTATACTTCATAGCCAGCTTAATTGCTTTGGGCATACTTTAAGCAGTAGCCCCCGCTTTTACATCTAAACTTTATAAGACTGAGCCTTGAGTGAACATACTGCCTAGAGTTCATGGATGTTGCTCCAACTATCCATGGAAGCATTTTGGCCCTGCAGCCCTGTCCCAATGTGTAGAGGAGTCCTGCCTGGTTTTCCCTCTTGCCTCAGGAAGTGTGGCATGGTTATTACTGTTGAAGACCTGAGTTAAAATGCTCACTGAGTGACATCTGACCATTCAGCCAACCTAACCTGCTTCACAGGGTTGTTGTAAGGATGCAATACAGGATGAGAGAGAATCATGAAGACTGCCCAGAATATAAATGAAAAAGGCAACGGATTTTTTGGATTAAACCAGGCAATCTAGTGTCACACCCACCCACACAAGCGCTGTATTTTAATATGAACATATGAAGACCATTCATATCCATACTCTTGCCCAATTGCATCTCTCCAACCTCTTAAGACACAGGTAGATCCATTTATCTGGAGATAGCATGGCATAAACTGTGGTCCTATGAAAATGTTGATCTATGTGAGACCAACATGCTTAACCTGATTTTGACCCTGTATATTTAGTTTTAACAAGATATCTATAAAGATGGATGGATGGATAGATGGATTTTATTGTAGCATGATGTCTAGGCTCTAATCTTTAAATGACAATCTCTAGTATTTCTCAAAACAGATGAAAAGTTAGTTGAATTCTCTCAGTGGTGTGGAGACAGATAGTGGGAGACATGTGAAAAAGAGAGAAGAGCAGTAAAAGGTTTGTGTAACTTTAATTTGGGGAATTATGTCTTGAACTACATGCCATTCTCTGGATTTTAGAAAGCCTATTCTTCCATTTTATGTTGTAATCTATTTCTGCTCTTTATTATACTTGCCTAACCAGGAACAAGCTGCACCATTGTCACATAAAAATTGCATCAGCACTGAAAACAGAGCATATAGGACTTTTTTCCTTTTTTCTTTCTTTTTTTATTTTTTCAATCTCTGAACTCAATGCTTCCACAGGGTAGCATTGTCATGTGCATTACAATCTGAGTTACATTAGTAAGCCTTGAACATACTGAATGGAAGTATTCAAGTTTTAAGATGGACGGCAGAGCTTCCTACGAAAACACATTACACTAGAGATGCAGCATTATTTAAACAGGCTTGAATATAGATAAACATCTCCCAGTCAGAATGCAAGTTTAAAATTCCACAAGTGTCCCCCTCCAGGTGAAGGTTATTTCCTGGGCTTGTTAAAAGAAGCATCGGCAACAGAAGAAGAAGAAGAAGATGGAGAAACTGCAGCAGAAGAAGATGGAGAAGTAGACCATTCACCTGAGTGTTGTGGAGAAGCAACCAAGGATGAAGTTCCTTTCTCTCATCTCATCCATTTTGCTTTTGTGTCCTTCACTATCCTTATTTTGCATAGTTCTATGAATGAATTCAATACCCCTCTGTCAACCTTTTGTGAGAACGGGCTTTCAGTGTATCAGCTGTAATCAGATCAGAGTCTTGGACAGCTGTATCCAGATTTGGGTGGAGGTCCGCAAAGTCCACAAAAAGATCTTCTAAAACTGGTGCAGAGATTTTAGTTGAATCCGGAAACTGCAAATCCAGCAAAACTAAAGCTAGAAGCTGAAGCTTGGGCTGAACCAGGCAGAAAATACTTGTAACAGACAGTTGGAAGTGGGCACCGACAGAAATCATAACAGCAGTTGGAACTCCATTTTCTTGCTATGCTGAATGAATGCTACTGCAAGACTTGGTGAGAAATTAAAATGGTGCATCCCACTAGAACAATGCTGTATAAAATGGTGCCAAAAACCAGCTGCCCAGGGCTGCTCAAAGTGATGGGCCAAGAAAACAAAATATAAGCCCCAGCAGTGTGCCTTTGCAGGGCCCTTAGGTCCAGGAAGCTGCTTGAAGTTGCTAGGTGTTGTTGCAAGCTCTGAGGCCTACCCATCACAAAGGGTTCACAGTAACTTGTCAGCCCCAGAGGCAACTCCTACATATTCCTAATTGCCAGATAGAGACTAGCCAGATTAGATGGCAGCCTCAAGCTACAAGATCCAGAGGCCAAGCCTGGAAGGCCCTGTCATTCAGCCACCCATGCCAGAAGTAGCTTAGCTGTTTGCCTGATTGCTGGGGTGCATTTGTAACATGTAGTTTCAGAGCTCAGCTTTGAGCAGAAGGGGATTAGAATGATCAAGGTGCATGCACAGGATTTTCTCCCTGTTTCCACATTCCAATCTCATTTTCTGAAGAGCTGCAAGAAACAATTAGAGGACAGGAGAAAGGAGAATATTTCATTCCTCATTCTTGTGTGCCAGCCTATCTGTCTTCCCTCTCACTATCGGATATACTTCTCCCAGAGGCTGCAGTGCAGGGCAGAAGGGCAACTCTAGAGGAGGGCACACAGACAGGAGAACATTCTGTTCAAATGGCAGCTCCTAGTCAGTGGCAAATAACCATTTGTTATTGTATATTCCAGTCTACTTGTTGCACAAAGATATTTAGACTTCTTAAGTAAAAGAGTGTGACCTTTTAAATTTAATTCTCCATAGCAGGCTGAGTTTTTGAAAATGTATTTAAAATACAAAATATTACTCAAAAGCATCCATAATTTAGAAGCCTATAAGAGCCAGAGTGCTATCCCATTTTTAAATTGCAAGAATTATGAGTCACTGGTGGGGGATGATAAAACTTCTACTTGTATATGGAATGTATACATACATATACATGTTCGTACATACAAACATCTTATGAAATATAACACAGAAGGCAACAAGCTATATGCATAAAAATAGAAGCAAAAGACTGGCAACTTGATGCTCATAAATTTACACTATAGACTTTACAGCCTAAAAGCATAGTATATTACAGGGGTGGTCCGACTTGCTCAAAGGAAGAGCCGCATACGGTAAATGTCAGATGTTTGAGAATTACAAGCAGTTGCCTGTGGGTGGTGGCAGCAGGCGACAAGCGGCAGGCAGGTGCCCATGAGCACCCATAGCCATAAGCAACGAGCCACAGAATAAACACAAAGTGCCACATGTGGTTCCCAAGCCACAGCTTGGCCACCCAGTATATTACACAAACTTAAAAATAAAGTTAGTATAAAATGAAAGTACTAGATCTGGCATCTTGTATTCAGCTTGAGTGCTAAACATACCAAAGTATTAAAATTTTATTCAGAATTGCATAATAGCAGCTGTGAAATATCAGAGCAGGATATCAATGAGTTTTTTATTCATGTTACTTTTCCCTGTCTAGATATGTCACAGAGGCAGTTTTTAATGGCACCTTCACAAACTGATGAAATTTTAAAAACAGCACCTAACATGAAAACAGGAAAAGCCTCTGATCTGGATAGACTTCCAACTGAGTGGTATAAAACATTTTCCAGCTTTCTAGTTCCCAAACTTTATTGTTCGTATAACTCTATTTTTTAACTGGGTTCTCTTCCATCAGTGATGCTTACAATACAGAAATCCTAAACCAGACAGAGGTAACATTTCAAATGAACTGTCACAAAGGTCTGGGTGCTTAGGCAGGGGAACCTCCCAGGCAAACCCTTTAAACGTGCTTGGAAATGTTCTCAGGATCATGGCCTAAAATGACACATGATCTAAATGATAGCCCGCAAATTGTCACGACTTTGGCAGGCTAAGATTGGGCTAGGCTAGATTTTTATTTGCAGAAATTCTGTAAAGGTGAAGAGGTAGTATTTCCCTCCTCACAAACATGTCGACTGATGTGGGACCCCTCATTTCCACATGTGCAGTGGCATTAGCATGCTGCCCACTGTCCAAAGCAAGCTTCCACCTCTGCTCAAACAGGGAGAGAGGAGAAACTCTATACATCTGGCAGAGAATGTCTTCTCTCTTCCAATGTTGTTGTGAATAACTGCATGGGCACAAGCAGTCTACTTGCCCAGCTTGGGTTATGTGGCAGCGGCGCATACGAGGCTTCCGTTCTATGAACTGAAACAATGAAAGCTAACCATTTTCCAATTTGTGGAAAGGAAGAAGTGGGCTCTGATGAAAGGGCTGTTCCCATGCTACTGTGTTCACGCAAGCAGTGCTTCCCTGCCAGTACTGCCCCTCAGTATGTCAGCCATCAGGATAGCACTGGAAGGAAGCCCTATTTCCTTCCTTCCAGTCTGTCTCTGGACTATACTACTTCAGACTACAGATGACAACTGTATGCTTTTCTACAAAATTATATGACTATGTACAGAAAACTAGAATTCCTTTCTCTCTGGCACAGTTTCTCAGCATGGAGGGAACTTTCAATATGGAAGAACACATTATCCTGGGAACCCACACATGCTCAGAGGGAATGCATTGTCAGGCAGCATAATGGGGCAGAAAAAGAACCAACTCCCCACCTTCTCCAAGCTAAAAGTATGAGGAATCAGAACAACCTAAATGGAGGAAAGGAAGGTTCCTTGTCCCAGGGAAAACAGAAACCTGAGAATCAGGTTCATCATTGCCCTTACTCTTAATTCAGTCATTCATTCGATATTTTTACCCCACCTTTCTATCTAAAAATGGCAATGATGACAGCTTACAAAACCATTTGAAATAGATAAAATGTAAAACAATAAAAATGTAACAACTACAGAATATAAACAAGCATCCCATTCATTCTTGAATTAAGCAGTCTTTGCCTGCAGAAAAACAGTAGACTGGAAGAGAACCAAGCTCCTCTTGGAAGGGAGCTCCACAGCCTGGGAGCAGCCCCCAACAAGGCCTTCTCTTGGGGAATGACAAGGCCCTGACTCAGGCTGCCATGCAAGGTGCCTGTGTTGTCAGCATTCTCAAGAGCAGAAAGTCTCCAGGGTGATCTTAAGGACTGGGCAGGCTCATTTGGCAAAAGGTAGTCTTTCAGGTAGACTGGTTCCAAGTGGGCTTGAGAGGTAATAAACAACACCTTAAATTCTGTCTGGACACAGCCTGAGAGCAGGCATAGCTGTTGTAACAAAGGATCAGGATGTTCCTACCATCAGGCCTGGTTAGCAGTCTGGCCAGAGTGTTCTGGACTAGTAGAGTGTCTGAACAGTTTTCAAAAGCAGCCTCAGATATGGGATGTAATTAAAGCATGTGTGTCCATGGCCATATGATTTCAATCATACCATTGGGTAACTGCTGTAGAAATGTACAGGGAGAAAGGCAGAAATATCCAGTGAACACAAAACCCCACTTATGGGATCTTAAGTTTACAGTCTGGCTAGCAAACTTTCTAGTTTTCAGAATTATATGCATATTTCTTTATAAAGCAGTTCTACTGGATTTCTCTTGGTAGGCCCCTCTTCAGGTAGTTGCATCAGCAACACAGAACATTCCAACAAGGGAAAGGGCTTCCTTGGCTGCATTTCCTAGACTACAGAATACTTCCCCCCTTGGTGTCTTGCTTGGAACCTAAATTGCATTTTTTTTAGCAACACATTAATGTGTTTTTGTTCACTTTAACTTTAGCATGTGTTTAAGAATTAAGAGCTCCAGCTGCTGTTTTATTGTTATATTTATTGAATGTGGTACTTAATGGCTTGCACACAGTCCTGGAATTCTAAACAGAATGAAGTATGATATAAGACGCTTTGTGATTTATGCAACTTGATCTGTAAGTATGGGCTTGAAACCCTTCTTCCCCAAACAATTCATGTCTATAATAGTACAAATACTGGTCTAAATGGAACAAGTGCAGGTGTGTAATGGGAAATGTGTCGCTTCATTTTTCATTTTAACACCTCACTTGTTCGGCTTTACATTTGTTTTGATTAGATTTGCTTTTCATTTTAGTTTCATTTTTGTTTGCCATTCATTTTAATTGAATCTCATCCACTCTTCTGCTGCCTATAACCTTGACGGTATCCACCCAAATAGCATAAAATTTGCAAGCATTCTAACCCACACCCTTCCCTAGCATATTGCTCCTGCCAAATTTCAAGCAGATTGGATGAAAATTAATGTTACCCACACGTTTGTTTTTGCATTTGCTTTTTTTTTTTACAAATGTAAAACTAATAGAGTACATTCATTTTTTTTCCATTTTTTAAATGAATGCATACCCTACAGGCCAAGAATGAGCTTATGCCCTACCTATTAGACACATGTACTATGTAAAAACACCTAGCTCCTGCTCTGCGTGGTGTGAATACAGACAACAAATAGTTATGATACATTTAATTGGGATTCTTCTGCAAATACTCTCAAGGACCATTTGCCGAATCCCAGCTGTTCCAGACTTGGGTACTGCTAATCTGAACAACATAGTTAATATTTATGCACAAAGATATTATCCCACTCGCATGGTCCAGTTGCATAATCATGCTGCTAAGTAAACAGGCTTTCTACAGGGAGTCTAGCTGGCATACTGATAATCCCTTCACACATGGAAAATAAGAATCTGAACTGTTGATCTGCAGTGAAGCTTGAAAGCTGAAAAACAGTGCATAGAAATTTCAATCAGCAATTAGCAGCAGAAACACTACTGCTTTACTTTTTAGGGACATTGACTGATAGATGTTTCAACTGATTTAAAATCATGTTCCAAAGGTTCCTTGATGACAAATATTCTGCTTCTGTGCATAAAGCAAACATTAAAGCTGAGATATAAAAACATGGACCACAGACACTTCTGGAAAATGTTCAGAAGCCAATATTTTTAAAAGAGACAAAAGAGTAACCTAGAAGAGAGCACTGGGTTGGGGTTCGGGTTAGAAGAAAAGGAGAGCACAAATTCGAACAAATCAGAGATTCCTAATTTGCAAAGGCTGAGGGTGAAAGAAAAGCCACCCTGACTTCATCATTGGCCAGCAGGCTAAGGACCACTGAGAGATTGCATCTTTCCTGCCCAGCATCATATACAACCAAAGTAAGCATTTTTATAAAGGCATCAGTAAAGTTTCTCCACTGTTCATGTGCCTCTATGTTTGTGTACTTTGGAAATATTAATGAAGAAAAATAAAGCATGGTAGCCAAGGATGTTTTATGTTTGTTCTTTAAATAGCTTTCAACAGGAAAAAAGGTCCTACAACACCCAACTTTCTCTAGCCAGCCTTTTCTGCCTAAACATGTATAGGATTGTGCCTTTAGCAGTCATTTTTTCTAAACGACATAAAGTGAAAAAGATGAACTTTTTTGGAGACATAGTCTGCCACTGGAGGGGGAAACCTTTTTACATCAAAGGTAATTCTTTCATGCTGGATACCCCCAGTGGGCCATGGTTGGAACTTACAGGAGAGAGGCAAATTCAGACATGGGTGGAGTCACAGTCCCCTCCCTCCTAAGGGAGAAAGATGCAAAGTTTCTTTAAAAGATAATGATCCAGAAGCAGAAGAATTTCTCAGCTTGTAGCTATGTATTATTTAAAACACTTATTGGCTGCCTCCCCAATAGAAACTATCCGACTAAACACACAAAGCCATGCCTTATTTTAAAGTGCTGTATCAAACACAGTAGAAATAAAATATGTGAAAGGTGCTAAATATTACCAGTTCTAAACCATAGAATCATAAAGGCAGTGGCATGAGAGAGGAAACTGTCTTAGTACATACACATTTTTAACCAGATGATGATCAGTAAAAGATGGGCATTGTCACAGAAAAGATAGGGGGCATTGTCACATCCTTGTGCCCTAGTAGCTCTTACCTCTTGACTATGGGAATTGCTCCAAAAAGCAGGTATCAATCCTGGCAGGGAAGGACTCAACATTAGCCTCTTTGCCAGGCAGACATCAACCAAGGTGTGTGTGATTTTCATTGGCACTACAGGAAATATTTTAACTCCCTCTCTCGCCCTGGTCAAATAACATAGTCCTGATTAACTTTTAAAAAACAGCAAATACATGGAATGTCTTCATGTATTTTACATATCATCCAGTTTGGCCCTCTGAGGTGCAAACATGTTGAGGAACATTCCTTAATTTGCACATGGGCTGGTGTACACCCCTGGCAAAGAGGGCTGCCCGGAACATTCTTGAATTTTGAGGTTAATTTTGAAAGCAGTGCATTTGACAAAGGTGAGCAGATGGGCACTGGAATATCTACCAGAACACATATGGCTGATGCATTGCTGCCACCCTTTTGTTCCCCTGGCTGTTATTACATTCTTACAGCATTTCACCTCGTTTGCCCTCACTGCTCTTCAGTCCTATTGGCTGTGACAACTCACATGTCTGTGCTTCCAGGCATTTGTGACATCACATCAAAAGTACCATGCTTTTGACAGCATCATATGTGTCTCCATAACCAATTGGGTAATTGGAAGGGCAGGCAAATGAGGCTGAGGAGAGTGAGGTGAAGTAGCAAATGGTGCTGAGAAGTACAACACCAGAACAATGTTTGCAACAAGAGTTGAAAAAACTATTTAAAAGATGCTTTATGTAACTCAAAATAACAGTATGGATCAGGACAACTAGATTTGGTTCAGCTTTTGACAGATATTATTCTTGCATTTTATCAAACTACTGAGGGCGTTTAGAGAAAATCCTGAGTAAAAGATATACTGTACTTTTCCCCCCAAAATGGATTAAACACTGTTTGATTCTTTCTTGTTCAGAGCAGCTTTAGCAACAGGTGAAACCATCACATCCCTTTGTAGATTTTGAATGTTTGTAAACCCTTTCCCCACTTTTCATCTATATAAAAATTATTTTAGACTTTCTTTTTCCCTGTTAACCCCCATCCCACACCTTCCTCTTTCTAACACCTTTCCTTATAGTGTTCTGAGGATCTCTAAAGCTTGCATAGCTTTTGTATTGCTTGAGTGAGCCTAATAAAAGGATTACACTAATATGGATGTTTGAGTGTTTATATCACACATCCAACTGTTTTGTTCTTGCTAAAAAGGTAAACAAACAAAACCCACAAACAACAAAACTCAACAAAGAACAACTTGTTAATTGAAAAAATTAGCATATCAGAGAAGGCTAGGCTGAAATCTTTTGTAGGCAGGCAAGTATTTTATATAGCAGTGCCTTCAAACAACTGTGTCTCTGAAATTTAGAGTGATACAGGAATAACTCCACCATGAAATCTCCTCTGCAGATACGTAAGCCCCCTCCCTCAACATAGCTGACACTTGGTTCCTTCACTTCTTTCCCCCGTTCTCAGTTCTCTCCTGTTTTGTAATCAAACACACTTCAATTGATTTCCTTGTTCAAATCCTAATAAACTTTGGTTAGTTTCAAGTGACAAAAGGAAGCATTTTCCTCCCATGGCTAACTTTTCTAGTGTTTATGCATTTTCTAATGCATTAATTCAGATTACCATTCTGTGCACTTTTTGCATTAATTCTCAACTGACTGACCCTCTTCATCTGTAATTATTACCATGAAGGGTTTGAATATCATTATACTCTTCTCACCAACTGCATTAACTTTAAAAGGTAATTTGATTAATTCTGTAAGTCACTGGTAGATAGGTATTTAATGCCTCACAAAATTTCTGCATTATCAGTGTCTTGCAGCTACTAGATCTAAAAGATAAACTCAATCCATGGAGATTCACATGAAAAGGTTAGTTGTTCCACAGAAAGGTTTGCAGTCCTTTTGTTAAGCTTTAAAAACAGTATATTAAATGGTTTTCCTCAGTATAACAGATCAATTCTTTGCATCCCCACTGCCACCCTGCACTACAGATTTAATAATTTTTCATTTCAGTAGAACACATATTTCTCACAGTGTAGCAAATGTTTCCACATGGGAAAGCACAATGATTCTAAGGGGAGAAGGAAAAAGTCTATCAAGTGATAAACTGCAGAAGATGATTCAGCCAGAACAGATGTGCAAAAGCTTTCCACACCAATCTTAGTAAGGTTTATCTTAGTGAAAGTGAGTCCCATAAGCTTCACTTCCCTACTCACAGTTGTTTACAGGTTTTTTTAGATGACATTTTGCCAGTTTTGCTTCTATACCTAACCAGCACCTTCAAGCATGTTTTAGAGCAGGGATAATGTGGCCTTTAATTGAGAAAGCAAAACAATAATAATCAGTGCTTTTTTTGTAAAAAAAAAAAAAAAATGGTGCCGGAACTCACATCTTGGGGTCGCACTTTTACACAATGGTCACCGCCGGCAGTAAGCACTCACGCGACTATGGGCCGAACAAGCCACTTCCATGGGCCACCTGAGATCCAGACTGGAGGGTGCCCTCCTGTGCTTTAGAGGCATAAACAAGCCCTGTGCCACTCTCTGAAAATCACCTTGATTGTGTAAACAAAAGGGGGGTGTGCGAGGGCAAATGGGCAGCTGAGTGCTCTTATGTCTCTTGTAACAGGGCAAAATGGTGGAGGTGGTGGACCAAAAGAGGGAAGGCTGCGGCTTTCCAGGTGATGCTGGACCACAGTTCTATTCTCCCTCCATTAGCAAACTTGTCTCAAAATAATGGAGCCCAGCAACATCTGGATGGCCACAAGCAAACCGCCTCCACTGCAGAGTCTCACAATTGGCTGGGCTCTAACATTTCAGACTGCAGGGGGGTTTGTGTGCGCGCACGCAAGAAAGTGAATGTATGGCTGTTCCCTTACATCATTCTCAAGCTCAGAGTGCAGCAGAAGCACCTGCAGCCTCCCCCACACACACCCTCGGACATTGCTGGGCATTAATTTCCATCAGCCCCAACCAGCCTACCCGCTGGCAAAGTAAGATGGGAGTAGCAATTCCCCAGACCTGGAGGGTTGCAAGTTCCCCAGCATGGGGCAAGATCATCTCAGTGTGGCCTCCCCGCATTATGGTTCTCTCTGGAAGTGAAATGATTTCACCTCCTGCAAAGGAAATGCCGCCCCAGGAGGGCAGCAGGCGCTCCCCAGAGACTGGCCGTCTGGATGCAGCCTGGAAGGCCCAAGCCGCCAGGATGGGGGAAGGTGAGGAGGAGGCCCTCGTCCACAGACAAGCGGGCTGGGAGCAGACCCGGGCAGAGCAGGCGGGCTGCCCTGGCAGGGAGACCGCGAGGCATGGAAAGCAGAGAGTAGGGGAGGCAGCTGTTTATTGGAGAAGAGGTCTGGGCCCCACTGAGGCGGGAGATGGGAACACCAAATGGGAAAAGCTTCGGGAGGAGAAGGGGAGAGACCAGGGCAGCATGGATAATCAGCGGTGACACACAAGCAGCCAGCAGGCACTATGTTAATGATTTTTGCTGCCGATCTGCTATGCCCGACAGGACGATTCACAATCACTTGGAAAAAATCAATCAAAAAAAGGTGCCGGAATGCTCTTCCGGTGCGTTCTATGACAAAAAACGCCCTGATGATGATAATAATAATAATAATAATAATAATAATAAGCAATTTCTCTTGGGCATTTGTACTGTTCCACTATACCACAGGGCCATGTAGATACCATGTAGTGGAGAAGCAGGAAAGGCTCTTCCTGCAGTGCTCAGATCTCAGTTCTGCAATGAATTAAAATATGTTCATAGTCCCACTGAAGTCAATAGGACTTATTTCTCAGTAAACATGCCATGTAATTGTGCTGCATGTCTGCTCAGAACTACAATTTTTATCTCTAGCACTTCTCTGAGATCACACAAAAAAGGGGATATTGAAGTAGCTTTCAACAAAGTGTTTTTTTTTTTCTATCTTGCTTAAATTAAAAAGTGTTTGACAAATGAAACAGTACAAAAACAATGTAAAAGTCAGTGGGGGTTGTTTTAACTGTGAAACCAACAGTTCAAAGTATCCAGTGGTAATACTAATGGAAAAACCTAATATTTGTTTTTGACCCTCAGTAAGACATTTTACTGTGACCCAGCTACTTTTTACATCTCTTAGTTCTGTGTTAGGATTATAGAGAGCAGAACACTATTCATTAACATCTCATAACAGATAATAAAAGCAAGAATTAATATACTCTACCTCAAGAGAAGATTTAAGGCATACATGCTACTTTCCACTGCACAAAGGAGGGGCGAAAAGCTGAGGGAAAGGATTTGATGTTCAAGAAAAAGGATGCTGAATGTGAACATTATATGGGGGGCAACAGCTTTCCCAGGGCCTCAGGCTGAAGTGTTTCCTAGTCCCCATTCCCAGTTATCCATGTATGTGGAGACTGAACTAGGGACCTTATGCACAAACAGTATTACAGGCTCTCTCCAAAAAATAGGTGGAGAGTATCTGATTGGTTCAAAATTGAGAAAGGAGTTCGGCAAGGCGGTATACTGTTGCCCTGCCTATTTAACTTACATGCAAAGCACATCATGAGAAAGGCAGGGCTAGATGAATCGCAAGTTGGAATTAAGATTGCCAGGAGAAATAGCAACAACCTCAGATATGCAGATGATGCCACTCTAATAGCAGAAAGTGAAGAGGAACTAAAGTGCCTCTTGATGCGGATGAGAGGAGAGCACAAAAGTTAGCTTGAAACTCAACATCAAGAAAACTAAGATCATGGCATCTGGTCCTATCACTTCCTGGCAAATAGATGGGGAAGAAATGAAGGTAGTGACAGATTTTATTTTCCTGGACTCCAAGATAAGCGCAGACAGTGACTACAGCCAAGAAATTAAAAGACGCTTGTTTCTTGGGAGGAAAGCTATGGCAAATCTAGGCAGCATACTAAAAAGCAGACACATCACCCTGCCAACAAAAGTGTGTGTAGTTAAGGCTATGGTTTTCCCAGTTGCAATGTATGGCTGTGAAAGCTGGACCATAAGGAAGGCTGAGCACTGAAGAATTGAGGCCTTTGAATTGTGGTGCTGGAGAAGACTCCTGAGAGTCCCTTGGACTGCAAGGAGATCAAACCAGTCAGTCTTAGAGGAGATCAACCCAGACTGCTTTTTAGAAGGCCAGATAGTGAAGATGAAACTCAAACACTTTGGCCACCTAATGAGAAGGACTCACTGGAGAAAAGCCTAATGCTGGGAACAACTGATGGCAAAAGAAGGGGACGGCAGAGAATGAGGTAGAGTCACTGAAGCAGTTGGCATGAGCTTAGGTGGACTCCAGGAGATGGTGGAGGACAGGAAGGCTTGGATGAATGTTGTCCATGGGGTCCCGATGGGTCGGACATGACTTTGCAACTAACAACAACAAGAAATCCAATAAGGGCTCAAAAACTGTAGGAAGTCAGGAACACAGGAAGCAAGGAGCCCAAGCAAGACGGGCTCTTGGTTCATCTGGTTCAGTACTGCCAAGACGGCCTGACAATGGCTCTCCAAGGCTTTGGGTGGGAGTTTCTTTCCACCCAAGGTAGAGAAACCAGGGACTGAACCTTGGACCTTCAGTGTGCACAGCCTGTGCTCTGTTACTCAGCTTCCAAGCCTCCCAAACTGTAGTCTGAGAAGGGGGCTCCTGAGACAGAGCTCTACCATCATTACAGCTCCCTGCCTCCCCTTCTCGTTTAGTTTAATAGCACTAGCCTCTATCTGGTAGCTGCATGTTGGAAGTGGAATACATCTTTCAAAAGTCCTTAAAATATATTGCTTGTACAGATTCTTTTAGTCAGTTTGGTCTTACTGGGCACCACCTCTTGAGTCTTTGGCACTGTGTCACAGACCAAGTCACAGGAATAAGGATGGGATGAGGGCACTGACTAAACTGAACATTAAAACAACCTCTCAAAGAAACTTAAACAGCAGCAGCACATAGCTGACACAGAAGGGATACACTGTTATTTCTGCCAGAAATCCCTGGCAGATGTGCTGAGCACTCATTCTTCTGGAGAAAAATCGAAAAAGAAAGTGAAGCACAAGGGGCTGGCATGAGCTACTGCAAAGTGCTCAGTTACTAGGATTATTAGTTAGCACAACTCTATTCCAGTTGTATGCACTTGTAAGACCATTAGGAGTCATGCTAAACATGGTGTTCTATTCCTACTGGCATTAACAAGGGGCCATGCTACAATTTGATGTTTCCAAACTGTTCATAGCATTCTTGAGATCTCAATGAAAATGTCCATCTGGTGTGTGGCAACTGTGAAAAACGCAAATTCCATGATAGGGACCATTTGAGAGAAGAATGAAAAATAAAACTGTCAATAACATAATGCCTTTACACAAACACTGGCAATATTTTATATAATATTCTGGACACTGCACCTGAAAAAGGGTATTGTGGAGTTGGAAAAGATACTGGAAAGGTCAGCAAAATGATTCAAGAGCTGGAACAATTCCCCAATGAAAAAAAGTTTTCAAAATCTGGGACTAAGTACAGGTATATATATAACTGAGCAAAATTAGGAGTACAGGTAGACATGACTGAGGTTTATAAACTGTGTGGAGAGAATGTATATGGAAAAGTTTTTCTCCCCACTCTCATTACAATCCAGGATCATCCAATGAATCTGGATGTTGGAAAATACAGGATAGATAAAAGAAAGTATGTCTGCATGGAGTGTAATGTTAACCTATGAAAGTCACTACTACAAGATGTGATAACATACTTGAAGTCCCTACAAGGAGAAGAGGCAAAACTAAAGCTATCAATGACTACAAGTCACAAGGGCTATGTATCACCTTCAATTAGAGAGGCAATATGCCTCTCAATACAAGTTGCCAAGGAACACAAGGAGCAGAGTGCTATTATGCACTCTGCTCCTTGTGAGCCTCCCATAAGCATTCCCATAGGTCAGTTATACAGAAAGTTGCAGGTTCAATCCTGTTTTCCCAAGCAGAGCTAGGAAAAATACCTATTGAAACGCTGAAGAACTGGACTAGTTGGACTAATGGTCTGATCCAGGCTACCGAGCAGAATATTTATATACAGGGCTGTCCTACTTCAAAATCTTTGGTTGTAGGGGCATTTTGCACAAGACACAGCAGAGTTTTGAGGTTTCCTTTGCTATTCTTGTAGGAAAACTCATTCACACTCATTTAGTACTCTATGTGAGCCCATTCAGGTAGAAAATCTTCAGTCAGCTGCTGGTACTGGGCAATCCACATTAAAAAGGGGAGATTGGATTTTTATTACTGTAGTGATAGCAACTAGCTAAAACATGAGCAAATAACAGGAGAGGTGATTACTTTGAAAGTATACTGCACACATTCTTTTGATTGCTACAGGCCAGTACCTAAAATTTTAATTCAGTCAGGAATATGCAAAGACATACATCTAGACAAATATGACTCAAAGTACAGGTCTTCTTTCAGGAAAAAACAAACTTTGAAAGCATCATCAAAAGTGATAGGTGACAGTAGAAAATTAATTAGATATGATCATTCAAAAAGCTATTGTGGTTGTCTGCTAACTAGCCGATGCTATTTGGGGTTCATCTAATGGGACTGTGTGCCATGGAACAGCATATAAAGTACAATCTTTACAATGGGTAAGACCAAGGGCTTTTTCTCCTTGAAAAAAACAAGGTAAAAAACTTGCAGAAACATTTGTAGTAAATATTTTTCAAAGCAGTGTAACTTTTTTTTCTCTGCTTGTCGCTATTTCTTAACTATGTGTTTCTGTCTCTGTGTGTCTCTCCCCCCTCATTCTCTCCCTGCATCAAACAGCAGCTGATTAGTGTTAGGGCTGGCATAATTGCTCTTCTATGCCAGTTATATAGCACAAATGACATGCAGGTCTGCTGGCAGGATGGGGATGGCAGAAATAATGACTTCTACTAAACAGCTTCAGCAACTTCCTGGATTGCTGGCAATTTGGAAAGGGTCATTCTAGCATGCTTCCTGTCAGCTGAAAACCAACTGCAGCTAGCGACAAGTATTTTATGAGCTAAAGGGCTGCAAGGGCCACTTAAAATACATTATACATACACTTGTGTGATTGATTCTGAACCCTTAACTCTGAACCCTTCAACCATAGTGCAGGATTATCAGGATAACACCATCCTGGTTGCAGTGATCCAACTACACATCATGACAATTTATTATTATTATTATTATTATTATTATTATTATTATTATTATTATTATAACATTTCTATGCCGCCCCTTGCCGAAACCTCGGGGCGGCTTACAACACGATAAAATACATTGAAATACAATAGTACATAATAAATTACCATTAAATACAAAAATACAAAAAATACATTGATTTACAAATATAAGATTAAAATTATCAGCATAAATTAAGTAAATAAAAATATAGGAGGAGAAAGAGAAGGAAGAAGAAGTTGCCCTGGCCAGATCATATGTTTTAACAATTAAAATGATGTTTAAATAAAAAGGTCTTTACCTGGCGCCGAAAAACCAGTAACGACGGTGCCAGGCGGACCTCTTTGGGGAGTGAATTCCATAGTTTGGGTGCCACCGCAGAGAAAGCCCTCCTCCGAGTACTTACTCTCCTAATTTCTTTCATGGAGGGTTCCCGGAGAAGGGACTCTCCCGCAGATCTCAAAGGGCGGTCGGGCATATACGGACGTAAGCACTCGTTCAGGTAGCCAGGACCCAAGCCGTTTAGGGCTTTATAGGTCATAATCAACACCTTGAATTGGGCCCGGGCTTCAATGGGAAGCCAGTGAAGCTGACGGAGGACTGGAGTCATGTGAGCATAACGCCCCGTCCCCGTCAGCAACCTGGAAAGCAAGTTGTTGCAGCACACTTGAAACTTACAAGATTGGCTGTTACTTCTGATTCTATCATTATGATGTGTAGAACATGTACAAAGTGACAACTTGCATGCTGCAAGGAAACCCACAGGGAAGCAAACAGTGCATCTCTGCTCTGTGCATGCGCACTCCTATGAGGGCTTAGTATACCACCAAGTACCAGGGATAAGCATTCCTCTCAGCACAGTTGTGTCCCCAAATGTAATGCTGCATTTCTGTCCCCAGGAATGAATGGCAATTACTCACTGATTTATATGAGAGAAAGGAAAGAGTGCACTGAGATGTCATTGGGATGGAGGCTCACCCCCTGGAGACCTCAGCCTCCAAAGAATCAAGTCCTCTACAGCTAGGGACCATGTCACTCGAAATACCACCTTCTCCCATATGACCTTAACAGCTTCAGGAGGGGCCTTTCTTCTAAGTCTGCTGCTTTTAGAGACATGTTTGGTGGCAACAGAAAAGAGGGGCTTCTCAATGGCTGCTCACAGGCTGAGGAACTCCCTGTCAAGCAGGCTAGGCCAGATCCTCACTATCATCCCTGTGGCAAATGGCAAAGACCTTTTTATTCAAGTAGGTCTTTGACATGTAAATGTGTCACTTTGGGATCTTGTTTTTATTCTGTTCTTGTTTTTATTAATACCTGTTTATGCATTTGGGCGCCTCCTAAGAGGAAAACAGGTGGGATATAAATGGAACTCAAGGCTGCCAGAAAACATTCTCTTTGTAAAGCAACATTGACAAGCCTCTTACCTTGTGATCCTGTCCAAATGCATTCAGCACATTCACGGTAGCAACTGCCAGGGTGCCATGAGTTTAAAAATCATAGCACAAAGCTCAGTTTTGCCAGGAGTATAAACTTACTGAGTGGCCCCAGGCAAGTGTCTCAGCCCCATTTAAACTATGCGGATCACATACCAGCCTTCCTTACAAGAGTGGTATTATGTTTACTTGCATACTTCATGTGAAATACGTTGAACAGGGCTGTAATGCATAAATACGTCTTGAGACAAACAGTTTTTCTATATGAGGCTGTTAATTTGCTATACTGGTTTTGTTACAGAATTGAGATCTAACCACTACAGAAAGAGCGATTCCTTCCCTGCTTTCCTATTACATAGCCTCAGAATGGCACCGTGGTATACCAGAGCAGCTCAGACAAACATGTGGAAAAGGAATGGTCTTTCACAAACAGTATGACATTTTTCCTTCTCTAAAAAATTCACCCAACAAAGCAGAAACAAAATTGGATGGTCACAACGTAATCTCGAAGCAGTTCGAGAGATTCTTCAGGATGTAAGAAACCTAATTAACCATGATGGGGGAATGATGAGCATACATTAAATGCCTGTTGTACAAAAGCTCAAAGTCCAAGTAGAATGTTAATTTTTTGCTGGCATTTTAAAAAAAGTCACACATACTTTTAGAAGGCAGGGAGCATAGATAATTAAGCTTATACTTAAGCTTATCAGAAAGTGGAAAGATAGTTGGGAAAATACAGCAATTCAATTAGTCCCCAGCTCTGACAATCAATCAGTTCTACTATGATGGGACTATGATGCTTTGCCAAATTATGGAAAGGAAGCCTTCCACTTTGGAGAACTAATGTAGTGGAGTGCTGAAGGGTGTAAGATGAGGAACCCTCAATTCAAATAATCACATTTCATCTCACTAAAGGGAATCACAGGTAGATGAATCACTCTCTTGGCTCCCAACCTGCAAAATATGGATAATAATACTGTTTACCGTTCAGGGTTGTTGTAAGGATTATTGAGATGATAACCATAGAGTAATTTGAATTCTCAGCAACATGAAGGCATATTATTAAGCTTTCAAACTTCTAATATATTCTGCAGCTCATTTCATAGATTTGAGTCACGTGTTGAAAATTAGAGAGCAACAGGAGAGATGTTTCTACTCTTATTTCTTTGGATCTGTGTATATGCATGTGTGTGAATTTTTGTCTACCTCTAGAATAATATGGAGAAGTACCAACAGATTTTGCACACAAAAAACTGATTCTGAGGTAACTGATACAGAAATAATGTATGTGAAGCCCACAATAGTTTTAATCATTTTGTAAAACTATATGCTTAAGCTAACAATGTGTGTACAGCAGCCTTCAGTAGCTGCCAAGAAAGCTGACAGACATTTTGATAATGTTTAGGAGGATAATTATGTGTATTCTGCTTTGGGCTTCCCACAGGCCACTGTGGGACACAGTATGCTAGACTAATTAGGACTTCTGTTGGAACTAAAAGGCCTTATGTCCTAAATTGGGATGTGCAATGTTGGGAATTCCATTCCATTGAAGCTATTTTTGGGGATGAGGGGATTATGCTATTAGTGCAAATTACAGCTTGTGTAAGTTGTAATTTCTGATATTGGGAGGAGGGCTAATCTTGAAATTTGCACAAATGATATAATTTTTGTATTTTTATTTGTGATCTTGTGCAAGTGATCACCAATCACCAAACCACAAATATCTCTACTACCCACCCCCAACCTTAACTCTCAATACTGTTGACCATACATGTACTGGTAGCTGCGTTACAATTACCACTTATACAATTTCAGTAACCCTTAGCTTAATATAAGACCTGACACACCAGAGCATGGTCCACTTGGAGGGAAGCTCATCCTGCATTATGTTGAGAGCCTTGCACATGATCGCATGCCCAGTCTGAATACAGCTCCTTCCCACCCTTCTGAGTGGGGGAGGGGCGCACCATTTCGGGCTGGGTGTTCTGACAGCTGAGAAGGGCAGCATTCCCTTAGTGGCTGTCTGTCGAGAAGTAGGTAGTAGGTTGCAGCAGACTGCAAAAACGAATGAATGAATGAATATAATAATCCCATTTAATTATCGATGGCACACTCATGAATAATCACACCCACAAAAGTTAAACCTGTGAAAGAAGAGGTTCAACTGTAAATATTCTTGTCAGTTTCATCTTCTCCACAAACTACTTCCTTTAGCACAAAAAAGTTGCATTCCATACTTGTCAAAGAACTGTTCCTGTCTCTCCCCCTCCCCTTCCCTTCCCCTCCTTCTTTCATGGAGAAATTGCCAAAGTGGTAATTCCTGGTGTAAGATCAGGCCTGGTATAGATCAGGTTGACTCCAATGAGAAGCCGGGGGATATGGAACAAAATCTGCCAAGCTGCACCAGAAGAATCTGTAGAGTTTTCACTGTGCAAACAAAATTCATATATATTCCTAGTTCTAAGTGATCCTCCCTACATCCTTTGGACTACATTTAATGGACTCTATGTAGGCTATGCACCTTTAGATTGTTTGAAAGCCAGGTTTTGAAAATCACGGAGAGGCAGGCCTAAAGTAACTCTCTGCCTTACAACGTAAAAAAAGGAATCTTTTAAAATTATGCACCCATAAGTTAGATGGCCAATTGTGGTGAATTTCGGTGAGTACATGAACTATACTGCTATTACTGAGTACTAGTTGAACAGTAAGGGCCCTGTTATTGGTTTAGACCAGACTTCCCCAACTTAGTAGCCTTCAGAGGCATTTGGACCATACCTCCCAGAATTCCCACCCAGCAGGGCCATTGACTGGGAATTCTGGGTGTTGTAGTCCAAATGTGTCTGGAAGGCACAAGGTTGGGGAAGACTGGTTTAGACCACTTGCCCTTCTCTGGGAACTCAGTGGAGTCCCAACCGTGCAGTACAACCTTAAGCAAATGAGACCTCCATTTGTTAATTTACAGCAAGAATTTCAGGAATGTTTAACAGAGCAGTTTCCAAGCCATTTTTCAGCTCAGTCCAATTGCTGACTGTAGTTACTGTTTACTGGTATAGTGAAGCCATGCTGTTTTCTCTTGCAATTCTTAAAACCAATTTCTGGGTAACCTAAAAAAGCCTTGTTTTAGTTTATCTCCCAAAGAAATCAGTTTGTACCAATAGTTTCACACTCTGGATGTTTTTACAGTAAAACTGAGAGGATTGCATCACATTACATCTTCCATATGCTGTCCTTGGACTTTGAAAAAGTAGAACCACACTATGGAATTATTGCAATTTATTTTTACAACATTCTGACATCTTAATACTCCATGGTAGACTGACCATTTGCATTTGTGTAACAAGAATGCATAAACAGCTACAGCTGAGCTGCCTGTGGTGAGAAAGTGCAGCTCCCAGCTACTCAGCAGGGAAATTCATAAATTGTAAGAATTAATTTTCTCCTGCTTTCAGGCTATTCATCTGTCACAAATGAATGAAGCCACTGGGGTTTAGGGCTGCAAGTCCATATACTGAAGTCCTACTGAACTCAGTGGGATGCATATCTGAGTAAACATGCATGGGATAATTCTACTGCACCGTGAAAGAGTTAAGCGCATAAGCACCTAATTTATTATGTACACTGCAATTAATGAGGCTTCAAAATCTTTAATTTGGGCTGGATAGATCCTAATATAGCAAGGATGGCCAGACTTGCTCAACAGAAGAGCCACATATGGTAAATGTCAGATGTTTGAAAGCTGTACCCACAGGCAGCAGTGGCAGTGAGCCACAAATAAACTCAAAGAGCCACATGCAGCTCCCAAGCCTCAGTTTGGCCACCCCTTTAATATGGGTATGTGAGAGAAGGCAGACTCATACATATTTTCATGGACTACTACCTCTGAGGGCTCCTCCATGAGTAGATTTGTCTAACACTTTTTAAAAAATTACTTCATAGATCTTTAGTAAGCAGGACTTGACCTACATAGTGAAAAGCATGCTAAGTATAAATAAATGCAACTAAGCAAGATACAAAAGTAATTCAAAGCTGAATCCTACACGTGGTTAAATAGAAATACTGCCAACAACCTTCTGGGGCCTAACCTGTGGAAATGACTCGAGCTATGTCCTCTCCACAGCACATAACTGTCATGCAACCCAAAGAAATACCATGGTCACACTCCTCTTGCCGATCTTTGAACAGAAGTTATCCACTGTGGTGGTCAAGGTAGCTGCTTGGCCCTTCAGACCAAGACTGGAAACCAAGCCTGGGGTTAGGCTGAAAGAAATTCATGGAACTTGCTTTATCCAGGAAAAGTTGTGGCAGCATCTTCACAAAACATTTGAATAGATCAGGTGCTTTATTTTCTTGTGGGAAGGTGTTCTATTTCATACATAGATACATAGAAATAGAACGAGTCAGAAGGCTGCCTTATCCATGGCAGCTCAGGACTTCATTGCTACCATGACAGCCATGGGGCTGTCTCAACATGTCACTGGTCCAACTCATGAAAATGCCACAATCTCAAGCTGACTTTTTCAAGTGTTCTGGAAGGGAGGGGGTTGTTATTAACCCCTTTGTCATAGTTGGATCACTTCCTTGTAAGATTTAGACTTATGACTGCTATTTCCTTCTGCAACAGTGGGGGACACATTAGAATGGTCCACCCCTGGAATCTGATGGATTCAACAGATTTCCAAAGGGCTCTGGGGTTCTTTCCAGCTGATATGGAAGAAGCCCAAGTCACCTTATGGAACTTGGAGGTGATGCAGGCAGTTGCCACCATCACACCTAAGTGCCCTCTTCCCATGCGCAGAGCCCACAAGCACCATGGTATATAGCAGAACTGTGGGCAATGAAGCAATTGGGAAGATGGCTAGAATGCAGGTGGAAGAAAACCTAGGCTGAATCTGACCAAGTGCTGGTAAGAGCTCACTTCTAGCCTACTCCATGGCGAAGGTGGTGAAGAGAGATTTCTTCTCTGCCAGTATCATCTCCTCTCAGTGATGTCCAGCAAAGCTGTTCCAAGTAGTTTGTGGCCTTTTATGTATGGGTCCTCAAGAGGATTATGGAGAACATTGGTGACCCACTATGACAAATGTGTACAGCACATCAAGGATAAAGTTGCTCAGATTTGGCATGAACTGGACTCCACATTTAGTGTAATTCCTGTAACAAAGTGTCCAGAGCCCTGTCTGGTCCTGTTTTATTGGATAACTTTCAATCATTGAAGCCTCATGATGTGGACAAGGTGCTTGGACAAGTCTGGCCCACCACCTGTATTCTTGACCCTTGCCCCTTGTGGCTGATCATTGAAGCCAAGGAAGGGATGTGATTGTGAATGCCTCTCTAGTGGAGGGGCTGGTCCTAGTTCTGTTTAAAAAGGCAGTAATTGTGCCTCTCCTGAAGAAAGCTAACCTGGACCCAGAAAGTGCTAATAACTATAGGTCTGTGGCCAATGTTCCTCTCTCGGTCAGGATGCTCAAATGGGTGGTGGCTGAACAGCTCCAGATGCTCTTGGAGGAAAGAGACCATCTGGATCCATCTTAGTTTGGTTTCAGGCCTGGTTTTGGGACAGAATCTGCCTTAGTCATCCTGTGGGATGACCTTTGGCTGGAGAAAGATGGGAGGAATGCATCCCTGTTGGTTCTCCTGGACCTTTCAGCGGCTTTCAATACCATCAACCATGGTTCTCCTATGCAAATAAATTTAATGTGCATTAGGAAATATTCTAATAGAGACTGACACTTTTCCTTTGCAAATAATGCAACTAACCAATGTTACATTGGAAAAATTTCCAATCTTACATCACTGAGCTTGAACATCATATTTAAATCAGAGGGGTCCAAAACAGATGCACAATTTCTTCTCCCCTCCCCCACAACATCCCCTCCTCTCCTGATAACTCCATCTTGTAAGACCAGGAGCAATCTCAACATTTAAGTTACTGAGTGGAGTATCTGTGACAAGGAGACCATGCAAAAATATTGCTGGATTAATCTGAAAGCATAACAACAGAGTTAGAATGCAGTGTTTAACTGGGCATGAAATTGTCATACTAAATACTGGACCAATCACAAATAAACATGGTAGCAATCCAAAGCCTTGTTTATGCCTAGATATCTAACTTTCAAGAGCATTTATGTCTCATTTCCTCACATGCACATTAGAATGGATATCAGATGAAAGTCATTTTAGAAACCCAATGCAGATGCTAGTGTTCATCTTTATTAGCTTGCAAAGCAATTACAAAGGACATTGATTTGATCTAGCAAGCACATCTCTTGGATTTTAACAAGCTCACAAAACCTGAAGTGCCAGAGCAAAGCTAAGCTTTTCCAGGTAGATCAGCTGAAAGTAATAAAGATCAAATTAATAGGCATATAGAAGGACAAGCTCTGCTGAAAAAGAATCAACATGGTTTCTGCAAAGGGAAGTCTTGTCTCACTATTGTTTTAGAAGTCACTGAGATAATTATGTGGAAGGGATAAACTAGTAGAAACTATTTACTGAGACTTTGATAAAGTTCTTGACCAAGGCTCCTGAGCAAACTTGTGTAGAATAACAGCCGTAACTGTTTAAAAAACCAGAAAGCTTACAATAGGAATAAATGGGAAATTCTCCCAATGGAGAAATGTATAGGCAAGGTCCCACAGGAATCTGTACTGGGACCAATGCATTTTAATTCTGTTAATAAATAATCTGAAATTAGAGTGAACATTGACACAACAAAGTTTGCTGATAAAGCCAAATTATTTTGGGTGGATAAAATAAAAAGGAACAGCAAAAATGTACAAAGGATCTCTTCAAACAGGGAGAATGAACATCAAAATGGCAAACATGGTTCAATGTAAGCAACTATAAAGTGATGCACACTGGGACAAAAACAATCCAAAGGTAATTGGCTAAGGAAATGATCTTGGGATTGTGGTAGCAGATAAATTAAAATCTTGACCCAGTGTATGGTTGCTGTAAAAAGGCAAATTCCATATTAGTTATAATTAGGAAACAAATTGAAAATACAAATCTGTGTATATATCTGTTCATTAGAGCCTTTAAAAAGGGGTATTATAGAATTGAAGGACAGAGGAGGGCAACTAAAATAATCAAGGGGCTGAAACCACTTCCCTACAAGGAATGGTTACAATATCTGGGCCTGTTTAGCTTAGGAAAGAAGCAAATAAGGAGAGTCATAACATAGATCTACAAAAAATTATGCATTGTGTGGAGAATGTGAATGATGGGGATTCCACCACACACACCCTGCCATAATATGAGAACCTGAGATCATTCCACAAAGCTAATTGGTTGGAACTTCAGGATGGATAAAGGGAATTATTTCTTCACACAGTGAATAGTTAATCTACAGAATTCACAACCATAATGTTTAGTGACAACTACCAATCTGAATGGCTTTCAAGCGGGTGAGACAAATTTCTGAAGGAGAAAGCTATCAGAGGTTACTAATCCTGATGCCTGTAGGCTACCTCCAATATCAGGGTATACTAGTTTCTTGGGAACATGGGTAGGCATATCCTGCTAGTGGGTGTCTTGTGGGGCAATTGGTTACCCACTGTATGAAGAGAATATGCTGAAATAGATGGATCTTTATCTAATCCTGCCTGGCTCTTATAACAAGTTCCTAGCTAAATTTTAGCCACTAGGTTGCTGCAGTCTTGCAAGCAGACAAGATGCCCTGTTCAAAACTGAAAGAAGGCATGCTCCACTTAAGAAGAGTCAACCACTTTTAAGCCCCACTGATTTCAAACCTTCAAGTATGCCACTAAATCTCTTTTACTGAAATCAGTAGGATTTAAAAAGTGTTGACATTTGGATGAACTGGGCCCAGATGCAGTCAGAGCCTGCAATGAACATATGCCTGCTATATAGTTGTCTCTTTTTGCTTTTCTTTTTTGGCAAGCCAAGCCCATCAACTGCACCACTGCAAGAACTGGCTGCATGACAGACTCTTTTAACTCAAAAGGCTGCACTTAAGGAGGTGCTTGTGGTGAGGACAAATGTTCCCTCTCCCACCTCTTTTTTCCTGATTCCTCTTCCTATGAGACACAAGAAGAAATTAAGCAAGGAAAGCTCTTCCTGGTTTTGACATAAAATACAGTGGTACCTTGGCTCACAGGCTTAATCCATTCCAGGACTCTGGTTGTGACCCAAATTGGTCGTGAGGCAAGTTAAATTTCCCCATAAGGTTCAATGTAAATAAGGTTAATCCGTTCTGTAACTATTTTTTTTTTTTAATCAGAAAAATGTGAAGAAACAAAGTGATAGAGAATAACAAAGATTGTGGCCAACTCCCCCCACCCCTCACCACAAGCACTAGCCCAGCCATCTCCCCGCCCCACTAGCAGGACCGCGGTTGCACCCATCATCCCTGCACATGCCCGTCATCCCGGTGTGCTGGGGGGGAGAAATGGGTGCAAATGCGGGCACACTGGGGGGGGGGGAGCGGGCACAAATGTGGGCGTGCTGGGGGTGGGAGAGAAGGGCGCAAATGCGGGTTTGCTCGGGGGAGATGGGTGTGATCGTGCTGCAGGCGAGATGGCTGAGATTGCGGTTGCGCTCGGGCGCAATCACAGGCTGCTCCTGCAGGAAAGGCGGGTGCGATCTCAGCCATCTCCCCCCCCACCCCCAGCACAATTGCGGCAATCTCCCCACTCAGGGGGGGTGGGGGGATGGCCGCGATCGTGGTCACCACCCAATACGGAATTTGCGACCTGAGTCAAAATTTTTATGAAATTTTTGTTCACAACCCAATTTGGTCGTGAACTGAGGGTGGTCAGTGCAGTCAGGACCAGCTTCAAAAGCAAGCATGCCCAAGGACCCACACACCAGCAGGGACCCCTTGAAAAAAGACTCCAAGAGCTGCTCCTCTGCTTCACCCCTGGAGCCTGCTTGTTAGCCTGACCCTTGCTCTGGCCCAAGGAATGGTGGTGGTGAAAAGAAATAGTGGATGCCACTGGCTTTCTCCATCTGTCATGCAAGCAAGTGGCAGCAACATGAGAAAGGATGAGGAGCAACAGCAACTGGTGACCATGGGTGGTGAGAAGGTAACATCACTGAGGACAAATTGCCCAAGGGACCTAAAAAACCTGGGCAGCACTGGTTTTAATGTGTCTTCATGCACAAACCATGTAATAAGCTGCATTCCCGTCCAAATGCAAGTCTTCCCTCAGCACATGACACACGGATCAAAATGAATGGGATTTTGCCAGAGCTTTTAAACAATTATACGCAGCCATATAAGGTGGGGACAAAGAAAACCAATACTTCTGGAAGAGTAAGAAATAATCTAACACAGAGACGTCAGTTGAGGGAAATAATCCCCAAACAGATCTAGATCTTACAATGGAGTGATAATTAGATGTACAGTTACAGCCCATAAGGTTAAAAAGGCGACGAAAAAGAATCTTGACCAGTAATGCAAAAGTAAGAAGTCTTATCTTTAGAAGAGATATAACAACTTTACTGCAGTATCAGGCTGAAAAAGAGTTTCCATTCAAGCCTTTGCATGATCTGTCTGTTTGCTTTTGGCTTGCTTCCATCATTAGTGAAAAATGACCAGTCATCACTTGAGGCAGTTCACCACAGCAAATTGATGGTGGGTACAGAATACAATACAATTTGCATGATAACAGTAATCAGTGGAAGACTCAATAAGGTTGCAGTGCGGACAACAAAACAAGACAACACATCAATATGCAAAGTGTTTCATCAAAAGGATTTACTCTCACTAATGCTATGATTCAAAAATCTAGCAATGTGTTGGATTCTCTATGGGTACAGCCATCACAAGAACTGTAGCCCAGAGAACATGCACCACAGTTGCATTGTAGTTGAGATACCTGGACATGTTCATCCTCTAGGCTATGTTATACTTCATGTATTTTAGCTATATTCCTTCAGATTTTTAAGGGTACATAAGAAAAGTAAACAAAGTGTTCAGAAATACATCAAAACTCGCTACAGAGTATGCAGTATATGAAATTACACTTTGAAGTTGTAGCTGAATCTACATATGGGGATCTGACATGGAATGTGGAGTGCACCAGTTTAAACTGTTCCTTGAAATTGTAACATTTGAACGCTTCTTTGCATTAGAAAACATACAGTAAAAAACAAGCACACTAGGAGCAAAAGGTCTGTCCCAGCCCTCTCCTTTCATTCTCTAGTTTTCTCTTTGCACAGAGAAATTAGAAGTAATTCCCCCAACAGAATCCAAAGTGGTATAATATATTCTGCCGTTTCATGCACACAATATACATTTCCTTATTTGGAAAAAGCCATCAAGGCAATGCACACTAATTTAAAACAATAAAACCATAAAACCATAAAACAATAAAATGAGAACTGTAAAAGAGCAGAAGATTAAAACAGTAAAATGACTGCATACACTAAAAAACTGTAGCTTCACATCCTTTCCAAAAGCCAAGGGGATAGGAGCCAATTATAATGCATGTGGAATTATTCCACAGTTTCAGAGAGACACAGGTGAAAGCCATTTCATATATGGGCAACAGATAGAAACCTAGAAACAGAGCAAGTCAGAAAGGGCCTCCTGGGCCATCTAGTCTGACCCCCTGGCTCCAACTGGCTCTGCTCATGACATGCCTACCATGTGTGGATGGACCTCAGTGGGCAAAAGTGTCCTCAAAAGGGACTGCACAGATCATATTTGTTCCTACAGGTTCATCATGAGATAGAGGGTCCATCAGCTAGCCAGATCCGGAGCCGTTTAGGACTGCAAAGGCTAAAACTAACACCTTGAATTGAGCCTGAAAAGCAACTGGCAACCAGTGAGTGTTTTTCAAGCAAGGTATGTTATAGTCTGGGTGGGAGGGGAAATGAAACAGAGTGGCTGGGTAAGAGGAGGAAGAAAGAGATGCAGATATGAAAAGGCCACACAGAATAATCCCACTGTCTGGATCAGTCATTTCCTGGTTCAAACTGAGAATATATATGTTTCCAAGGAGAGGAGTGACAGCAGCCCATAGGTATCATTGCAGAAATCAAAATCTTTAGGTTGGTATTAGACAAGAGCTTATTCACACCATTCCCCAGTGGGGAAAACAACATGGAGAAAAAGTGTCTAGAATCCTGAACAGAAGCAATTTGTGTTGCAGTATTCTGTTGCAGGGTCTCACCTGTTACACCTCTTGCACTTCTACACCACTCATCTGAAATATTTGCATGCTTTACAGCACAAAGAGGTTACTGCA
Organism: Varanus komodoensis; assembly: GCF_004798865.1. NCBI lineage: Eukaryota > Metazoa > Chordata > Lepidosauria > Squamata > Varanidae > Varanus > Varanus komodoensis. The sequence continues at coordinate 13,539,497 of NW_025335409.1, read as the reverse complement.
AATACTTTAAGCTTCCACAAAGTACACCACAAAATTACATCAACATCTATTAACAATTATGTATTAAGCATTTTCTTTGAACAGAACTCCTGGGAATCTTATCGCTGAATTATTGTCATGTGAATTATGAGCAATACAATGTAGCACTTCATTCGCTTTTTAAAAACAGTACTTTGGAAGATGCATGGGAAGAGATAATTTTGAAGGAAGATATAAGTAGGAATAACTTTGGATAATACTTATCAATTACTTGTACATTAGAAACGGTAACCCCCTATTTCTTATTTCTTAATTATTTTGCAGACAAGAAAATCCAAAATGACATGTAGTTTAGGGACTAAGAAATAGCAACAAAAAGCCTTCTTATAAATGCACACTCAACTTGGTAAAAGGAAAACAAATGAGGTTTCTGTGATATAATATTTTAAGTCAACTTCCATAAATTGAAAGCTATCTCATTTTTGTAGTAGTATCTCCAGAAGTGATAGGGCCAACAACCTCCTGACTTCCACTCATATATGAATTTACTCTTCTTCTTTGCAGCCATTATTTTCTGAGTCTACCACCATAGTCAGATTTTATTTTATTTTATAACTCAAAAGACCTTCTTCATTCCACGATCAGTCAGTCTGGGATAATTTAGTGAACATGATGTCACAATGCCAAGAAGCCAAACTGGACTATATGATGAAGAAAAATTAAGCTCTTGCACTGATTAGTTGGGGGAAGGAAAAGCACAACATTAAAGGGTGTAACCAAGCCAAGTCTGACCCTTGAGAATACATTGATACTGGCTTTGAATTCAATAAGTAATTAAACACACAAGTATGTGCATGATATAGCCCTACAACTGGCTCAAAGTGAGCACCTGTGCAAACCAGCACTTGGAAATTTTTGCTATACTCCTGTAAGCACATGTGGCCCCATTTTAGATTGGATCCATGAGGCTCTGGTAGGAGGGAATTAAACCTGCACCAACCCCACCAGTTTTTAGGGGGGTTTTGCCCAAAGTTCAAATGATTAATTGAACATTTAGTCTTGACCCTGACTGGATGGAATAGAAATAGTTTCATCTTTGATGTGAGGGCTGCTGCCAATATATTTATTTTGAATACATTCATTCTGCCTTTCTATAGGAATAGTCAGAGTGTGTGGCCAACATGTACATGCTAAGTAAAACAATAAGCTAAAATCCTTCAAAACAACAAAGAGACTTAAAGGGTGCTGGCATCAGCTTTTGTAGACTTCTCCCCAGTATATTCACATCCTCAGATTGCACAAGCTGAAAATTAACTACCAACACAATCTTCAAAATGCTTTGTAAACTGGCAGTGGGCCTTCAACATGGTTATGGGATGCATGTCAGTGCTAACATTAACAACAGTTAAGACTTATTAATGCCCTTCTTATGAAATTCAAGCCTTGCTTTCATTAGATAGGGAAACTAGCAGGGATGTGTTCAAGTCCTTTACTTCAAGTTTCAAGTCCAGTCTCAAGTCCAAGTCAAGTGTCAAGTCTTTACAAGAAATTTTCGACTCAAATCTCAAGAGCCAACTTTACCAGAAAAAAGGGAGGTGATGGGGAGGGGAGAGTTGTAACCCCCCCCCACAATGTTCCCATCCTAACCCTTGCCTTCCCTTCCCCCTATTACAACCCCCTCCTCTCTATCCTACCCTGCCCCCTTGGATATCCTGCCACACATTGGATGTGGATGGTAAGCTCTGGAGTGACTTGGTCATAAGAACAGTAGAAATCTTGAGCTGAATCACTCACTTGTTGCTTCCAAGTTGAGTTCAAGTCGAGTTCTGATGCAACTTGAGTTGGACTTGGGAGTGAGTTTCTCAACAAGTCCCCAACACTGAAAACAAGCAAATCCTAACCACAGTTAAGACAGCAGTGGGGAATTCACTCTAGGGGTGGGGAGGCAGTGAGTGAGAGAGGGGACAGAATCTCACATCTGAGTCCTAATCTCTTAACTGTGATTTGCAGAGCAAGTTGTCCCCAAGCAGTACAGAAACTAAGTTAGGAAACTGGCGAAGTCATTGCAAAATAGAAGTTGACAGTGGAACCATGACCTGCAACGTATGAGCAAAGTTAAATGTGTTATACAATATCAATGTTGTTGTATTTCCCAATACAGTAACACTTCTCTTTTCTCTAATTGCATTTGATGGAAGAAAATCAGTATTCAGCATTAGGTGCTGGTGCAAGATCCCTGTTGGATAAATGTTAGGATTTTATATTGTTGCCTGACAATAGCAAGAAAAGCCATTTTAATAGCTGCAGTTTTATTACATAATTTAAGGACACGCTTGAGAGCCCCCTGCCTGTAAATGTTTAGTGTTTATTACTAACATACTAAAATATTTACCACAATAAAAAGTCATTCAACACCCCAGAAACAATGGCTTTTTTAAGTGCAGCACCAAAGGGTCTGTAGAGGACAATAAATAATTTAATTTTTGGTTGAGTTAAAACTCAAATTCACGTGAAAGGTATTTTTAAGAAGCATTTTAAAAGTTAATTGGAAGCACAGCATGTTTTAATTATTTACAAAAATACTCTTGACTAATTTATAAATTTTATAAATAGTTATATTTATAGTTTGCCTTAAGGTCTTTGCTCCAAAGAGCATGCATATTTCAGTCAAATATCAAAACTGACCTCTTTGGCATTCGCTTTTGGTCACCAAGTAATTAAGTGGAAAAGAGCCATTCTAAACATTGCTTTCACTCCTGGGATTTAGCATTACCCATGGTTAGTTTACATCTGTTGGCAGAAAACTGAGGCACTCTTTACTGCGCAAAATGCGGCCAGAACACCATGAGAATGTTTTCTATCATTGGCAAGGAACAGAGATTAGAAAACTCATCAAGTGGAGAAACTCACCCCAGGGATGAAAAAATGAGGAGAAAGATGATTCCTTATGATGCATGTTTTTAATACACTCTTCTCATAATGATATATGAGAATATAATTTCTATTTACAAATCATACAATCATGTTCCATTTGCAATCCTAAAGATGGATACAAGTAGGAACATGGAGGTAGGGGTTAGAGATGTGTCTGCAAATTCTCACATTTGTGATCACATTCTCAAAATGTGTATCTTTTAAAACCGTGCAGCTTTTTCAAAACTAATTGCACATTTTAATCAATGAGGGGGATTGCACACTTCTGAAAAATATGCACAGAAGTGCACCATTTTCCCATTTGAGTGAGCTGAAAAACAGGCTGAAACATTTAACAGCAGTTTTATGCTTTTATCATGAAAATGGTTCCAGATTGCAATAGCAGGATAATACCGCATTCCACTGACATCAAACACAATTTACTGTTACTTTTGGAAACTAGTGTTCAAATTTCTATGACTTCCAACTTCAGACCATTCCTACTTTAAAAATGTTAAAAACCCAGCAATCACAAACTACTTCAACCACTGTTTTTATAACATGCTACAACCCTAAGCAGGCTTTTCCTTTAGCCCACAAGGCATTTAACGATGCCTAACGTATCCCTAAAGTATTTGTTAATAGATTAAAAAGAGTATTTAAAAGAGAATCTAAATTCATCATACAGGAAGAGAAAAATGGATGTATCAGTTAGGATAATGGAATCACTAGCCATTAAGCCATTTAAAAAGTAAATGTACAGTGGTACCTTGGCTCATGAACACCTTGGTTCACAAACAAATCGAGTCATGAACAAAAATTGCATTAAAATTTTGACTTGCGTTGCAAACTCCACATTGGGTGGCAACCGAGATCGCAGCCATCTCCCCCCACCCCCCGAGTGGGGAGATGGCCATGATCGCAGTTGCTTTCGTGCAGGGAAGGCATGTGTGATCACAGGTGCACTCCTGCAGGAAAGACGAGCACAATCTCGGCCATCTCCCCCGTGGCTGCGCTGTGCTGCATCTGTCTTTCCTGCAACAGCACGCTCGTGATCATGCATGTCTTAATGCACAAATGGAACTGCGATCGTGGCCATCTCCCTCTCGGGGGGGTGGGGTGGAGATGGCCACAATCGCAGTTGCTTTCGTGCAGGGAAGGCGTGCGTGTGATCACAGGCATGCTCCTGCAGGAAAGACAGATGCAATCTCGGCCATTCCCCGCCCCCCAACCAGCATGATCGCAGCCATCTCCACACCCCCAGCCGCCCCGTTCGTGCCCGTCTCTCACTCCCGCAGCACACCTCATTCGCGTCCGTCTCTCTGTCCCCCAGTGTGCCATTTGCGCTCATCTGGTCCTCCCCCAGTGCGCCCGTGATTGCGCCCGTCTTTCCCCTCGCAGTGTGCTGGGATGACGGGTGCGATCTCGGTTGTGCTGGGGGGGGGTGGGGAGATGGCCACGCTTGTGCTTATTTATTTATTTATGTAAACCATTTTCATGCCGCCCCATTCGCAAAAAGCCTTGGGGCAGCTTACAACAATAATAAATAAATATAAATAAACAATTAGTACAATTAGAGGTAAAAAAGCCGGAAGCATCTCGGCATATACCTAAAAATCCTATAAATACAATTCATAAGTTAACAATTAAAATAACTTTTAAATAAAAAGGTCCTGGCCTGGCGCCGAAAAACAAATAACGACGGCGCCAGGCGGACCTCTCTGGGGAGCACATTCCATAGGTGGGGCGCCACCACAGAGAAGGCCCTCCTCTGGGTACTCACCCTCCTAATATCTTTCACGGAGGGTTCCCAGAGAAGGGCCTCTGCTGCCGATCTAAGGGGCGGGAGGGCATATATGGATGCAAGCGTTCCTTTAGATAAACAGGTCCCAAGCCGTTAAGGGCTTTATAGGTGATAACCAACACCTTGAATTGGGCCTGGACTTCAATGGGGAGCCAGTGAAGCTGACGGAGAACTGGGGTTATATGAGAACAACGCACAGTCCTCGTCAGCAACCTGGCAGCTCTGTTTTGCACCAACTGAAGCATCCAGTGCATGTTTCACTGTCGCCAGGCAATCGTTCTCCAGGTAGGGACGCAGCTGATGGATCAGCCAAAGCTGAAGAAAAGCGCTCCTCGCCACCGCTGTCACCTGAGCTTCTAATCACAGCTCAGGTTTGAGGAGCACTCCCAAACTGCGGACCTTGTCCCTAAGAGGGAGTGCAACCCCATTCAGGACAAGGTCCAGGTCCCCCACCCCGAAGCCCAAACCACCTACCAACAGGACCTCCATCTCGTCTGGATTGAGCTTCAGCTTAATGGCCCTCATCCAGCCCATTACCTCGGCAAGGCACCGGTTCAGTACAGCCACTGCCTCACCTGGATTGGTGGAATACGAGAGGTAGAGCTGGGTATCATCAGCATACTGATGATTCCGCAGCCCACACCTCCTAATGACCTCTCCCACCAGTTTCATGTAGATATTGAATAGCAAGGGGGACAAAATGGACCCCTGTGGAACTCCATGGCATAACTGCCATGGCGCAGAGCCATAGTCCCCCAGCACCACCTTCTGGAATCGGCCACTGAGATAGGAGCAGAACCACTGCCAAGCAGTGCCTCCTACTCCCAATTCTGCTAGCCTATCCAGAAGGATACCATGGTCGATGGTATCGAAAGCCACTGAGAGGTCCAGGAGAACCAACAGGGACACACTCCCCCTGTCTCTCTCCCTGCACAGGTCATCATACAGGGTAACTAAGGCAGACTCGGTACCATACCCAGGTCTGAAGCCGGACTGAAATGGGTCCAGATAATCAGTTTCATCCAAGAGTGCTTGCAGTTGTCCTGCCACCACCCGTTCCAACACCTTGCCCAAAAACGGGATGTTGGCCACTGGTCTATAATTAGTGGCCATTTCTGAACCCAGGGAAGCCTTCTTCAGGACCGGGGAACCCAGGGAAGCCTTCTTCTACCGCCTCCTTTAAAGGGGCAGGTACCCGGCCGTCCCTTAGAGAGGTGTTGACAACCTCCAGGATCCAGGCCCCTATTCCGTCCTTGGCTTTCTTGAGTAGCCAAGATGGGCAAGGGCCCAGTAAGCAGGTGGTAGGACATACTTGTCCACATCATCAGGCTGCAGCAACTGAAATTCATCCATCGTGGACCTGATGGCAACATTGGCACCTTCCCTGAAGGTTCTGAGTCACTAGTGGAGTCCTGCTCGTGACGAATCTGAGAGATTTTCTCCTTGAAACGCTTGGCGAAGTCGTCACAGCGGGCCGTCAAGGGTGGCACAAGATCTTTTTTTGGGCCTGGATGAACCAGTCCCTGTACCACCCGAAAGAGCTCTGCCGGACGGCATTGTAAGAAGGAAATGTAAGCGGAGAGGAATTTCTTCTTCGCCACCCTCACCGCCACAGCATAGGCCCGATAATGGGCTCTTAAGTGTGTTCGGTCAGATTCATCCCGTGATTTCCTCCATCTACGCTCTAGATGTCTCCCAACCTACTCCATCGCCCATAGCTCAGATGTATACCAGGGGGATGAACGGACTCTGCCAGGCAGGAGAGGACGCTTGGAGCGATCGTGTCAATAGCCCTGGTCATTTCCCCATTCCACAGTTTGACCAAGGCATCGACAGGAGCACCAGCCTTATCAACCAGGAATTCCCCCAGGGCCTTCAGGAATCCATCCAGGTCCATCTGGCTCCGGGGGCAGACCAACATAATCGGGTTCACACCCTTACAGAGGGAAAGGCCGCTCTCAAGCTCAAACCTCACAAGGAAGTGATCTGACCATGACAGGGGTGTCAGACACAAGTTCCTCACCCTCAGATCCCCCTCTTCCTGTCCCGTTGAGAAAACCAGGTCCAGAGTGTGTCCACGTTCATGGGTCGGGCCAGTGACATGCTGAGACAGCCCCATGGCCGTCATGGAGGCCATGAAGTCCTGAGCCGCCCCGGTCGGAACAGTCTCGGCATGGAGATTGAAGTCCCCCAGGACCAACATCCTGGGAGTCTTCAACACCAGGTCTGAGACGATCTCCGTCGGCTCAGGCAGGGAGTCTGTTGGGCAGAAGGGTGCACGGTACTCCAACAGAATACCCAATCTGTCTCGGTCGCCCAACACCAAGGAGAGGCACTCTAGACCCGGTCTCGAGAGAAGAGGAAGCCCCGTGAGGGAAATAGAGGCTTGGTAAACCAAAGCGACCCCCCCTTCCCTCCTCTCCAGGCGTGGTCAGTGCTGAACCAGGTACCCGGGTGGGCACATTTGAGAGAGGGAGACATCTCCCCCCCTCCCCTGCCCAGGTCTCTGTAATGCAAGCCAGGTCGGCCCCCTCATCCACAATCAAGTCATGGATGAGGGAAGATTTATTGTGGACCTGGCACTAAGCAGCAGCACCGACAGGCCTGAGGGGGCGGTTGACAGGACTACCTGGAACCCTTACGCTGGGAAAATAACCAGAAGGGGGAACAGGTGGTAGCCATCTGTCCCTCCTTCTTCTACGCGAACACGTTAGACCTCCAACGCCGTAATGTCCATTGCCCATGACCACCCCAATGGCGGTGCCCACGCGCTCCCCAGGCAACCCCATACTCAAAGCCAGAGATGAATCCATTAAAACAACTAAAACACATTAAAACACTTAAAAACATTTAAAAACACACCCAGAATCCCCGCTGCCCACTGTAACCGATCCCACCCGCTGGCCAACAGCAAAGACCCTAGCCAGCCCAGCCCCCACTCGGCCCCGAATGGCCACAAATGGTGTCACCACGCTTAGGCCAACGCCCTTCAGCCGCCGGCTCCGGTCGCTGCCAGCGAGTTAAAGGCCGCACGGCCCCTCCCCCAAGCCCTGCCCTGGACCGGCACGGTTCTCACCCACGCTGGAGGAGGGGGGCAGGAGCAGGGCCTGCGGAGCACTCGGTGGCTGGATGGTGGGCCTGCAGGCCAGCAGCGTCCCGGCTCCCGGTCCCGCGATGGCGCCGTTCGTTCCACAGGGCCACAGCGTCCTCAGCGGGTGTTGGGGCGCCAGTCAGCCACGGCAGCGGGTGTGTGGGGGGGGGGGGAGATGGCCATGATCTTTGTTGTTGTCACTTTGCTTCACATTTTTCTGATTTAAAATATGGTTACAGAACGGATTAACCTTATTTACACTGAACCTTATGGGGAAATTTAACTTGGCTCACAACCAATTTGAGTCACAACCAGAGTCCTGGAATGGATTAAGTTCGTGAGTCAAGGTACCACTGTATTTCCAGAACTGGCTAAAAATCCAATTTTCTTCTCACTGAGATGGTAATGTAAGGCAGGACAGGATTCTGAGGACTAAAGGTTTACTTTCTAAACCTAGGTCAAAGGGCTGGAATGTTGAGCAAAGGAAATCATTTGATAATTACTCCAGCTGGAACACCCAAGAGCTAGAATGCAGCTCTTTAATAATGAAAAAACTGCCGGCACTGAGCAAAAAGGTGCCCATTCCACTGGCAACGTCGACCTATCAATGTCTCTGTAGAAGGCTTGTGAAAAGGCACAAATAATGCAGTGCAAGCTGAGCTAGGCAACTGCATCTCTACCAACTAGTAAGGCAACTGAATGTTTAATTGCGAGAGAACTTGGGGGAAGACAGAAAGGCAGACAATACGCAACCAAAGTGCAACAGAGTTCTCACTGTGCATGATAGACACAGAATATATAAGCATAGTCATCTCAACAAAATGAAGCTGGGGCTTTTAAAAAGGAAGGTCATGCTGATGAATACACATCATCTTGGTCATTATAGACTCTGGTTATCACAGTTACACATGCTTGTGTATGTAGCTATTGAGCTGTACCAAGATCATAAATTGGTGCTTGCATAATTACATAAATATGCACGATTGTGAGATTGGACAGGTTGGGCTTATCATTTATTTATGTAAAACATGTTAGGGTGCAGATCTATGCATGTTTAGACAGGAAAAAATCCTACAACTCCCAGAATTTCCTAGCCAGCATGAATGCTTTTCTGTCTAGACATGAACAGGATTGAGCCCATAGTGAATATTTGAGTTTGAGCTTAGAAAAATTTCCCACCCATTTCCCCAATGGAAAGACAGACTCACAACTGTACTGCATATGTTACAAAAGGAAATCAAATTATAAATATTATTACAAGCAGCTGCTGTTGTGGACCACAGAAAATATATACCCAGGAAGACTGGAAAGGTCCAAGCAAGGACATGGAGAAAAAACACCTCTTGCTTGTTTCCTAAGCAACAAATAATTTAAAGGATGAGGATAACGGGCAAAACAAACCTGGTATGTTTGTGTTTCAAAATCATGGATGTATGCTTCAAAATCTCCCTTTGCATTCTTAGAAATGATCAAGAGATTATAGTCTGAATCTATTCATACCCTGCCCTTTTGTCTGTATGATCTGGAGACGTAGGATCAGAAACCTGCTAGCTGCAGAAAATAGTTCTGTTACTCTACTGAAGAATGAGCTAGATCTATTTTAGGACTGGAAATAAATTAGCTACAAAAATCGATTGATCAACAAAACTAAAAAGGAAGCATTCATTCCAGTTACCGTGCTTGAGTGAGACACTGAGAAATAAAAGTCTTTGAAAAATTAAACTGTACCATTTTGCAAAGCTATCGTAAACCCCCCCCCCCCCAAAAAAAAGGTATTCTAATGCAAGGTTATTTGGGAGATATTTTAAAGATACCAGATATATTTAGGTAAGAAATAATTGTGCTGTTTTTAGGGCTGAATGAATTTCAGGTAAGGTCTTGAGAGGTCACACTGCAGTGGTGGACAAAGCCAATGGCAAAGAGGGAGGGGTCAGAATGCCAAAAATACCAGCATATTTCAGCTTAAAGCTCTTACAGCCGATAAGGAAGCTTTAGAAGAGGCACTGCAACTGTTCAAACTGTGGGAACAAAAGCCAAGAAACCATCAAACCCTTTGCAGATAGGGAAAAGGAAGTGGAGCCAAGTAAATGGGGCATGCCCCCCTGTTGAACCTTACAGGACTGGCTTGGGACTCCAGGTAGGATGGATTGGTCTGAGGACCTGATGTTCAACTCTGTTGTTCTAGAAGTAGGCTTCAGTAAACAGTGCAGCAAGAGCTAGGGCCAAGATCTTTCTCTTAACCAAACAAACCCATGTTTTAGATCAATGGCTAGACTGAGACTGAAAAACCAACACACACACACACACACTTATTTATTTATAGTTTTTGTATACCATCCAACTACTAGTGTCTTGAGACAGTCTTACAGTAAAAGCAGCACAAAGTAAAATGAATTAAGTAAAATGAAGTAAAATGAAGCACAGCATCCAAAATACTGTTTGGAGTTATAAGCACAAGCAGGCTTTTTCCTTTTCCACTGTGCAAAATGGGAGATCAGAAGTGTTCGTTTCTGGCTTGCAGGAAATGAGAACTTACAATTTAGTCCAGGCCCAGCAAGCCATACTTTATGAAAGCCACTGTTTGCCATAATCCAGGATCCCAAACCAGGATCAAACTATGACTTGCAAAAACCTTCATTTGTCAGCTTGGAATGGAATGGCAAACTACACTCTACCATAAAACAGAAAATTTCCTTCATATACTAAATAAAAAGAGGAGGGAATAAAGCCCAAGGCTGTTCATTTTTGTAACACCAAATCCTGTTTTGGTATTATATCAGAAAACGATGCTTATGTATCCAATAAAGTGTCTCTGTTCACATTGGCAACTATGAAGATTAAGTCAAAGGTGGCATCGAAGGGGGTTGCTAACTGACAGCAATTAAACTATTTTTTATTTTACTTTTTTCAATTTAAATATGCTCTTAACAAATTTTCTTTATTTTTAATTATCTCTTTGGTAAATCTTGTAATGGTCTATGGCTAAATACAGTAAAACTTGACTTGATCTGGTATTATATCTAAATGCAGCACACATTTCCTGCTGGGTTTAAGAGGTGCAGGGAAATATCAGTACCTGCCCAGAATCAGATCAATGGCAGGGGCAGGATGTTGGGAGGGAGAACGTTAAAACATTCCTCAAGCAAATTGTTTTCCTTTCAGCCTTTCTAATGTATATGGTGCAATGGGACACAGATCAAACAGCAAACAATGCCCTGAGAGAAAGGAATGATATTTAAATTATTTTCTTTTGCGTTTTAATATCTTTCTGAACATGTATGACAGCCTTAAGCTCTTTATGTGATTTAACACATTTTTAATATACTTGTCACCAATGCTGGCTTACACAATAAACTTCAGGAATGCTGTGTATTTCTAAAATAACCTGGAAGCTAAGCAATATGTATTACGCTCCTGTCATATTCCATTATTTTCTATTAATAAAAACATTCTGTGCTTTCAAACATGCTGTCCAATACCTTCATGGGTATTGCTACACATCAGCTACTTTATTATTCCATTTTGCAGACATCTTGGGACCAGTTCAAATGTTAAGGACTGCTACACAAACACAGAAGACATATTATTACCATGTGACTATTTTCAACTGAGCAGCTGTACCATTTGTCAACAACAAGAAACCATACTGTTTGGACACTGCATATGGCCAGTCTCCATATTACATTGCATATTCCAGGCAGATACTGTCAGAAGGTAGTTGTCATGGTCAGTTCTAGACACAAGGTATTTGTACATGCTTGTGGTACGGGTGTTTTCACTAGAGAAATTATAAAATTGAACACGGCATGTATAAAATATAGAGCAAGCTGGAAGAATCTTAGGATCAGTAGCATAGATTTATACTTGTTTAACCTTTTAATACATTTTGTTATGTCTCTAGATGACTTTCAAGTGTGAACTCTAAAAAGTTAACGAAATAGTAATTGTGGACTGGTGTGGACAGTCATACTAAGGCAGAACTGGAATAACTTATCCCATACAGACTGCAGTTCCCTATTGACCATATTTATGACAGCCAATCTAGTTAAGTTGTTGTACAATGAGTGAAAAGACCCTGTAATTTCCTTTTTTAATTTTCTCTCCTGCCTCATCCAGCCTCCTCTATTCAAATATCGAGATGTACAAGTGGAAAAAGTGATTAACACTAAAGAAAAGAAAATACATCCAGATTGTAATGAGGACCTATATCTTGGTTTGTGTAAAGGGTAAAATTCTTGACAGAAGGGTGTTTTCAGAAGGGCAGTTCAGTATCAGCAGAAACTTAAGTTATGTTGTATTTAGTCTGTGTGCAAACGCTTGGGAGTACCAGCAATGGAGAGAATTCCCAAACCCTCTGTAGCAATTTAACCTTGTTTGTTCAACTGTTAGAGCTATGTGCCAATGCCTGCAAGAAAGTGAGGTTGTTGTAACTAGCATTTCAAGTGGGATTTCAGTACTGTACTTGCTATAAGAAATGTATCTATCAAACCATAGGAGCATTCTAGCTGAAAGCAAACCCTCCTCTGTCTGAGAGCACCTTACTATCATTCAAACCCACACACTCAAAACAGCTGTTGCTTACTTGGCTTCCCTGCAGTCTGCACCATCAACACGTTGGGAAGTTATTTAGTAAGGATGAGTACAGAAGTAAAGTACTTTACTACTGAAGATAAGACTTGAGAAAATCACTTTCATTTGAGATAACAGATGCTAATACAGCCATAAACACTACACTCACAAGCAGTATCCAAGTAGTTTCTCCATTCTGTCCTCAACACCACTTGGGAATAAGCATACATGTGATTGAAATAACTATGTGGTAAGAGATAATTGTATGGGTCTTTGCAATCTTCCCTGCTGTTCAGATCTTCTAATCAATCATCTCATTTGAACTTCCTGCTCTACTGCTGGATGGTGTAGGTAGCCAACAAAAAAATGGTAGTCCCCAACCCTTCCTGTTCCCCAAGGGATAAGGACTTTTCCTCAATCTTCTGTCTAACCCTAAAACTGACCTGACAATTCCTAGCATTCCCTAGTCGGCATGTTGGTTTACTCGGGCTTTATTCCTCAGCACACAACTGAGATGTTGTGAACATGCACTCTTATAAACAAATATATGTTCAATGAGTTACACACTCACACATATTACTCTTCCCACATAGCAAAAAGTCATCATTGGTACCAATGCAAGCTTTTGAAAATGTTGACTGTAGTAGAAGGGTAATTTTTCTGTGTGTGTTTGTGTCTGGTTATCCATCCATCCATGACAGCTTATGCCACAATAAATTTGTTAGTTTTTACAGTGCCACAGGACTCTTACTATTTTTGCTGCAACAGACAAACCCAGCTTTCCCCTCTGGAAAATGTTATTTAGGAAATTATCTCCTCTGAAATGAAATGGTATGAAAGTTTAAACTTTCATACCATTTAGACCTAGCATTTTCCATACAGAATGCCTTGAAAATGGGTTCTACCTTCAAGGTGTCCTCTTCATTTTACAATCAGCAATTGGAGAAAGGTAACCTATTTGTACAACCAGCAGAATGAGGCAGAGTCTTTTTTCCTAGAACATGCCACTTCAGAAAGGGAATAAATGGATATTTTAATGCTGAATTGCATGAAATGCATGAAATGAATTCCTTGCCTATGAAAAAGCAATGTGTTGGGGGAAAACAGTAGACAGGACTCATTGCCAGTGATATTAAGCAGATTTTTTTTCATGTAACAAAGAGTTTAATATTTTGGGCATTCAAAAATTCCCTAGTTATGGAAAAGCAAAACTATTTTGTTTTACTGATGGTTGAAACTGGACCTAAGAAACTGAGATTTCCAGCCTCAAATTCCAGATTCTGTTGTATTTAAGCTTCCAAAGCATTGTTTTCTTGAACACAAGGAGTATTCAAGTCTCCCTAACGCAGATGATAATTACATCGTCTTTTCAGTGAAAGAGACTAAACAGCTTCATATCACTGCCAAAGTGTTAGAAGAGAGTAAATGTGAACCAGTATTGAGTACCATAAATTACTGTTTACAGCTAGACAAATAAATGACTGTCTTTGAAAATGGACCTACTTTGTATGGCTAAAGATTAAAAGGGTGTTTATGGTAGCAATCTAGGGCCTTAAAATAACCATTTAAAAATAGACACATTGTAGCATTTCAGCTGCTTTCCTACTAAGCCTTCTTAAATCATTCCAATTATTTAACACAGCCTGTAATTTATCAGCCCAAACAAGCTGTATGGGGCTAACTACACATTACACACCAGTATGAATAACTGAGTCCTGGCATTGTGTTGTTGTTTTAATGGAAAGCTTCTACTGGATGGGAAAAAATAAAAATAGTATGTTTGTGAGTGGGAGCAGAGGAGACTTAACACGTTTCCTGCCTATTTGTTTTCTCCAACTTGTTCTTAAGGGCAACAGGATTGAAACAGTTTTAGATACTGTTATTTATTGGAATCTTTCATTTTCCTGAACATCATGTTTCTGTTTTTAGCTTTTATTGTTAATGGCTGACATTGTCTTCAAGTTTATTGTTTCATTACTGTGCAACTCACCAGTCCAAAGCATGCCCCTGGGTGGCTATTTTGTTCCAAAAACATGTCTGTATTTACATGTGCATGCAAATTTGTGTCCTTCAGGAGTGAGAGGTTTTTTTTGGCAAGGTATAAGTGGCCAGCTTACTTCTCTCAGAGAGTTGAGAGATGTGGTTGACCTTGTATAAATATCTAAAACCAGGATATTTTCATCTCCATCCCTATTTTATACAAAGCAGTGATTAAAATATAGCTATTTTAAAAATGCCCATGCATACATTGTAATGAACAGGGTTTTTTTAGAGATAGCTGTACAGTAAAATATAGATGCACTATGAAAATCATGCATACAATCTATGAACCCAAGTTCCTTTAAATCAAGTTGTATGTTTATTTTTTTTAGAGAATTGTAAGTAGTATGGATGACAACAGTGCCACTTCCCAATGTGTCCCAAGTTCTACTGTCAAACAGATTTTGCAAGTTTTTGATACAGTCAAAAACTGAAAAGGCTTAGACAGCAATGTGTATCTGTTCAATGGACAACAATGTTTCTATCATACTGTCTTTATCTTATTGTCTCTGGGCTTCAGTTGAAAAGTACCTGCACATATCAACTAGAATAGTGGCCCTATCTTATCTGAACTGAATGGTAGCATAAACAGAATGGAACATGCAATGAAATACTCCATTGTGAATACAGGTGAGGAGGTGTACAGAATACAACTTAAAGAGAACAGTTGAGTACTTATGATTCAACAGGGTACATGTGATAGGACCCCAACTTATTTGTACAAGGAAATCTTTTATCAGAATCTATGGCCATTTGGAGCTCATCTTTTTTCTTAATTATTTATTTTTAATGGCATTATACACCATGCATCTGAACAAACAGATCTAGTGTGATCCACTGATTACCTAGAAGTATCCAAAAAGGGAAATACCACTAATAATATTCCTCATTTTTCAAAGAGTGCTTTCATGTTCAACACTCACTTACCAATGTTAATCCACATAACATCCCTGATTATTAGCCACATTAATCATGAAGAATAATTATGTCCAGAAGGGTAGCTGCATTAGTCTGTTACAGAAAAAACAACAAAGACTCTTGTGAACTCTTAAAGTCTAAGGCATTTATTCTTATATCAGCTTTTATGGGCACTGTCCATTTTCTCAGATGCAATAATAAAAACAGTTATTTCCCACAGTTACAATTTGAAAACAAACAAGCTAAAAATTGTGCGGCTCTAGTAAAGCCCAAAATAAATCCAAACTGTAAAGCTACATTAGCTTGCAGTTTCTAGGTTTGGTTCCATGTTATTGCCCCCAACCCCACGAGTGCAGCAAATAAAAATGAAAGCAATTATACTATGTTGGGTTAAGGATCAGTTCGCTATATTGCACCTTAAGTTCAAGGTGGGCCACTTCATCATGCAAACCTAGTAGGTTTCCCAGGGCAGCATTTTGTCCATGACTCTAATCCTGCTCTAGAGTCAAACTAATCCCAGGAACTGCAGCTCAGAGGATGGATGGAATATGTTGCAGGGACTAGACCCACTTCTCCACAAATAAAGCACCTCAAGGTTGTTACCTCACAAACTGAAATGGAAGAAGAGTTTGGGTCAGATTTCATTGGTAAAATGTCAAGGTCATGTCTACTTTTTTTTATTATTATTATTATTATTATTATTATTATTATTATTATAACACTTCCATTAGAACAGGGATCCTCAAACTTTTTCAAAAGGGGGCCAGTTGAAAGATGCCATGATGGGTGCAGGCCGCCAAGGCAGTACGGGCGGGGAGTGTGGGCCAGGCTGGATGGGGGGGGGCATGGGTGCACGTGGCAAGGCAGGGACAGAAGTGCACAGCAATCGTTTTCTCCAAGCGAGCCCAAAACAATCTCCTTGCGAGCAAGCCACTGCACAGCAGGGCACCGGCTTGGTCGCAAGGAGATCGCAGAAAACGATCTCCTTGCGAGCAAGCTGCCTCTGGGCATGCGCACGGCCAGGCGCCAACTTGCTTGCAAGGAGATCCTTTTCTCTGAGCGAGTCCAAAACGATCTCCGAACGAGCAAGCCTCCGCTTCACCATGCGCATGTGTGCGCACAGGTGCATGTGGCAAGTCCAAAACCTCTATGACGGACCGAATCCAGCCCACGTGCCATAGTTTCAGGACCCATGCATTAGAAACTCAATGGAACAGGCAGACTCAGATGAGGTGAGTATAACATGATCAGTTCCATAGTCCAGCATCAGATGGGAAGAGAAGACACATGGAGTCCCTGGACCACAAGCAGTAAGAAGCAGTAAGAACTATCCTGAAGGTAGAGTTAATTCCTTTTGAATGGAAGGAAGGAGATTAAGTTTAAGGAGATTAGTAAGGCCTTCTTAGCACAAGGCCTTATTTCTCTAATAGCTGATGTTTTGACTTGGCTGGTATCTTTTGTTAATTGCTTCTGTAACACTTATTTTGTATCATAAAGCCAGCCTAGCTGGCCATCTTTAACTTCAGTTAGAAGTTTCTGGTTTTAGCCTGTGAAGCCCTACATGACTTGGGACTTCAATACCTGATGGAACACCTCTCCCAAACTGAAATCTATCCAGACCCTATGACCTACATCTGAAGTTTTCCTCTGATTGCCATGTCCAAGGGAGGCCCAGAAAGATGCAACGAGGAGGAGGGCCTTTTCAGTGCTGGCCCTCAATTGTGAAACAGCTGAGGCCTGCCTGGCACCAATATTGTCATCATTTTGGCATTAGGAAAAACTGCCCTCAATTCCCAGGCATTTCATTGTAGTACTGGCATATGAAGTGTTATGACTGCTGTTTTAATAAATGTATTTTTCCTGTTAATCATTTTAATATTTTTGTATATTAGAATTTTTAGATGTTTAAAATTTGCATACTGGAATTTTACACTGTGTTTAATTGTATCTTTTGTTTTGGATTAGAGGTGAACCTCCCAGAGAACTTTGGTCATTGGGCAAATAGAAATGAATAAATAAATCTGCAAGGAAAAAGAGGCAGGAAACTCCCACTTCTGAGAGATGTGATATGACTGAAAGGCTTGAAACAGTTAACAGGAAATGGAACCAATACTTGCAGTTAGGCTTGGAACCAAATGGGTGGATGAGCAACAGGTGCCTATTGAGAGCTACAGGCTAGAAACCTAGACTTAGTCGCCCTTGAGTCCTATTGATTTCAATGGAATTTTGTCACATTGATTTTAATGGGACTCCAATTCATTTAATTTGGTCTGATTCCAGTCCTATGAAGATGCACGAAGGAAAGAGATTAAATAATGTATGGAAGAAGCCTTGCTGGAACACAAGACCAACATACAGCCAAGAGAAATAGGCAAAGAACTGCTGCAGAACTCTAGGATCTTGGCATTGTGGGACTGGAGAAGGAGGTAAGGTGTGTTTGCTCAGGGAATCCAAACAGTTTTCTTCTGCTTAAAGCCTGTCACTAGTTCACTGGCCAATCAAACCCTTAAAATAATTTGGAGATTGGAACAGAAACCCATTTCCAATGGTTTTTCTTTCAGTTAATAATAATGACAATGATGTGACATTTCTTATTTTTGTCAAAAACCCTTTTCTGGATTAAAGCATAGCTATAGTTTTATTTTGTACCACTGTTTAATATAGGAACAATAGCTTTAAGAGAACCTCGGAAGCATTTGATTGTATTATTCATAGCTTAGTTCTCCAATTTTAATGAAAGACATTATGAATTTCAATTCCATACTTCAAAGCACTGGCAATCCTTTCTATGATAGGTGTGGCTAGCTTAGCTCTTGGTTTTGTTATGAGGCATCTCCTCTTCAGCTAATTAAACCCCAGCCACTTCTCTCAACATGCTGAATTTACTCAAAAGGTGTTTTGTTCCTCATGATGAAGCAGTATGGTGGCTGAAAGACACTTGGTTATTTACATGGTTCACATGCTGCTGTGGACAAGTTCCATGAGCATGGAGGGAAAAAAAGCAAACTTCCCACTTTTTAAGGGGAAACTAAAGAGTGTGAAAAGTGCACTCCTATGTGTGTACATTCAAAAGTTAAATCTCACTGTGTTCCTCTTCCAGGTACATGTGCATGGAATTGCTATCTCAGATTCCTGAGGTGGGAAAATAAGAGTCTACGTATAAATTTTGAGACCATAGTTTTGTCAATCAACTTTATAACTTGGGTATAAATCAGCTCCATTAGAATATTTATTTATTTAAAGATTCAGTACAGGAAGAAAATTCATGCTAAGGTAAAGATAAACATCTGATAGAGAAATATCACTTGCAATTCGGTAGCTGAAATAATCCACAAAGAAGTACTAGTCACAGAAACATCTATTAATGAAGAAATGGGTATTTTCATTTATCAAATATACTAAAAGTTGTCATTATATAATAGCAAGGAAGTCATAAGACATGCTTGGTATGCCACACCAATTCATTTTCAACATACTAAGATATGTTTTTAAATATGTGTGTTTATAATACAAGAACCACCTTCTCACATGTTGCTATCCCACATTTGGATGTTTTTCTCTCACTACCCAAACACTAAAATTATCAGCATTGCAATTTTTCCAACGTGCTGCAAGACCCAGATCACCTCTCACATGGATGATATTGTGCCAGGAAAAAAAGGTACAATTTGTAGGTAAAATTCAAGGACAGGCACAGTTTGATGTATTATTCATAGCAAGAAAAGAGGTATTACAACCATTAAAGAAGTATCCATTCAGCATTACCAATTAAATTGGCACAATTGAAGGGTATAACTTTGTCAATCTTCTACAAACGGTACCAACTTTTTAATTTGCATCAAACTATTGTCCCTATAAGTTATCAGATTAAACAGGAGTTTTGGGTGTCTGAATCAGCTGGAGTTCTCCTACATAGCTATAACTATTTGGAACCTTTCACTCTGGAACCAAGAGCTCAATAAATGCTTATAACATAGAAGCATCATAGCTCCTGGAAAACATGGGTACCTCCAAACCTTTCCAGCACTGCTTAAGTTTGAGGCAGGGCACAGCAAAGTTCAACTTCAGAATCAAAATCAGGGAGGAACGTTTACCATTTAGCAGGCAAAATATATGTGACTGTATGTTGCCAGCCAAAACAAACCCTGAACCTGATCCATTAGATTGCATAGCTCCAATGGAGGAGGGGGCATAAGAGATAGAGTGCTTGCACAGTCTGGTGGGAGGATGCCATCACCTTGGGAATCAATCTGGGGATTCCAAGTTCTAGCACTTTTAGCTCCGGCATCCAACTTATTTGTCTTGACATTATGCAAAAGTATACATAAAACTATACCAATCAAACTACAAACACCTTCGATCATTATGTTGTTTTCATTGCTGGCAGCAAAGGGTCCAATAAGAAACAGGTTTCAAGTGCTAAACATCTTGGAATTGTGTAAATCATAAAGAAAACTACACTCATATTTGGAATTAGGTAAGGTAAAGGAACACATAATTCTCACTGTAATAACCATCACCTACCAGTACTTTCTTTGTCCAACAAATGTTTTACACAATTTAAGGAAACATTTAATTTGATTAGCTATATTCTATGCTAATCCTTTGCTCAGTCACTCTTGAGAACTGTATTAATTTTAAAGAGGCTTTGCTTGGCTGTCTTTATGGCACTGATTGAAGTCCCCAAAGAGTACCATGCATAAAAACTTTGATTGGCCTCTTTATGATCAAGTAAGGAAGTCTGCCCAGTTGAAACACTAGCAGAAATGCCCCAAAACATTTCGCTCCAGATAAACTGTGGACACACTGAATTTTTTTGGCAGGATGTGAATCCCTGTATGCTTTGCATGCTTATGCCTAATCAGCTTGCCCATATGGCTCTAAAGAGTAAAACAAGCTTGTTAGGGATGGTGCTCCATTACAGGTGATGCAGAGACAAATGTGCAGAAAGGAGACAGATGTCTATATTGCAGCCCTATCACGTTGAGGTGGCATGGTTCTCTTTTAAGCTCATGACTAATACTTCAGTCCATCTCTAACCACATGCAGGGACAAAAGTTCAGTGGAATATTACATATCTGGAATACTTATGGTTCCACCTTAAGTCCCTAGCATCTCCATTTTATTTATTAATATAAATTATCAGGTAGCAGATGAAATGACAGATATCTGACTGGCATCTTGGAGAGCCGCTTCTACTCAGAGTAGATACTGGTGGGTTAGGTGAAAGAATAGTATGGCATAGCTTCCTATGCGCCAATCATACATAACTGGGTCCACTAAAATATGATTTAGTGTGCATCTGAAAGCATGCCAGCTTGAAAGCAATGCAGTATAGACAGACAACATCTGCTTTAGGTGCACCCTGAAAGGAATATCAGGTTAATGCCTTCGGTACACAATCCCAGTGCCAATTAAACAATAGCCTGAAACTCACAGAATCAAGACACTGTGTTTGCTAAGATAGCCTCGTTTACTTTCCCCCACACAAGTCAAAAAGAATGAGACCTGTTTTTGCCTGCATGGTTCCATCCCCTCATCCCCAAAGCCCACCCACATTGCTGTTTCTCACTCATTATAATGTACCATTGCCCAGATTCCTGCTCACTGAGGGCAAACCAGATTACATAATTAGTTGTGGAGGTGGTCAGGGAAGGGAGGACACAAATTGAGTCAAGTATTTGACACTGAAGGAAGGATGATTTAACTATTTATCTTGCAACATTTTCCTGATGTAAATTGCCCACTCCTCCCAAGTTGCTATTGGGTAACCACTGGAGAATCAGGGCCTGAGGAATCAGGAATACCTTTGCAGGTGCTTGCAGGAAACAGATGAGGAGCAATTATGCAGTGCAGTTGGAGGCCCTGGAGACCAGCATCAAAGACTGCACTGCAATGTGACTCCTTGTCACAGCAATACAAGCTGTCCTGCTGACTCCATGTGCTCTGGCTTTCTACATCACATTCTGCTGCCTGCCTGCCTGCCTGCCTCCAGTGTGCCCTTGCTTCCATCCTTTTCCACTCAGTTCCCAGGTTCTTGCACCCATCCTCTCTGACCTCACCTTGCTCTTTAATGTGACTTTCTTTTTGGAACTTGACATTTGAACTGTAGTAGATGTGCCTTCAGACTGTGATATCTTGGACTTGGCTCTACTGCCTCCCTGACTTTGAGCTTGGGCTGTTAAACAAACATGCCCCTTGCTCCTGGTCCTGCAAGAAGCAAGAGGCACCTGCACCTGTGCCCTGGTCCTGGCATTCCAACGGCCGCCAACGGACCAAGGATGGCGCAGCCTCTGCTCCGAACAGCAACCCCATCATCTGAAATTAGCAGCCGAGGCTTTTCACAAACTTGGCATGAGGCCCAAACATCTCCTACTCAAGCCTGCAGCTCCAGCTGCTGTTCGAAGCCACAAAAGCGGGGGGGGGGGGGAGTTGGCAAGCACCGTGAGCCACCAAGAGAACTAAGGCTCAGCCCCACAAACCTTTAAAAAAATAAATAAATAATGCCCACATCCTCGTATGCTAAATTCTGCATGCAGTGAAGTCTGTGCATGACTTGTAAGTGTGTGCATGACCTTAACCGGATCTGAGTCCTCTCCCTCCCTGGAACACCTGCCGTGCTGCCGCCGCTGAAGAAGACCTGGGGTGCACTGCTGGGCCCGGGGGCAGCTGACACTGCTCCCGCGGCCACCGCTGGACCACCCCGGGGCTGGAGGACGCCAGGGCCACCGCCGCCGTTGAGGAGGGTGCCACCATCTTGCCGGCTGGCGAGTTCCCCGCATCCGTCCTTGCACCCCCCCCCACTGGCATTGGTGAAAGCAGTGCCAGATTGGGGGCGGGGCACGGGGGTGGGCGCCGGCTAACTCACCAGATGAGGTTGGGGATGGAGCCGGATCTGAGCCCCCTCCCTCCCTGGAACACCTGCTGCGCTGCTGCAGCTGCCGCCACTGCCAACAATGGCTGACGCTGAGGAAGACCTGGGGCAGCTGACACTGCTCCCGCGGCCACCGCTGGACCACCCCGGGGCTGGAGGACACCAGGGCCACCGCCGCCATTGAGGAGGATGCCTCCATCTTGCCAGCCGGCGAGTTTCCTGCGTCCGTCCTTGCACCCCGCCCCCGCTGGCGTTGGTGCGAGCAGTGCCGGATTGGAGGCGGGGCAGGGGGGCAGGCACTGGCTTAACTTGCCGGATGCGGCCAGGGCCGGCGGCCTCAGGCTGGCAGCCAAAGGGTGACGGCCAAAGGGCAGCTGCCGCCGTTTGTGGCCGTGCGGGGGCTGGGTTGGCGAGGGACTCTCTCGGTGGGTGGAATTTCATATTGTGGGTAGATGGGGAGTTTTTACATTGTTTTAATGTTTTTATTGTATTTTAACTTGCTTTTATGGATTTGTTCCTGATCATGTCGATGGTTAGGTTACCTGGGGAGTGCATGGGCGCTGCCATTGGGGTAGTTTTGGGCAATGGACGTTACAGCGGTGGGGATTTAACGTGTCCGCGTAGAAGAAGGAGGGATAGATAGTTGACACCTGTCCCTCCTTCTGGTTCTACCCCCAGCCAGAGGGTTCCAGGTAGTCTTGTCAACCGCCCCCCAGGCCTGATGGTGCTGCTGCTTAATGCCAGGTCGGTCCACAACAAATCATCCCTCATCCATGACCTGATTGTGGATGAGGGGGCTGACCTGGCTTGCATAACAGAGACCTGGGCGGGAGAGGGGGGGATGTCACCCTCTCTCAAATGTGCCCGCCTGGGTATCTAGTTCAGCACCATCCATGCCTGGAGGGGAGGGGAGGGGAGGGGAGGGGGGTTGCTTTGGTTTACCGAGCCTCCATCTCCCTCACGGGGCTTCCAGTCCCCTTGAGGCCAGGGCTAGACCTGTTGTTGGGCGACCAAGACAGATTGGGAATTCTGTTGGTGTACCGTGCACCCTTCTGCCCAACAGACTCCCTGCCTGAGCTGACGGAGATCATCTCAGACCTGGTGTTGAGGACTCCCAGGATGCTGGTCCTGGGGGACTTCAATCTCCATGCCGAGACTGTTCCAACCGGGGCAGCTCAGGACTTCATGGCTTCCATGACGGCCATGGGGCTGTCTCAGCATGTCATAGGCCTGACCCATGAACGTGGACACACTCTGGACCTGGTTTTCTCAACGGAGCAGGAAGAGGGTGGTCTGAGGGTGAGGAATTTGTGTCTAACACCCCTGTCATGGTCAGATCACTTCCTCGTAAGGTTTGTGCTCAAGAGTGACCTTTCCCTCTGTAAGGGTGCGAACCCGATTGTGTGGGTTCGTCCCCCGGAGCCGGATTGATCCAGACAGATTCCTGAAGGCCCTGGGGGAGTTTCCGGTTGACAAGACTGGCGCTCCTGTCGATGCTCTGGTCGTACTATGGAATGGGGAAATGACCAGGGCTATAGACACGATTGCTCCCAAGCATCCGCTCCTGCCGGGCAGAGCCCACTCTTCCCCTTGGTATACACCTGAACTGCGAGCGATGAAGCGGGTTGGGAGACATCTAGAGCGTAGGTGGAGGAAATCACAGGATGAATCTGACCGAACACACTTAAGAGCCCATTATTGGGCCTATGCTGTGGCGGTGAGGGCAGCGAAGAAGAAATGCTTCTCTATTTCCATTGCCTCCTCACAATGCCATCCAGCGGAGCTTTTTCGGGTGGTACAAGGGCTGGTTCATCCTGGCTCAAAGAAAGATCCTGTACCACCCTCGAAGGCCCACTGTGACGACTTTGCCAAACATTTTAGGGAGAAAATCACTCAGATTCATCACGAGCTGGACTCCACTAGCGACCCAGAGCCTTCTGGGATGATACCAATGTCGCCGTCTGGTCCAAAATTGATGGATGAGTTTCACTTACTGCGGCCTGATGATGTGGACAAGGTGCTTGGACGAGTAGGTATCACCACCTGCCTATTAGACGCTTGCCCATCTCGGCTAATTAACAACGCCAAGCATGGGATAGGAACCTGGATCCTGGAAGTGGTTAATGCCCTCTAAGGGACGGCCGGGTACCTGCCCCTTTAAAGGAGGCGGTACTCTGACCGGTCCTGAAGAAGGCTTCCCTGGGTTCAGAGATGGCCACTAATTATAGACCGGTGGCCAACATCCCGTTTTTGGACAAGGTGTTGGAGCGGGTGGTGGCAGGACAACTCCAAGCACTCTTGGATGAAACTGATTATCTGGACCCATTTCAGTCCGGCTTCAGACCCGGGTATGGTACTGAGGCTAACTTGGTTGCCCTTTATGATGACCTCTACAGGGAGAGAGACAGCGGGAGTGTGTCCCTGTTGGTTCTCCTGGACCTCTCAGTGGCTTTCGATACCATCGACCATGGTATCCTTCTAGATAGGCGGAATTGGGGGTTGGAGGCACTGCCTTGCAGTGGTTTATTTATTTATTTATTTTTCCGATTTATATCCTGCCTTTTTCCTCAAAGGACTCAAGGCAGCTTACATCATTCTCCTCCTCCATCTTATCCCCACAACAACAACCCTGTGAGGTAGGTTGGGCTGAGAGTCTGTGACTGGCCCAAAGTCACCCAGTTGGCTCCATGGCCGAGTGGGGACTCGAACCCAGATCGTCTGAGTCCCAGTCCCATGCTCTTAACCACTACACCACACTGGCTCTGGTTCGGCTCCTATCTCAATGGCTGATTCCAGAAGGTGGTGCTGGGGGACTATGGCTCTGCGCCATGGCAGCTATGCCATGGAGTACCGCAGGGATCCATTTTGTCCCCTTTGCTATTTAACATCTACATGAAACCGCTGGGAGAGGTCATTAGGAGGTGCGGGCTGCGGAATCATCAGTATGCTGATGATATCCAGCTCTACCTCTCGTATTCCACCAATCCAGGTGAGGCAGTGGCTGTACTGAACCGGTGCCTGGCCGAGGTAATGGGCTGGATGAGGGCCAATAAACTGAAGCTCAGTCCAGACAAGACAGAGGTCTTGTTGGTTGGCTGATCGGGCTTCGGGGAAGGGGACCCTGACCTTGTCCTGAATGGGGTTGCACTCCCTCTGAAGGACAAGATCCACAGCTTGGGAGTGCTCCTCGATCCAGAGCTTTCGCTGGAAGCTCAAGAAACAGTAGCGGTGAGGAGCGCTTTCCTTCAGCTTTGGCTGATTCACCAGCTGCGTCCCTACCTGGAGAATGACTGCCTGGCGACAGTGCCTCACACATTGGTAATTTCCCAACTAGACTTCTGTAACGCGCTCTACATGGGGCTGCCCTTGAAGATGGTCTGGAGACTTCAATTGGTGCAAAACAGAGCTGCCAGGTTGCTGACGGGGACTGGGCATTGTGCTCACATGACTCCAGTCCTCCGTCAGCTTCACTGGCTCCCTATTGAAGTCCGGGCCCAATTCAAGGTGTTGGTTATCACCTATAAAGCCCTTAACGGCTTGGGTCCTGGTTACCTAAAGGAGTGCTTGTGTCCATACGTGCCCTCCTGTCCCTTGAGATTGGCAGCAGAGGCTTTTCTCTGGGAGCCCTCCATGAAGGACATTAGGAGAGTGAGTACCCGGAGGAGGGCTTTTTCTGTGGTGGCGCCCAATCTATGGAATGCGCTCCCCAAAGAGGTTCACCTGACGCCGTCGTTATTTGCTTTTTGGCACCAGACTAAGACCTTTTTATTTAAATGTCATTTTAATAGTTAATATCATTTATTGATTTTATATCTTCAGCCAGGACGTCTCCAATTATATTGCTTTATATGGTTAATTGTGTATTTATTTATTTATTTATTTATTTATTTATTTATTGTTGTGAGCTGCCCCGAGGCTTCGGGGAATGGGGCAGCATAGAAGTTTGCTAAATAAATAAATAAAGAGATAAATTCCAACCTTAGTTGCCTGCTGCCCAAGCCTCAGACCTTACAACCAGCCACTGCTTCTACATTCACCTGTATTGACATTACAAACACATACAGCCCCCTCTGTGGGTGGGTTCACAAGAGACTTGAATTTTATTATTGTTTCTTACAGCACCTTACTCATTACAACCCCCTAGCATGCATAATGGTGCATAATTTGAGGGCGGAGTTATGCTATGTGACAACATGCTGGGAGTAAAGCATGACAGAAAGTGAAAATATTCCTCCCTGTAGGAATGTAGATATTTAGATAAAGGAGAAATTAGACTAGTTTTGCTAAGGCTGTCTAAGAGATGGGGCACTGCCCCCAGGCCACCCCATGTTGCAGCCTGGCATGAAGAGACCTCAGTGATGGTCTGGGTCTTAGGGACAGTTCATGCATGTATATGCATTAATTGTTCCCTCTGGCAGCTAGATGCAATTTGCAAATGTGGACAGAGTACTACTGGTCAAATCCCACAAAACTTACATAACCCCTCATACACATACTTTTCAACTCACATATTCAGCTGTGAGTTTTCAAAAGCTAATAAACTAAGTGAAGCCCAGTGGAGTCAGTCACATGGTAGAAGCTATGGCAGAAAGAATGAAATGACCCTCAGGAAAAAAGCAGTCATTTCCTGGCCACAGGTTAGGGATGCCCACAGTGTGGCTACCAAAATAGCTGGGGTAATGGGATTATTGTACAGCACACATGAACATTAGAAAAGGCTACTACTGGATTTTGCCAAAAGGCTCAGGCATTGTGCATTTCAAGTAATGGACTATGTATTTGTTTCAATCCTGGTGAAAAGTGTAGAGGGGATGAGGGATTGGTTAAGCAATTCTTAGTATCTACCACTGTAAAATGTATAATTTTATCCGTTCTACACTGGTGCTCTACTTTCAATATATAGGAAAAACTCCCACAAATTTAAAAGATTTGACATCCATTTTCAAGCAGGCTTAGCCAACACTGCTGTTGACCACTGCATTGTTGTTGACTACAGATTTAAATTCAAAATGCTTTAGTTAAAACTGAGCATCCATGTGAGGACTACATTCCTTTGTTAATTGGAGAGTTAATTTGGAGCTGTTTATTCCATTTGATTTGTGATTAGGTTAAATGTAAGCCACTCTCAAAATAAATTTAAAGAAGACACAGGGGACTTATTGTTTAACTAAAAATCAGTAGATTAAAACAGGACAAGTTGGATAGAGATAATTAAAGCTCAATTAATGAAACACAGTATGTTAAACTGGTTCAGTTATGAAAAAAGTTTAAGTTACTTCTAAATTTACAATTCATTTTCCAGACAACATATGATTCTAAATATGTGACCAATTAATATTTTCAAATGTTTTAATAGTTAGAAGCATGCATTTAAATTTTAACATTCTTTGACATCTCCCTAGCACTGAAATATTCCTTCTTTTTACCAGTTCTTTTTAAAAACTTATTTTCATTTTCTCATTAATTGTCTATCTACCTTATTTACATCTCTCTCGTCACTCGTGGCTTTTTCAAGACATTCGAAGACTATATTGAGTCATAATTTTATTACTATTTGTCAGCCTTTCACAAGTGCACACTCATGACTTTCCAATACGAGCACTGACAAGACAAGATTGCCTATTGATTAATTTGCACACAGTCATAAATATCAAGGAAGAACTAACAATAAGAGAAAGGAGGAATCTTGAAGTGCAAGGCAGGCACAAAGAAAACATAAGAGAAAATGCATCAATATTTTCCCCTTGGCATTGTGATCTTTTCAATTTTAAATGTTGAACCAACATTCCCCAGTGTTGTCCACCTTGTATTAAATTAATTAATTACTTTCTATACCAACCAACAGTGGAAGTTCTCTGGGCCGTTCACAACAGCAAATGCAATACAAAATACAACATATTTATTTATTTGATTGTTATCCTGCCCCATTAGCCATAAGACACTCTTACAATACTAAATCTAAAACCAAATTTAAAAGATTAAAAATAATAGAATTAAGAACTCTTAAGACACATCTAAAACTAGCATGCCCCAGTAGCTTAAATGAATGCAGTAGAAGACAGTCTTTACCTGATGCTGAAATGATAGTAAAGCTGGTGCCAGGTGGGCCTCATTGAGGAGCTTGTTCTGTAACTTTTCAGTGCTTGCCCAACTGTCCAGCTGCTTGAGAAAGGGGAGATATAACCCCCCCCGCCAGGTTTTTGTTTACCACAAATTTAATAGCTGGCAAACAAATGGAGGTAAAATGTAGACAAATGCAATGGCTAGGAAATAAGGACAGGGAAATTTACCAGCCTGCCATTAAACTGTTCCATAACGGCTGGTGCACAAATTTCCCCTGCCCTTAAATTTACACACATTTTTGTTCCATTTATTTCCTAGCCATTTTTGTTCCATTTATTTCCTTGCAAGTATTTCTCTTTAAAAAAAAAAAAAAGCTGTAGGTGGCCCAAAAAGATGGTGCCCAAAAATGCTTGCAATGAATATCTCCTTTTTCTGGATTAGTATTATTATTACTGTATTACATTCATATTCTGTCTTTTTTTTCTTATGAGGAACCCAAGGCAGCTTACATAGCTCCATTTTATCTTCGCAACAATAACCCTGTGAAGTAAGTTAGGTGGAGCGTGAATGGCTGGCCCCAAGTCACCCAGTTAGCTCCATGGCTGAGTGAGGGCTAGAACCCGGATCTCCAAGATTTTCAAGCAATGCCATCTATCTCATATGCCTCCGGTCATAGTTTGCACTCTTTCAATCACACTTTTGGGTGACAGGAGATGAAGGGATAATTAAAGGAGAACAATGTTGACCATGTTATGCTCTCCAGTTCTTGGCCCACATTTCAAATTACAGGTCTTTACTTTGAGAAAGAAAGAGTGCCAAATATTCCAAGGCTGGGAAAGTACACAGCAGCAGGTAGCAAGTGTGAAGTGCAAACAACAGATTCCCCCACATACATTGTAAAATGGTATTGCTCAGTGACAGATCCTTTTCGCAGTGGTTAGATTCAGACAACATGCTCCCTGGATGAGTAAGGGTTCAG
This sequence comes from Varanus komodoensis, assembly GCF_004798865.1. Lineage (NCBI taxonomy): Eukaryota > Metazoa > Chordata > Lepidosauria > Squamata > Varanidae > Varanus > Varanus komodoensis. The sequence goes on along the minus strand of NW_025335409.1, from coordinate 13,510,267 downwards.
CCTGCATGGTTGTTGCAATGTGAGTTATTGTGCTGTCTGAACCCAGTCGAAATAACAAACCATGATCAACAACTTGCAGTTCACAACCAAACAACAATCCATGGGGTCTTTGTCATGGGGTGTTTATGGTCAACAAGCCACACAGCTAGGTTCAGATGGCATTGTTGTTGTTGTTAGTCACAAAGTCGTGTCCGACCCATTGCGACCCCATGGACAACATTCCTCCAAGCCTTCCTGTCCTCCACCATCCCCTGGAGTCCACTCAAGCTCACACCAACTGCTTCAGTGACTCCATCTAGCCACCTCATTCTCTGCTGTCCCCTTCTTCTTTTGCCATCAATTGTTCCTAGAATTAGACTCTTCTCCAGGAAGTCCTTCCTTCTCATTAGGTAGCCAAAGTATTTGAGTTTCATCTTCAGGATCTGACCTTCTAAAGAGCAGTCAGTGTTGATCTCCCCTAGGACTGACCGGTTTGATCGCCTTGCTGTCCAAGGGACTCACAGGAGTCTCCGCCAGCACCACAATTCTTCGGCGCTCAGCCTTCCTTATGGTCCAGCTTTCACAGCCATACACTGCAATCAGATGACGTAATAACTAACATTTTCTCAACAATCCACTGTTCAATACAACTTACAGTAAACCAGTATTGAAGCCTTGACTGTAGATTATCAAATTGAATATAGTCAGTTGTGATTTTCCTCCTCGTTTTCACCAATCTTTTCACAGAGGATGGCACAAAAGAGTTACCCCCAAGGAAACATCAGATTATAGACAGTTCAGCATTTCCTTGCATTGACTGGCAGGACCGCTCCAAGGTTTTAGATAGTCTTTTGAAGCCCTGTCCAAAGATTCCAAGGACTGAACCGGCAAGCTGTGTGCAAAACTTGTGCTCTAGCACTAAGCTACAGCCCTTTCCATAAACAGAGATTTTGCTAGCCAATTAGAATTATGATTTATAAAACTCAGATGCCAATGAAATATGAAGTTCTGAGAATAGATGATCGTACTGAGTTCTGCACATCTCATAGGATCTATTACTGGGGTTAATTTGTTGTAAGCGGTTTTGACTACAGTGGCACCTTGGCTCATGAACTTAATCTGTTCCAGGACTCTGGTCATGACCCAAATTGGTCATGAGCCAAGTTAAATTTCTCCATAAGGTTCAATGTACATGAGGTTAATCTGTGCTGTAACTATTTTTTTTAAAATCAGAAAAATGTGAAGAGACAAAGTGACAAAGAACAACAAAGATCATAGCCATCTCACCTCCCCCCCACCCCCAAGCACAAGTCCAGACATCTCCCCGTCCCCCCCCCCCAGCATGACCATGATTGCGCCCATCATCCTGGCGCACTGGAGGGGGGAGACAGGTGTGAACATGGGTGCGCTGGGGGGGGGGGGGAGAGATGGGCGCAATCGTGCTGGGGGTGGTGGAGATGGCGGAGATTGCAGCTGCGCTCATGCAGGAAAGACGGGCGCAATCACGGGCATGCTCCTGCAGGAAAGATGGGCGTGATCTTGGCCATCTCCCCTCCGCCCCCAGCACGATCACAGCCATCTCCCCTCTCGGGGGTGGGGGGAGATGGCCGTAATCATGGTCACCACCCAATGCGGAATTTGCGACCTGATTCAAAATTTTTATGAAAGTTTTGTTTGCGACCCGATTTGGTCATGAATTGAGGCATTCATGAACTGAGGTACCACTTGGTATTTTAAATTAAGAAGTAGTATATGATGTTAAAGTCACTTATACTAAACTTGAAACAGTACAAACAACATCTCCATCAGATCAGAGAACATTAACACTTTTTTCCTTCAAAAAAAGGGGAGAATACCTGCCAAGAGAGAACACAAAAACAATCTAGATTACCTTTCCTGGGAAATGGGACAGTGCCCGTCAGCCCTGTTGGTTTCCCTGAACTTCTTAAAGTATTATCCTACGCATGTTTATACAAAAAAGGTGTACAAAATCTAGAATGCCCCAGTAAGCAGTGATGGCTTGAGCATGCTAGAAGTAGAGGGTCTTTTCTTTTGTCTAAATAATTACTGAGTTGCACCTTTATTGCTTTTTCATAGTACGCTATCTTTCTGGTGCACCAAGCCAGGATGAGATTTAGGTTCATGCTCATTTAAAATACTTTTATCTTCTGTCTCTTGCCTTTTGTATTTGTTATTATGTATACCTGCTTATTTCATTTTGCATTTGTTAGTATTCTACATGCTACCTCAAACACTGTTAATGGAAAGTTGATGTAAAATATTGTTTAATAATTTACACAAAGATCAGATCAGCAGTCTGGAGCAGGATGACCTGAAACTATGAGTAATATGACAGCAAGATGAGGTTCATCAGCTGATGGGCCTTTTATTAATTCCATAGGAACTGCCAGAAAAATAATCCCCCAAATCAAGATTCCCACAGTGACTTTCCATTTTATAGGCCTCACCACTTCCCAAGGGTTTCTGTTTAAGACACTCTGCTTCTCTTGTCCCAGATGCTCTAGTAGGAACTATCTTTCTTTATGCAACTCAGACTCCAATTGAACAAAAATTGTGCAAATAATTTAATTTTCATTAGCCATTCTGGTGCCCAAAATCAGGATCCTTCATATCCAACTATATCAGCCCACATCAGCCCCATTATAGTGTTCTCCAAGTCCACATTGACCACAATATACCATGCTGGGAGCAAGCAGGTAAGAATGAAGTCTTCAGTCTTCATTTTAGTAGATGTGGAGCACTGAAGGATTTATTTATGTATTTAGGATGTCATAATAAGGATCCTCAAAAAATGGTGTGACCCACTACCTGAGAGAGGTACACACCAATCCAGCACTCTCACCCATTTCCATGTATGCTCAAGAGACGGGATATAGCTTACTCTGAAAAACCAAAACTCCAAGGCTGTCTACCACAAACGGCTGTTTGTCGTTCAGTCTAGTGTTGAATGCTGAAGGTCAATGGATCAGTTGCCTAGGATTTGCAGAGCTTCTGGGAGTAAGCCTGAGAGGGGAGTGCTTCAAGTATGCCACAGACTCCCTGTCATTTCCCATTGACCTGCCTGACTTTGTACTGGGAGCTCTGTCAGAAAATTTAAACAACCCCTTTGTCAAAGAGTGCTGTTCCTACAGTGTTAGATCACATCATAATTTGAGACTCACAGCATTTGCAGATAGGGCTCCTACTTCCAATATTCTTACTTTTTAATTATTTGCATTGGAAAATTAACTAGAAAGTTCCTCATTCTTGTATCATTTTAGGACTTATCCTTTATGCTAGTTTAATAATGTTCTGCATTTCATTCCATTTTTGTTCCAAGAGCAATATAATTCGTACTGACATTGTTTCCCTTAGTTTTGACACTGTCTTATTGTCTCTGCAGACTTGCACTGGCAGCTGTGTGAAAACTGTGGGATGGCACTAATTGACATTAAGCAAATAGGGAATGATGGTGGGTACAAATACTTCATGAAACATAGAAAACTGTATGTGTTTCCATTCTTTCCCTAGTTTAAATACAGTGGCATTTAAAAACAGCACTGTTGCCCCATTCAGGTTTCAGGTATGTTTTTACAGCTTTGTAAAATTTAATCACTACTTTCATGCTTTTTATCCCTTACACAAAGCCTGGCACACCCAAAACAAATCAGTTGGATCAACATGTGGCAACATTTAAATTGCTTATAAATACCTTTTATCTCATTATCTTCAGGTGGGAATTTTACTTAAGACTTCTTCTGAACTAGGTCTACTTTCTTTCATTAGCTACAGCTCTAATCTGGCTCAATTCTGCTGATGCTACGGTAGCAAATGACTGATACATCTTATACTTTGTGAGTATAGACTTTTGACTGTTCTTTGAAGATAAATAGACTTGCTATCTGTTAAATGGAAGCCAAAATCATCAGGATTTTGATCAGGGACAAAATATGCACTACTCTGTAGCAACGGGGAACATTAGTTTACCAATCCTCTGTTACAAAGGGGGGCCCTTTACAGTTACAAAATGGAAATTTTCATTTCACCCTTAAAATTCTCCCCTCACACCTGACCTTTGTTTATTTCACAAACAGAAGTCAAAAACAGGTTTTGAAAGTTTCAGAAGAGGTATGCATCCATGTCTTCATCTCCTTCATTTTAAAACACCTCCCCCTCAGACAGTATTTTGCAATGAAGAAGGAGCTGCTAAGTTGTGCTTATATGGGGCTGTCTGATTCACAGAAAATTGGACTCTGCATCAAATGCCAGCCTCCAACTCTATTGTCTTCAGAAGGAAAATTGTGGAATTTTAGAAATGCAGTTTAGAAATTATGTATGTGAACATACTTCTGCATTTATAGGTTTACATTCACATATACACACAGTCCCTTCCTTACCATGAAACTCCACTGCTGCAAAAAACAGCAGTACAACAGCATCCATTGCAAATCATACTGCCAGTTGTTTTACTCCGCTGTGCTTGGCCAGATTCTGGCCTGAGGGAGTCTCATTTCTGTGAACTGGGAAAGAAGCCTGAGCACACACGCTCAGAACAGAAAACAAAACTGAATGGGAGCCAGAGGTGGAGCTGCATAGGGTGATCTTCAGGCACCTCTCCAATACATTTAAAGTCCAGCCTCCACTCTCTCTGCCTCGAGCCAAATGGAATGGGTCCCACTCCTTTGAATGGAAGGATGCTAACAAGACTGTAATGCTACACATATCTAATCAGAATTAAGCTCCATTTAGTTGAATGGAACTTACTCCCAGGTAAATTATTATTATTATTATTATTATTATTATTATTATTATTATTATTATAACATTTCTATGCCGCCCCTTGCCGAAACCTCAGGGCGGCTTACAACATGATAAAATACATTGAAATACGATAGTACATAATAAATTACCATTAAATATAACAATACAAAAATACATTGATTTACAAATACAAAATTAAAATTATCAGTATAAAATAAAAATATAGGAGGAGAAAGAGAAGGAAGAAGAAGTTGCCCAGGCCAGATCATATGTTTTAAATGTGCAAAAAAAAAAAAGAAAGAAAAGAAAAGAAAAGAAAAAAGAAAAAAGAAAAAACTACAAGAGCCTAGAAGTATGAAGAGCATTACTGGTGAAACTCAGAGCTATATAAGACATGAAGTGGAGAAATGTGTATTCTGTTCATACTTGGGATCAACAACCTGACTGTTGCTTGTAGTCCATTCTCTGCTATTGCACCATCCGAATTCTTTTGCTCCTGCTTATTTTGGTGGAATTAGGAAAGTAAGCTAGAGTGGACTTTAATAATAGGCTTGTAGGCAAAAATCAAAAGACAAATAAATAAATAAATAAATAAATAAATAAATAAATAAATAAATGCTGCCTTACTTTTTCACTTAGTGGCAGCTATGTCATCCAAAAATATGGAGTATTTTTCCCTCCTCTCCATTTCAGTAATTAAAACAAACACGCATGGCTAGTAAGCTGGGGAGGGGAATGTGTGGGACACATCTTGAAAATGCCAAGTGTCTGTGAGATTGGGCTATTCTGTGTGAGGATGGGTATGTGCATGCAGGCAGGAGAAAGTGGAAGAGAGTGAGAGGCTTTCCACAACACATGGAAACCATGAAGAAATCTCAGTATTGTGGGTTGGGGGAGACATCCAGACCCAGTACTGGAGTTCTTGTGTAGGAGGCATAGTTTTCTGAAACCACAGAGAGTATCAACAGTTGGCTCTAAGTTTCTACACTTCACCATCCCTTCTTCAGTTGACCAAATCCAGGATTGCCATTTTACCGTTTTTGGTAGGGAAACACCATAGAGTTCCCTAGCAAGAGCAGGCACAGAAGTGGGGGGATTTGTGTGAAACTATTTATTTTCATTTAATAAAAATCTCTGTGGGGGAGTGGAGATTGATAAACCAACTTCAGGACTGCAGCAGACCCATCAGGAGGAGGCAGAGCTGTAAATAAAAGTAGTAACCCAAATGACCACTTTGATGCTTATCATCTTAAAGAGACTGAGAATTCCTGACTGTGTTAATGTTATGCCGGACCATAAAATCACTTTGTAGTCAATGGGAGTTGCTGCTGCAACTGAAATAATGTAGGTATGTATGTTTTGGCTTTGCATTTGGAAATGTTACATAATGTTGTCCGGAGCAATTCTATGAAGTTTCAGGTTTGTATCACAAAAGGAATATTTCATCACCATTACATTAAGTGTCCTCTATTCTTCTATTATATTATGTGTCTGAGAGCCCCATTTCAGTGGTGAAGAAAGGCATAAAATGGTTGCTTATAATAACACATAATTATATTGTGTATGGACTCAGGAGTTGGTTCTCTTAGTTGTTTGCTTTTCATTCTCTCTGTGTTCTGCTTTTAGTCATTATGTGCAATTCTTTTTTCTCTTTAAGCAGACTACCATTAATCGCTGACTTTAGAAATGCCATCCTTTAAGTTTTCTTCTACTATTTAGTGAATATGTGTTTCAAAGCAAGGTGAATAAATTGCAGAGGCTTATCTAATGCATGCATCATTAGAGCATTCTTTGAAAGATGGGATGAATTCTCCACTGCTGTTGATCAGTCAAGGCTCCCCTGAACCCAGCTGAGTTGTATGCACATCAGTTGATGCAAGTTCCACTTCAAATGAGGCCTTAATAGAGAAGAAGCTGTGGCTGCTGAAACACCACTGAAATGGTGGTATAAAATCTCCACCCAAAATCTCCAAGTTCAGGGGGCAGTTCTTATGCTGTTCTGAAACATGAGGGTCATGGTTTGACATGTAACCTGAGTTACATAGAAGGTTAAGCATTTCTGAACTACTTTCACATTAAACAGATCCACAAGCATTTATTGATAGCCTGAACCTTATTTATTATTTTGTACCCTATAATAGGAAGACTAGATCCTGAATCAAAACACATTTTGGCCTGTAGGCAATTTATACTGGTTTCCACATTTATTCCCTCTATAAGTTTCAGGTTACTTTATCTATAACAGCAGGAGTAGGCAACATTGTTCCTTTGAACTACAACTCCCATCAGCCATAGTCAACACAGCTAATGGTCATGAATTCAGGGAGTTGTAGTCCAAAATCTCTGGGTGGCCTGTTGATTTTGGTGGGGATGGGGAAGGAACACATTCTTCTCTTCTTATTTTATGGATATTATTTTATTAATGTTTATTAGCATTAAATTAAGCCTCTTCTGTGTGGAAAGTAAAATTTGTTTCCTGCTTATCATTTAAGGCAGCCTTCCCCAACCTGGTGGCCTTCAAAGGCATTTGGACTGCAACTCCAGAATTCCCATCCAGCAGAGGCATTGACTGGGAAGGCTGCATTAAGGGAGTAATTATATATATAATTGTATTAGCACTACCAGAAGATGGTGCTGGGGACTTGTAGTTCTCCCCTGAGTGCAGGAGGCCAGCTTGCAGTGGGGAGGCCTTCGCTCCCAGGCCAGGAAGGCAGATGCTGTCTGAAGCTCCCATTGTTCTTCCTGCCTCAAGGTAGGAGGGCAACTTTGAAGGCTCTCACACCACAAAAGCAGCAGCAGCAATACAAGAACATAAAAGGAAGAAGAGAAGAGAGATCCCAGTGGAGAAGAGCAAGCCTTGGTGTAGATCAGGGCTAAAGATTCAGTAGGCAGAGGAGAAGCTCTGGCATGGCTGCCAGGTGGAAGAGCAGCTCCAGACTACTGCTTGGAAGCTGTCACCTTCAGTCCCTTCAGCTGGGCCCACTGGACACTGGATTGGGTGCCTCCCTAGTTGAGGGTTGTGCCCCATCTCTGTCTTTAGGACTGCCTAAATCTCACCCCTTGGCATCTGACCAGAAGGCTTGAGTGGCTTACTTGGGAGGCCTCTTGGCCCTTTCTAGAGGTCCTACCAGGGAGACCCCAGATAGGGGAGAAGTCCCCATGCAAGGGAGTCCATGCACCCATGCCAGGGTAGTTGATGGTGGGGCCTGCGACTCGGTCCTTTCCCCAGCAGACTCAGCCCAGAGTCCACTCCTCATGCCATTCCCCATGCCTCTGTATTGCTCAAAGAGGAGCCTTCATCAGATGAGGGTGGATAAGTGGGGTTCTGTGGGAGATGAGGTCTGCCTTACACCAGCTCTGGGGGAAGGGATTGCAGGAGGCAATGCTGTTGTCCTCACTCACACTCCCCTGGCCACAGAAAGGGGAGAAAGATGTGTGTATGTGCGTGCAACCCATATGGCAGCGACCTTGAAGATGCCAGGGAGTGAATCTTGGTTTGTAAGTAAAGCTTTAAGTAACTGCACTGATGAATAAGTTAAAACTTGAAGCCTTACTGAAAAGAATTTAGAAAATCAGGGGGTTGCACAAGACAGATGTTATCTCCAAAATCACAGGATATTACACTGTGCTTTTCTTATTTATGAATTCTTGAAAGATGCTATTAGTGTGTTTTCATAATTTTTAAATCTCTCTTTACAGCCATGCATTTTTACATCAAAACCTAAGCCTCAATGTCCTGCATTCACCATCAGCATGGCAGCTGAATTCTACCTAGCTTAGCTGCACATTATAATGGGCCTCAGCATCCCTTTACAGACTGACAGCACCCACAATTTCCTTCTATCTGATTCAACCCCAGTCTTTCCCAACCTGGTACTTTCCACATGTGTTCGACTACAAGTTCCACCATTCCTAGTATACCGGTTACAGGTGGTGGGAGTAATAATCCAACACATCTGGAAGGCACTAGGCTAGGAAAGGTTGATCCACATGGTGATTACTGCAGGGCAGATAAGGTTGTTACCTGTTTTAAGGTTGGCCTCCTCTGTCATTATACAAGTTATCTGGAGAAAACAGGAATTGCTAATGAACTATCAAAGTGAAGTTACTGTAAAATGTTTAAGATTGTTGCCCTCCATCATTCTTCTAGTTGTAGCTCTCTTGGCCCAGCACATGAAAAACAGCCAGCGGGTACACAAGTAAGATGCAGCTCAACAGTTTTGATTCATTTGTCATTGTAGCATACAAAATAATAACTTTCCTAAAGTCACTCATTCATGCATTCTATTTGTGTAGCTTGCTGGTCGGTCGCTCTCTTTATTTAGCTTTGGTTTAATGTGCACACTTCTTTTTCCGCTCTTTCTAATGGTGCATAGAGGGATTCTTTAGGATATAGTAACCATAGTAACAAAAGAATAAAGGAGATAAGATTTCATCCCAAGTATGCACTACAAGATTTGTTTGTTTAAAATGCAGCTTCTGGTTTTTTGGTATCAGGAAGGGAAGAAAAAACCTAGGAAGATTGTACAAACTTTTGTTTTTTTAGTGTTTAAAATCAAAATTTAAAATTAAAATTAATTGAAATGGCTGCTGAATTTAATTAGGATGGTCTTTTCAGATACCGCCAGTAATAATTATACAATTATTTACCACTTCATAATATGAAACAGTACAATGCATAGTCTCTTCCTAATGTGATATATTTACAATAATTGATTTTCAGAGTTTATCTGTTGCTAGACAACAACAATCCTCTGAGTAGTTTACAACAACACAAGAAAATCAAGGCAAGAGAGCAAGTGATAGAGACACTGCAATTTTAGGACATCAAGACTGATTTGCAATACAGCATTGCACATGGAGCTGCCTTTGAAAATGGTCTGGAAAACTCAACTGTTTCAAAACAGGGCAGCAAGACTGTTAATGGGGACTGGCTCAAGAGAACACGCAATGCCAGTCCTCTTCCAGTTACACTGGCTGCCAGTTGACGTCTGGGCACAATTCAAAATGCTAGTATGTTAACATCCAAAGCCCTAAATGGCTTGGAACCAGGTTATCTGTAGGATTGCTTCTGTCCATACATACCTACCCAAGACCCTGGGGTCATCTTCATGAGTTCTTCTCCAGGAGCCCCTTTCAAAGGAAGTGAAGTTGGTGGCTACCAACAAGACAGTCTTTTCAGTTGTGGCATTCCAGTTTTGGAATGAGCTCCCCAAAGATGTGTGCCTGGAGCCTTCATTGTATACTTTTTGGGGGGCAGGTGAAGTCATTTTTATTTTCCCAACACTAACTTTCAAACTTAGTTTTTATACATCCCATTTTATTCTGTACTGCTCCTATGCTTCTGTGGTAAATAACAGCAACTGCAATTATACTTTTGCTCTTGTGTGTGTGTGTGTGTATGTGTAAATGAAATGTGTCTTTAAGTACTGCAAATATCTAACACATCTCATCAGTAGTAGTTCAGCTCTGTGATACATCCCAACAGAATATTTCCTGCTGTCCAGTCCTTCTTTTTTACTACACCCTTTGGAACCATCAATAGTACATTTTCTACTGTTCTTGGTATGTTTTTCCACCCAATCCTCAATCCCGATTGTTGCCATTCTCTTTCACCCCTTGCCTTTCCCTAGTGATCATTCCATATTTAAGCATACATACATGGCATACTCCCCAGTAACACATCCTGTTATCCTTTGCATTAATTCAGCATTTCTAGGGAAACTTTCATTAAAACTTATTCAAACCATGAGAGACACAGGAAAATCTCTGCTTAGGTTGTCATGGTGCTTATGCAAGTAAATGATGACAAACCCATACTTGTGAGCATCTTACCAAAAGGGATGGGATAATGTTCAGTCTCTAGACTCTCCAACTGAAAGTGACAGGGCTGGAAAAGATGGACTGGCTCAGCAGAAGGAAGCATCATATCTAAACATATGTGCATGCACACACACATACACATGTGATAGCAGAACAAGACAGAGGTAGTAAGTTATGTTTAAGAAATGGCTACAGCCAAGGATCATTCCCACTTTGACCTGCCATTTTCCGGAGCAGCTTTCTCCTATTTGGAGGCCCTCTAGACATTTTGGTCTTCCCCACTCATTCGCCCTAGCTATCCTAGCCTATGATCAGGTACGTTAGGAGTTATAGCCCAAAATATATGGAGGGCATCAGCCTGGGGAAGACTGTTCCTGAAACCACAGCCCTTGTCCAGGAAAGAGGAAGTAGGCATAGCCATTTCTTTTGTGGAGCTTGAGGGGGATTATCAGTTGACTGAGTGCCACAGCTGAAGTGAACAGCACATTACTTTTGAGGATTTGGAAGCTCCGCATCAGTAGGGAGTGGATGGCAACTGTGCTTCAAAGCTCCCTTTTTAAAAGGGTTCAGGAGAAATTGTAAGCCGCCCCGAGGCTTCGGCGAATGGGGCGGCATAAACATGTTTTAATAAATAAATAAATTTAATATCTATCAATGCAGATAAAAAGGGAATCATATGTATAGTATCATCGCAAAATAAATTCCTTATGCAGACAAGCCTATCCAATATCTTATTCATAGAAGTGATTTTTATCATCATTTAGGAGAAGCCCCGTAGCTATAAAACCCAGAAGAGCAATAAAAATAACTCAGCAAGATGAGAAGATGCTACCACCAGCCAGCATTATGCCTAACATGAGCCTGTTAATTACACCCACAACTGTGAAAAATACATTAGCATGGATTTTATTCTACTTTTTGCAGCCATTTTGAAAGGACAATTCTCAATATCTATCCTGCAAAAAACCAACAGAATTACTGCATTTCACAGCTCCATGTTCAATGAAAATCATCTGGTTAAGCACAGAACTAAGTAGGAGTTGTGAAAATTAAGAGAGGTTATGAAGGCTTTTTTATTAGTATGCAGTAAGATCTCCTATCGATCACCTGGAGGCGTTAATGTAAGTGATTCTCGTAATACAAAAGGAAATCATATTCCACTCAGGTTCAAAGTGTTCAATCAAGACCATGCTAGCAGCATTTGTAAATGAAATGCAGTTTGTGCTCAGCATCTCAGATCAGTTGTTTGATTGAAAGTCATTCTGGGTTCTCAAAACAGTGCATCCTTCTTCCTTTCTTGTGCCTCTAAAATGCATCTCACATTCAGCAGCTGCATTCTGTTGACATACCATCCTGCTCACTCCAGAACACTGCAATCTTTAATGGTAAAATAACCTGAAAAGGGCTATGGTAAAACATTAGGCTACAGGCATTTACTAACTGCTAAAAAAGTAAGTCCCCCACACCCCCTCATAGGTTCATTAAAGCTATCCAAACAGATATAATTAGGCAAAATGGAAGGTTCTACATAAGGTGCTAGGCAGCTCCAAATGGGCCAGAGTACAGTTTCATCAGCCCCAGCTAGCAGGGTCAATAGTAAGGGATTTTGGAAATTATCGTCTAAAACATCTCAAGGGCACCAGATTTCCTACTCTAGTGCTAAGGTTGGCCTCCACAAAGTAGTATGAATGGGAAGACTTATCTATCAGCAGACAGAGTGCCAAATACAATGCAATGTTAGATGCATCTCAGCATTTAGTGTGCACTTTCCCCTATTTTAAGTATCAGCTATGTGGGTGGTGAGCAGGATTGGAACTACATTGCATTGCTGTGGAGAGAGCTACTCCATGGAGCTAATGGTCCCATCACAAAAATTCCTTCCCCTCCCACCCCAGGAAGAGTCCACTGGAACCAGTAGTATTGGCTTTGGAAGGATGCATTATCAGTTCATGTATAAGAGCACTCCGTATAAGTTCATAAATAAAGGAAAAGGTTTCCCCATGATATTAAAGTCCAGTCATGTCTGACTCTAGGGCATGGTGCTCATCTCCGTTTCCTAGCCAAGGAAGCCAGCGTTTGTCCACAGAGTTTCCGTGGTCATCTGGCCAGCGTGACTAAACACTGAAGTGCACAGAATGCTGTTACCTTCCCACAGAAGTGGTACCTTTTTATCTACTTGCATTTGCATGCTTTCGAACTGCAAGGCTGGCAGGAGCTGGGACGGAGCAATGGGAACTCACCCCATTGTGCAGATTCGAACCGGCGACCTTTCGATCAACCAGCCCAGCAGCACAGCAGTTTAAACCACTGCGCCACATGCATCCCAAGTTCATAAATACTCTATCCTTAACCCTTCATTCCATAGGAGAAAAAAATCATGCATTTAGAACTTTTCCACATGAAGCTGCTGATCTATCGTATTTTTTATTTTGTCACAGAACTGTGAGCTGCGCACTACGTGAAATATTTCCTTTCCTCCTCTTCCACTATATAATCTCTAGGTGGTCCTATGATATAGCAGAATAGTGCAAATACTCCACAGAAAATCACACTTTCTTTTACTATATATTGATGCAATTTCCTTAGTTTTTAAAAAATCAACCTGAAAATGCTCTTTAGACACAAAAGCAACACTGGAGGTTCATGATGTCATCTAAAGAGCCTGTAAACAAACCTAAGCAGGAAGTGGCAAACACACAAAAATGCCTCAGGCAGAAAAGCCCTTAATGACACCTACAGTGTGACCAAGGCTTTAAAGTGGGACCAGTGAAGTAGGCCAGCTTTAGCATTGTGGAAGAAGAGCAAGAATCTTCTTTCAATGGAGACTGGAGTTGCATAACCCTCCCCTGTCCTGGGACATGTAATTTGCCTTATCTGAATATCTGAGGAGAGAAGTAACCACCAAGTTTGCTTTAGGGGAAAACCAACAGCTGATGTGTCATACCTTGAACCTTGAATGTTGAATTCAGGATTCATGCACTTATTTGCACCTCAACTGATTCAGGGTGCACTCCTATGCATGTTTCAAGAGGGAAAAAACCCACAACTCCCAGCTTTCCTCAGCCAGCACAAATGGCTGGGGAATGCTATGAGTAGGGCTTTCTTTCTGTCTAAACATACAAGGGCCTGTACCCTTAAGTGCAGACTTATAAAGCTGCCCAAAAGGGCTCCAATCACAGGTTTGTGCATAGTTTCTACTAATCCACCAAATGAAGAGATAGAGGGAACCAGTGTACTATGCTGAAGGGGGCAATGCACAATTAATTTACTAGGCCTAAATACAACACACCTGACCAGTGGTAGGGATGCAGTGAGCTTCCAATTGTAATTGGACTCAAATTCCCATCAGCCTCCAGCCGGAATTACCATTGTGATGGGAACTGTTGTCCAACACTGTTCAGAGGCCTTCAGCTTTTCCGCCCCTGTGGTAGTAATAATAAAACTGTACTGAGAAGCCACACAAGTCTTATTAAAATACTTTTGGCTTCAACAAATCACTTAACTCTCTACTGGCTATCATGTCCCACTGCATTCAAAAACAACTCCACCACCCTCTGAACAATCCACACTTTTCAAAACGTAGAGCTGCGCTGCTGTGACAACAGGGAAATGTGTTTTTTCGGGAACAAGAGCAAGGGGATGAAATTCAACTAGCACTAGCTCTTTATTTCATTAGCAGTTATTACGCAGTTATACTATGCTACCTGTCATGAAGCTCATCAGCTGGAATCTTATTTCTTCCTTTCAAAAAAACCATATAGCCATTTCCAAAGGATTCTTGCTGGCAATAGGCTGGCTTGCAAAGAAGTGAAACATACTAAATTACTAAGCAGTTTATCTCCAACATGCAGTTGTGGAAGCCATTTTCCTCCCATTAACATGATTTATTTATTTCTCTTGGCATTCCCAGATAGACACAAGTCTATCTACAGAACATACCCCTGCTTTTTAACCCCAGTAGACAGATGTATTTTTGGTTAGATCCATTCCCATGATTTGTCTAATTATCCTAAAAGCCTTGACGCTACATGGGCCATCCTAACTTCATGTGGCACTGAATTCCACAGGCTGTGTAGGTTGGGCCTGGAGATAAGAGGTATGGCTTGACCATGCTTGTGGATAGCAGGTGATGGTCTGATAGGCCAGGCTAAGCAGACAGCCTGTTGCTCATATTCTCTGCCTTTTCTGAAAGCATCCCATTGGCTGAAATGGCTACGAAGGGTCAGTCTTCAGAAACTGATAGGCAGCGGCTGTTGGAGTTTCATCTTGTCTCTCACTCAGAAGCGGGCGGAGTGCCTTTTTCATGTGCATCTAGCTTTCCTCAGTCTACTCAAACAGTAGCTGTGAGATGGCAGCATCAGGGACTGTGCATGTTCCTTACTCGAGATGGAAGGGAGAAGTCTTGAGGCCTCAAGACAGCCATGTGAGTGGAAAACTCACTATGAAAGAGGGCTCCATATGAAGGCAATCTGAAGCAAGATTAGCTTTGCAACAAGCAAGCGGGAGCAGAGACAATAGAAATCAGATGATGAGGTTGACACTGAAGAAACACAGTAGTTGCTGCCAGGTTCAAAACTAACTACAAGAGTTCAGGAAATGACTCTTTTGGTCCTTGAGGATGGTAAGCTGAAAACACCAAGTTGTGCTAGGAAAGAATAACCCACCATTTGTTCCACCATTTCAAAAATAGGGCAGCTTAGCAAAGCTGCGGTGGTATCACTTAAGCTGATCGTATGGACATATTTTAGATTCTTTGGTGAATTCCTATTTCTCAACCAAGAGAATCAAGAGAAATATAAAATAAACTGAATTATATTCATGTGTATAAACAAAGCCTTAAATGAAGGGGGGGGGGTTAAAAGTCCTGAGCATTTCAAATTCAGGGTGGGATGGGGAAATGAGACAAAAGAGAAGTATAGGAAAGGATAGGTCCTATGGAATGCTGCTGTTTAGGTCACCAATGACACTTTCCCCAAACAGCAAGCTGTTGTTCTAGGACACACTGCAGATGCAGCACAGTTGTACAGATATCGACAGCCACTTTGTATGAAACCAGCAACGCACCACAGCTGCAGCCATAAGCAATTATGAGGCTGTGTTCCTTCTTTCCGAAGGTCACAGGAGCTACATGGAAAGCATTCAAGATTGGCAAGAAGTGGCAGGATAAAACAAAAACAAAAAAGAGATCTGAAGAAAAAAGGCATTTACTGAGCCACAGAATTATCCCTAGGAGAATAAAAGCAACTCTTGCATAAGTTGCCCAAAGAGAGCAGGTGCAGATAAAGGGCTAAAGCCCTGACTTTTGTGCATGTTTGCAGTTGAACAACTGAAGGAAATGCCTCAACCTTAAGACTACAGTTTGCTCTCTTTAATGCAGGGGTTGGTTCCTTGTGTGGCCTGGCACTTAAGGTAGTTTGACCTACAATGCCTGTCAGTGCTAGGCAGTATCACAGTTTTGCCCACTCCTGCTTTCAAGAGATGTTACAAAGTACAGATGCACAAGATAGGCTTATTAACCCCTACCCTTCTGTCTGTTTGCACTGTCTCAATCAATGCAGCCTCCAAAGCAAGCATGTTCTGAAGGGGACTGTTCATATTGTTGCTTAAAAGGCCTACGATACAAAATCTCATCTCAGTCATCCTGCCATGTTTCACAGACAAAGAACAAGCCTGTTATAAAAGCAGATGCAAACAGAAGGAGAAAAAACTCTTGAACCAAGAACTGTAAGATAACATCTTTCTTCAAAATCTCACAGGTGGAAAGTGGAGTGGAACAACTAGCTATGTGAAGCAGCTATCTTTTTGAATACCATTGACCTGTCACAGGAGGCTCTTTGCAGTTGACATAGCTCAAATAAGCCAAGGAGCAAACACTAGATTTCATTAACCAGGAAGCGTTCTCCTTGGATAGTGAGTGGAGAAAATAGCTGGGTGCCTAACAAATATCTGAAAGATCGGACCAATAATCACATTTCCTCTTTTAATCCGTATACATAAGCTGTTCTGAAATCTTAATGCCCACTCTTATCCTCAAACTGGGAGCAAATCAGCTTCCCTGTTAACAGGAGGAAAATATGTCCTTGGCCTTAAATCCAGGGAAAGTGCTGGATGTATGTGGTAATGATCTGCCTGCCTGGACATGGGGAGACCATAACAACTGTAGGGGGGATACCTGTATGAACAAAAAAATCATCAAGCTATCTTTCCAAGAGTGTTTACTTCTTTGAAAGTCCCTCACCTTACTTGAATCCAGTCACCATGGAGAGGACTCCCTGCTGGTATTCTACAGGGAAGTACAAGTGAGTAAATGAGGCAAGGTGGATTGTAGGTGCTTTAGTGATTTACTTTTGATTCCAACAGGGGAAAACCCCACACTCAGCAAAAATTCCCTCCCAAACAATTAAGTTAATCCCAGAAAGGACTAGAAACTGCCTATCAACATCTGGTGCCTCATTTTTTAAAAATACTGTTGTCACAAAACAGATGTTGCACTCTATTCAGAAGGATTTTTTAAAAAATCATATGCAGATATGAACCTACCTATTTATTTATTAGACTTATATCCTGATTTTTTAAAATAACAAACTCAAAGCAACCTACATAATTCTCCTCCTCCTGCTCTCAACCTTATCCCCACAACAACAGCGCTGTAAGGTAGGTTGGGCTGAGAGTCTGTGACTGGCTCATAGTCATCCAGTTTGCTTCATGGCTGAGCAGGGACTAGCACTCACATCACCTGAGTCCCAGTCCCACACTTTTAACCATTGCACCACAATAGTTCTCAGAATACAATATGATACTCATCTGAAGCCAAATGTCTCTTCCAAAGGAATGTTAGACTTTATTTTACTTCCAGGTATTTGACAGCATAGGCTAAATTCTTTAACAAGTCCTGGAATTTTTATTGTTGAATATGAAAAATTGCTTTATAGTTTTGTATGCAAATAGTTCAATTTTATGTTTTATATTATATTTTTATGATTTAAATCTTTCTAAACTACCCAGAGAGGCTTGCCTATAGGAGAGTATAGAGAACGATTGACTGAATGAATGAATGAATGAATGAATGAATGAATGAATGAAATCAGCAATTTAAACACTACTGAAAAACATAATACTGCACCAAAACTGGAGGCAGAAGCTCCAACAAATGTTGTAACAGCAATACCATATCAGAGGAACTGGTCAAGGTGCTGAATAGGCTGCAGTCCAGTCATCTCCACTGTTAATAACAAGGAAGCTTGCAGCCACTCCTACTTTCGCCTCTCCTAGCTATGAAGGATATCAAAGAATAGCTTGGATTATCAATGCTTCCTGTTCTATCTCTTAGTGCCAAGTAGCCAAATCTGTATCTCCCTTCTGTTGCTGGATACCAAATTTCTATGGAGGAGAATGGTTTCCATACAACTTAAAGTTTCTGAGAAATGCCACTCTGATCACTGCAATTATCAGTCTATGAATAATACTGACATTTGCCTAATGGCCATGGTTCATGAAGAAACAAGAGTGTTGTACAGGGTGACCAATCAATATATTCAACAAGGCCAGGACTGAACTGAGGTGGGGGGAACTGGGAGATATAGGGGGCAGGATTGCCACTCAGTCCCATCCCTCTACCCATTTTAAGCCCTCACACATTCAGGCAAATGTCTTAACACAGCTACAAAGAGAGAAAATTCTATTGGGAAGCTTTCTGACTCATACCAGATTGTGCCATGATTTCTGTAATTACTATACAGTCCACCAGTCACTATATGTAGTGTAATTTTCTAAGTGTGAAATTGCTCCCAATATATTTGTTCTAAAAGCCTTCCTTTGGCAGCATCTCTTAAGGATTCAACATGCAAGTTACTCCCTCCCTCTTTGACTACCACTTAAAGTGCAAGAATATCATCTTTGCACAACTGCTAAGCACTGATCAAATGGCTGAGACAAAGCTCTTGTGTCTATGAATCAGCAGCCTTTACACAGCCAAAGCCTGAATATCCCAGCATTTTTGCCAAGCTGTCAGGCCACCAATTTCCTTAGTTATCTTCTTAAGTAATACATATTGTAACTGTGTTGGCAGCCAATTACTAATTAGCAAATGTTAATTATGCACTTGTCACAAAATGCACACTATCTATGGCAAAATATGTCACTTTGAAGTCAGGCTTGATATTTGCAGTGAACTAAATGTTACCACAAAAGAGCAAATGTATTAGCATGATGCAGATTGAATCCTCAGTCTGCAGACCAGAGGAAAAAGTTCAGTCAATCCAGAATTCACAACAGCAGTAGGCTCAGACCCAAAGCAGCTGTTCACTTTTCTTTTCCTTTTAATTCTAAAATAAGTGCAGTGCCCATGATTCAAACTGGGGAGTGTAATATGGCGGTAGGGGACTTTTTCTAACCACTGGGCCCCAAATGCAGGTTGGTACTGCAGATGGATCACTATACAGCAATATATATTGTAGGTGTGGAGGACCATTCCAGATCGGTAGCACAGCAAGTAGAAAGATTAAAGCCACCTCCTTTCCACACTAGGGTCTCAACTGGATCAGGGCCCTGTACTTATTCTAAAGTTTAAAAAGATTGTGTGCCTTCTGTAAACTAATCAGATGGAGTAAAGTTTGCAGCGAGGGAGGGGGTCACAGTCTCCATAAAGGACCATGTTCATAGACTGGTAGTACATTCAAACTTGCAGTCTGTGCATCAACAAGCCGATTTTATTTCTTTATGCTTTGGGAAATGAATCCTTCCCCTGCGACATAACTCCTCTCTCCAGCTGGGGCTATTCTTACAATACTCAAAACTTCATTTTAATTGTGAAGCGACTGGGTCAAAGCCAAAAGGACACTCAGTTGCAGATATATCTGGTGGTGAAAGGAGAGTCTGATGCTGCAAAGATCTATACTCCATAGGAACCTGGAATGCAAGATCCATGAATCAAGGCAAGCTGGATGTGGTCAAACAAGAGATGACAAGACTGAACATCGACATCTTAGGAATCAGTGAACTAAAATGGACAGGAATGGGTGAATTTAATTCAGATGAACATCAGGTATACTACTGCGGGCAAGAATCCCTCTGAAGACATGGATAGCCTTCATAGTCAATAAAACAGTAGGAAAAACAGTACTGGGATACAATCTCCAAAATGACAGAATGATCTCAGTTCGAATCCAAGGCAAACCATTCAACATCACAGTAGTCCAAGTCTATGCCCCAACCACTGGTGCTGAAGAGGCTGAAGTTGACCGGTTCTATGAAGGCCTACAACACCTTCTAGAATTAACACCAAAAAATGATGTCCTTCTCATCATGGGGGATTGGAATGCTAAAGTAGGAAGCCAAAAGATAACCAGAAAAACAGGCAAGTTTGGCCTTGGAGTACAAGATGGAGCAGGGCACAGGCTGGTAGAATTTTGTCAAGAGAATACGATGGTCATAGCAAACACTCTTTTCCAACAACCCAAGAGACGACTGTACACATGGACATCACCAGACGGTCAACACAGAAATCAGTTTGACTACGTGCTCTGCAGCCAAAGATGGAGAAGCTCTATAAAGTCAGTAAAAACTAGACCAGGAGCTGACTGTGGCTCAGATCATGAGCTTCTGGTTGCAAAATTTAGGCTTAAGTTGAAGAAAGTAGGGAAAAGCACTAGGTCACTCAGGTATGACCTAAATCATATCCCTGATGAATAAACAGTAGAGGTGACAAATAGATTTAAGGAATTAGATCTGACAGACAGAGTGTCTGAAGAACTATGGACGGAGGTTTGCAACATTGTACAAGGGGTAGCATCTAAAACCATCCCAAAGAAAAAGAAACGTAAGAAAGCAAAATGGCTGTCTGAGGAAGCTTTACAAATAGTTGAGGAAAGAAGGGAAGTGAAAGGCAAGGGAGAAAGAGAAAGATACACCCAATTGAATGCAGAATTCCAGAGAATAGCTAGAAGAGATAAGAATACCTTCTTAAATGAACAGTGTAAAGAAATAGAAGAAAACAATAGAATAGGGAGGACCAGAGATCTCTTGAAGAGAATTGGAGATATGAAGGGAACTTTTCATGCAAAGATGGGCATGATAAAGGACCAAAATGGCAGGGACCTAACAGAGGCAGAAGAGATTAAGAAGAGGTGGCAAGATTACATAGAAGAACTATACAAGAAAGAGCTTAACGTCCCTGATAACCACGATGGGGTGGTCATTGACCTCGAGCCAGACATCCTGGAATGTGAAGTCAAATGGGCCTTAGGAAGTTTGAGCAACAACAAAGCTAGTGGAGGTGACAGTATTCCAGTTGAGCTATTCAAAATCCTAAAAGACGATGCAATAAAAGTGCTACGCTCGATATGCCAGCAAATTTGGAAAGCTCAATAGTGGCCACAGGATCGGAAAAGGTCAGTTTACATTCCAATCCCAAAGAAGGGCAATGCCAAAGGATGTTCAAACTATCACACCATTGCACTCATTTCACATACTAGCAAAGTTATGCTCAAAATTCTACAAGCTAGGCTCCAGCAGAACGTGGACCGAGAACTACCAGAAGTACAGGCAGGATTTCAAAGAGGGAAAGGAACTAGAGATCAAATTGCCAACATATGCTGGATCATGGAGAAAGCTAGGGAGTTCCAGAAAAACATCTACTTCTGCTTCATTGACTATGCTAAAGCCTTTGATTGTGTGGATCACAACAAATTGTGGCAAGTTCTTAAAGAGATGGGAGTACCAGACCATCTTATTTGTCTCTTGAGAAACCTATATGTGGGTCAAGAAGCAACAGTGAGAACTGGACACGGAACCACTGATTGGTTCAAAATTGAGAAAGGGGTTTGGCAAGGCCTATTTAACTTATATGCAGAGCACATCATGAGAAAGGCGGGGCTAGATGAATCACCATTTGGAATTAAGATTGCAGGGAGAAATATCAACAACCTCAGATATGCAGATGATACCACTCTCATGGCAGAAAGTGAAGAGGAACTAAAGAGCCTCTTGATGCGGGTGAAGGAGGAGAGCGCAAAAGCTGGCTTGAAACTCAACATTAAGAAAACTAAGATCATGCCATCCGGTTCTCTCACTTCCTGGCAAATAGATGGGGAAGAAATGGAGGTAGTGACAGATTTTATTTTCCTGGGCTCCAAGATCACCGCAGACGGGGACTTCAGCCAAGAAATTAAAAGACGCTTGCTCCTGGGCAGGAAAGCTATGGCAAATCTAGGCAGCATACTAAAAAAAAGACACATCACCCTGCCAACAAAAGTGCATATAGTCAAGGCTATGGTTTTCCCAGTTGCAATGTATGGCTGTGAAAGCTGGACCATAAGGAAGGCTGAGCACCGAAGAATTGAGGCCTTTGAATTGTGGTGCTGGCAGAGACTCCTGCGAGTCCCTTGGACCACAAGGCGATCAAACCGGTCAGTGCTAGAGGAGATCAACCCTGACTGCTCTTTAGAAGGTCAGATACTGAAGATGAAACTCAAATACTTTGGCCACCTAATAAGAAGGAAGGACTCCCTGGAGAAGAGCCTAATGCTGGGAACAACAGATGGCAAAAGAAGGAGGGGACCGCAGAGAATGAGGTGGCTAGATGGAGTCACTGAAGCAGTCGGCATGAGCTTAGGTGGACTCCGGGGGATGGTGGAGGAGAGGAAGGCCTGGAGGAGTGTTGTCCATGGGGTCGCAATGGGTCAGACACGACTTTGCGACTAACAACAACAGAGAAAAATACCATGTCTTTAATATTTAACTTTTTCCTGACTTTGTAACAGAGGCAGCTAATTGCAAAATCCGAATTAAAACAACATTTTCATTAAAACATAGCACAACAGCAAATTAATTAAAAACACAATTTTTGAAAAAAATAAAGAAATAAGCAGCACCAGCTAATTAAAAAAATCCTTCAGCAGAACAGCAGTTTATAAACTAAAGGCCTGTTTGGATAAAACCAAGTTTTGCCTGCAGCAGAAGGATAACAGAGAAGGCGCCAACCTAACCTCTCTTGGTAGGGGGTTCCAGAGCATGCGAGTGAGGTTTGTGTGTATGCGTGTGTGAGTGTGCATGAGGGAGTGGAATCTGTGAAAGCAGAAACATGAGGGGGGCAAGAGAGGGAGAGCATGGGAGGGCCTATGAGAGAGAGAATGGAGGGGCATTGCCTGCTTTGCCTCAGGCAGCAAACATGTTTTGAATTTACTCTGGCATTCATTACTGACTTGAATGTGGAACTCTAACTAGACATTCTCTCTAAAACTGTAAAAAAAATTCCTCTATGAAAAATAAATGCCACCAAATTATTCTTATCTGGAAAGCAGCCATGTTTTTGTCCCTGCTGTATTAGATGGCACATGGACTAGTGCATTAAGTATCTTTTAAAGTTATTTCACTGAACACTTTTCATATCTTACAGTTCAGTCATAAAATTTTGTTCCAGGTTTAAATTTGAAATATGCATCTCCTAGCTAAAGGTCCACTGTTTTCCCTTCCCTCTTCTCTAATATAATTTGCACATTTTTCAGCAACAAGACTGTAAGCCAATATAACATTTAGCAGCTGAACTTCTATTTTTTCCTGCTATTCCTCAAAGCCAATATTTGCTGAAACAGAGGTCTGCGAGTGTTAGAAAGAATAAAAAAATAGTATTTTAGAAGTCTATATGAGAGTTAATATGACTTTATATTTGTCCATTGCATTTATGCATTGCCTTTCAAGGCGTGCAAGCCAGTTTCCAGCTGAAAAATAACTAAAATAAATGAAGCAGAAGTATGTTACTAAAGAATACGATGGCAGACTAGTCTCACTGCTGTCAAAGTGGTTTTGTTCTATTAAGCAAATATTTGTTTCCTTTTTCACTATGACTTGCAAACAATTAAGATTGGGCAGTAAATTCCGGAACTGATAGGCAGTTTGGGTGTGTCAGATGAGATATACTGTACAAACATTTAACCAGCTTTCCCTAACCTGGAGTCTCCCAGGTGTTTTGGACTACAACCCCATCATCCAAGGCAGCATGAGGATCATGAGAGTTGAAGATCTGAGAAGGCTAACTTAAAGCAAAACAAAACAGCCCCCCTCTCCCCATCAGGCCTTTATGTGTGTCACTAACATTAAGAATGTAAGAAGGGCTGTGTTGACTTAGACCAAAGCCTATCTAGATCAGCATTCTGTTCATTCCCCAGTGGGGAGTCCATGAAGCAACTGAACCCCCCCATTTATTACTTCAAGGCATGTGATTGTTATTTCAAAAAGCATAGGAAGCTGCCATAAACTGAGAACACTGATCCATCTAGCTCAGCATAGTTTACACTACTGAGTAGCTCTCCATGGTGCCAAGCAGGAGACTTCCCCTGTCCCATCTTCCACTTACAAATCAGATGCTCTATACATTACTTTGGGTGTGATATCACACTTGTTTAAGATTTAACCCAAAGTGAGTTGGGACAGGAAGCACCATAGACAAACATCCCATTCCTCATAATAGTTTTCATAATATTCTAAACTGGTCCTCTCCAACCTAGTGCCTTTCACATGTGATGGGCATCAACTCTCAGCATCCCTGGCCACTGGGCATGGTGGCTACAACTGATGGGAGCTGCACTTCTGGAGAGGAAGACTGCTCTAACCCATCCTTAGAAGAAGAGATGCATGTGTGAGCAAACCCAGCAAGATATGCAGAGGCTGGTCATAGAAGATGACAACAGGGGGACAAAAAGCACAAGTGCATTTAAGAGGAGTACAAAAAGCCCAAATCACTGATCTTCCTCTCAATTTTACCGGACAAGGGGAAAGTGCTGAACTAAAGCCCCTTTCAAACAGTTTAACATAGCCTCTATGAATATATCAGGGCCTTCAGTGGGTGTACAATGTTCATTGCAATGTCTGAAAAGCTGCATGCACAGACATATGTACAAATGGAGAGCATTTGGGAAGCTCCAGACTTAAAACATTGGAAAACGGTGAGCAAAGGCCAGATCACCATCAAGCTGGCACAGATCCATCATCTGTGGATCTGTGCCACAGATCCATTCTTCCATCATCCTAGAAGCTAGAATGAACCTTTTAATGTCTTTTTAAATATTCCACACAATGTAGCACAAATTAAAGAAATCCTTGCCTCTTTCAAAATGCCAGAGGATCAACTGTAGTAGGAAAAAAAGCAAGAATAGAAAAGGACTTAGTAAGCCAGGCCTATGTATTTGATTAAGCTAGTGTTTTTATCAACCCATACGCAACCCTTGAGTGTGGGTTATAGTGTTAATTGAACTCAGCCATCATTTCTTATTGGCTTTACCCTCCCACAGGAGCAGGTCTGCACACACAGGAAGGGATGACTGTGCCATTTGCTGTTCTTTTCCTTTACTGAGGATCACACACTGACTCCTATCCATCATCAAAATTTCATTTCATTGGCCAATTTCTTTCCTCAGTCTTGGCTTCTTACTGATCAGGACCAACGCCAAAACAACTATTTCTTTAGTCCCAAGAGATAATGTTGTGCCTTCCTAAATGTTAACAACTACATCAAGATTGTTGAAGAACCCCATTACCATCAGTCCATAGCTTTCAAATAGTTAATGAGCTTATTAAAGTATGCCTTGTCTGTCTTTTCTTAATGAGCTGTCTAAAAACCAGCTGCATGGAGGATTGTAGCCCATTTTATTGGCAAGTGAAGATGGTGTCTGTGTGTGTAGATGAAGGAGACACCATTTCCTGTGAATGGATGCACCAGATGGTTTAGCTGTTTATGTTCTCCCTGGACCCAGAAATCCAATAACTACTGTAAATCTGATTTCTGTATTCAAAAGAGAAGCCTGAAGTCATAGCCTAGCTTTCCCACGTGCTGCAAATTAGCTCTATCATGCAGGCTGACAAGCAAGCATGCTCCATTAGTTAAATACATTTTTTTAAGACAAGCAGCCAAATAAGTATAAAGTTGATGAACTGTAACAGGTCTAAAGAAGTACTCAATGCTAGAAGCTAAACAGTGACTGTTTATAAAATGGTGTAATTATAAAGTCAACATTCTAATTATTTTGGCAGCCTGCCAGATACCAAGATGGATATGCTGAAAAGCTATATACGCAAAATTGAAAGGTAAGGGGCACTATGAGGCTGGAGTAATTCTGTGACTGCAGACATCTGTTACTGCAGGAATACAAGTATGGGAAAAGCTAAACAAGTGCCCAGCATGGTATTCTAGTTATTGTTGGAGCTCTTCTGTCTAATGCAATAAAGAGTAAACATTAACAACTGAAATCTTCACTTGATGTGCATGTCCAATGCTCATAAAGATTGATGGTTTCTTTGCTGTAATAAGTTAGGTTTTGAATGCCCAGTTATTAGGGATTTTGATTCAAAGCCAATATAGTGGCAGCCAGACTTCTCAGTTAAGATTCAGAGAGCTGGTAGATACAATGATTTTTTAAAAATGTCTATGTTTGAATGTATATGCTATTTTGGGGCTTTACAAGTGCAATGATCTTTCATTGAGGGTTACAGCACCTCTCCAAAATGTCTTGTTTTACTTTACTTGCTCTATTTTTATCCTGCTGTTCATACAAATATTTTCTCCCAAAGCAGCTCACATCAATCAAAGAGAGAGGACCCTGCTTCAGGCTTACAATCAAAGAATGTAAGAGGGAAAAGGGAAAGTAAGTGGAGGAGCAATGAAATGATCAAGGGGCTGGAGCTGCTCTCCTGTGAGGAATGGCTACAACTGGGACTGTTCAGCTTCGAAAAAAAGCCGAGTAAGAGAAGTCCTGATAGAGGTGTTTGAAATAAATCATCATGTGGAGAAAATGGAAAAGGAGACATTTTTCTCCCTCTCCCAAAGCACTCGAACTCGGGGTCATCCCATGAAGCTGATTGGTAGGAAGTTTAGGACAGATGAAAGGAAGTTCTTCACACAATGTGTAGTTAAACTATGGAATTTGCTGCCATGGGAAATAGTGATGATCACCAATCTGGATGGCTTTAAAAGGGGATTGGACAGATTCATGAGAGAGGCGGCCTCCAGTGGTTACTAGCCCTGCTGGCTACTTCCTTTCCCAGAGGTGGTCTGTCGGCATATACCAGTTGCTAAGGGGCAGGGCAGGAAGAGGTCTTGCACCCATCCTGCTTGAGGGATCCTGGGTGCATCGGATTGGCACTGTGTGTACGGAGCACTGGATTGTATGGACCTTTGGTTTGATCCAGCATGGTTTTTCTTAAGTTCTTATGCGGAAAAAGGAAAGGAGGGAGAACAGTTTTTCAGGATCAGAAGAAGATAGTGAACTATATGTGTACCATTAAATGCACTTTGGGCCAAGAAGGTAATGCAGCAATAACAACTTCCCAAGTACAAACCATCCAGTCAGTATTTCCAGCAATGTATGCCCTTTATCATCACATTTTTGCAATACAGGTATAAAATGTTCCATTCACTTCTCCTACTGATTGGTATTCATTTTGTGCAAATGTCCTCAATTACTTCTGCAGCCAGCACAGAACTTACACACACGTGTGTACGTGAGCACACAGAATGTGTTATTAGAAAAGGAATTCACTTTAACAACTTTAGTGCTGTCTAAAAAGCAGACTGAAAATTGCAGACTGGAGTTCATGTAGGAACATGTTACACAATTCCCACCTAAACTGTTTTAAAATTGTGGTGATTTTTCTCATGCCTTCAAGTCCACTTTTTGACTCAAAATAGTGTGACTGGGGCTAACAGGTACGCAGCTCTACAACACTTAAGCTGCAATCCATTACACATTTTCCAGGAAGCAAGTCCCACAGAACAATGTAGGAGTTATATCTTGAGTAAGCCTTTAAAAATGGTTATGTTAAACACTTATTTACTATGAACAGTATCCTATCAATCAAAACAGAATATGCCTGCTATCCAGAAAACTTAACAAATTAATGCAGGAGTGGAAAAAATGAAAGGAAGAACTTAGCCTCAATTTCAAAGTCTAAAACTAGTTCTGGAGATGTTGGCAGGAAGCACCATAGAACAGTACAGGCGATGGGAGAGTACTGGAAAGCTGCATTAGTTATAGAAGTATAAAGCTTATAAAACTGAAGAAAGTTTGCTTGGCTTGAAGGAAAGAAACCTTTTTCAGACACAGAGGGAATATAGGGAGAAAGAACATGCATAATTCATAACAGAACTGAGTTCTACAGTCTGCTTTCTATACCATAGTTGAATTCTAGCTTATGTGAAGTAATGATGAAGTACATCTGAGCACATACAGAATGTACTTTGAAGTAAAGAGCAGGGGTTCCAAAGGTAATGTGTTTCCTAGCATCTCTCTTTTTAACAATCCCTTATTGCAGAAAGACAAATCCTAAGGATTTGAGAGCATCAAATAACTAACATTTTTGAGGCTGAAATAAGCATGCAGGCAAATACATACATACATACATACATACATACATACATACATGCCTAATTCAAAGAGGGCTGGTGGGGGGAATAAATACATAGGGAAAAGGAATTAAGCAGCCACTTGGTAAATCTCCATGAGATAACAACAGCAACATTCAAAAAGGTCTCTTTATCAAGCAAAGGGGATTATTGAGTAAATCACCACTGAAAACAATTGAGAAATAGATCTAAGAAGCCTTTAACATTGACTTTCCATTAGGCATGTCCGCTGAGAGAGTAAAGACAGAAGGGAAAGGCAGAAGAAAGATTCTAATTAATACCAAGAACAATGAAAGCTGGTGAAGTTTGTAGTTTCAACAGCGGCAAATCAGACATTGTGACATGTGGCAATGAAAGTGATAAATTGTACTTTTCCATCAAATACTCACCACCTTTGCTGAGAAGGTGGCAACAGAACCGAAGGTGAGGAGAACCCAATTTACACTGCAGTGGGATTACTCCAAGGATGGTCTGTGTAAGAACACAGGTCCTTGTGAAAGCTAACATATGCTGGTGTTTCTTGTAAAGGTTATGTTCAGAAACATTTAACAACACAGTCATCACTGCTTTCTGTTCAAGATCAGAGAGAATAAAGAAGGCGAAAAACAATAGGACAATTACAAATAGTAGAAGTTCCAAAAGGGTAAATTTCTATGACTATTATACTTCTCCACCAGCAAAGATGCCCACTGACTGAGTGACATGGGTAGGGTAATTTGGGGCGGGGGTCTAACAATGAAAAGCAGATCCAAAGTAATAGAGGACTTGATATAGCTCCACGGCTGAAATGAGGCAGATCAAGGCCAGGGTAGCTTCTGGGAGGAGAGTGCAGTGGAACAAACACACCCACAAAAACAGTTGTAACATTATACACAACAGTGATAACTTTTATGTATTGGTTCAGGCTAATTTGGCATGTTCTAATTGAGTTTCTATTTCAGGTCTGTTACCAAACAACAGACAAGCCACCATATGCCCTATTGTTTTAATTAATTAATTAATTAATTAATTAATTAATAAAATAGGGCAGCTGCCAAACCCTAGAGCCCAATTCATCACCATGGTTTACCCTACAAGATTCTGTCTCTTTCAGTCAAGGTGACAAGAATATAGACTTCTGCAACAATTTCAGCGCACACGTATTTGTACAATAACAATTCTAACCTGCAGAGAGCCAGTGTGGTGTAGTGGTTAAGAGCATGGGACTGGGACTCAGACAATCTGGGTTCTAGTCCCCGCTCAGCCATGGAGCCAACTGGGTGACTTTGGGCCAGTCACAGACTCTCAGCCCAACCTACCTCACAGGGTTGTTGTTGTGGGGATAAGATGGAGGAGGAGATGTAAGCTGCCTTGAGCCCTTTGTAGGAAAAAGGCAGGATATAAATCAAAAAATCAAAAAATAAAAAAGAAATAAAAATATTTTTCCACTTGCTCCAAAGAAAACTGAAGACAAAGGCATGATTCATGAATGTAGCATCACCACTCATGTGGTTTACCAAGAAGCTTTCTAGATATTTTTGCACTGTGCAGGAATAGAAGAGCTCTGCTAGATCAGACCAAAGAGTTATCTAGTTTAGCTTCCTGTTTCCCAGAGTGGCCAATTAAATGCCTCTGGGGAGCCAAAGACTAGACATAAGGGCAGTAGCCTCGTCCCACTCTTGATCTACAGAAATTGGACAGCCAATCCTAACTAGCAGCTACTGACAGGTTTAGTTGCCACAAATCTAAGCCCCTTGAAATTGGAGAATAGGTTGCATCCAAAAAGAGCCACATGCCTGATTGCATGGAAGTGCTATTGGTATGATTTCTCTCTCTCTCAAACAGCAGTGCAGATAGTAAGCACAATCCAACGAATGAGCCTTTTATCCAGAGTATCAGTTCACTACAGAAGTTATCTGCATGATGGAGTAGAGAATTCAATCTCCTCTGCTGTGCAAGGATTGATACAAGTCCTGGTAAATACATGAACTGTGGCAAAAGGGGGGTGTGTGGGGCAGAGGGAACTGATGAGATCCTGGTTTTATTAATAATTCACTTCAGTTTGAGACATAAAAAGACAATTTCCATCAAATATGATCAACAAATATGGAGATGTCATCTAGCATCCCCAAACATTACCCATCCCCATATTACCTATCATGCATTATAGCCCAAATAAATGACTCAATTAAGCTTGTAATTCAACCAAATGTGGTGTTTTAATGCTTCCCATTTGCTCCAATGGGAGTTAATCATGCATAGAAGGGGAAAAATCAACTGCTGCATTCAGGCATTGCATCAAAGTAAAGGTTAACTATGTTCTTGATGATGCTGACAAGCCTAAAGCAGGTTCTGTTCCATTGTTCCTGCTCCACCAGTCAGTAACTGAGCCACACTCCACATCCTTGTTGAAAAAGGTTCTTCTCTTGGTCATGCTTGAGTGTAATAATTCAAACCAGCATGGGGTGGTTTTGGTACGTCTCATGTTACCAGGGAAAAGAGATGTCGTGCTGTGGTTCCCATGTTCCACAGGAGGAAACATGAGTGTGGGAGACAAGTTTTGTTAATTTGCGAGCCCATTTGTACACACATCACAAATTACAGTTTTCAAGCAATTATACACAGGCCTCAACAAAGGTGGATCAAATGTCAAAATAAGTATCCATTTGAAGTTGGTGTCTGTAGGCCAACTATTCATATATCCAAAGCACTTAAGGTTCTTAAGCCACTGCATTATAGCTAAAAAGTGTTTATTCTTCCAATTTTGTAATATCAATCTTTCAGCTGTGCAAAGGGCACAGGGAATCCATTCCCCCTTCCATTTATTAATTTCTGTGATGCAAATAAATAATTTAAAAGAGTGTGCACATCAATGAATATTAAAGACGGCTCCAGTACAAAACCGATCTGTGTAAAAACCTCCTCCCATAAAGAAGCAACCACTGTACATTAACAAAACATCATGTTTAAAAGCATTAGCTATATTTGCAGTGCCAGGAATTAGCTGAATTAGACAATCCTTCTTTAAAGAGATGTTACAGTGTCCAATAGACATGAAATAAGCAGTTTTGATGAATAAGACACAGCCCACAAACCACAGTTGTGACTAATACACACTAAAGCTGAGATTGAACCATTGATTTTGTGGTGTTGTCCACAGTGGTTTCTCGCAAATATGCCTACGTATCCAAAAAGGTTGGGGATCCCTGCTCTAACTTGCATGACATAATTTCCTTGGAAAATACAAATACAGGAGTGCTGGTAAAGTAAAACTGTGATACATAACCAGATAAATCTAAAGTTTATTTCCCCTAAGAAACAGAAAAGGCAGCTTGAAGGGTAATTTGCAGGAGAAGGAGGAAAATCCTAAAATGCAAAGCACCACATTAAATGAATATATGCCACTGAATATGAACTAGAGATATCTGGAGTTTGAATTCACTATCATGGAGACTGCAGCAGCATTTTATACCTTACTACAAAGACAAGCCAATTAAAACAGGCATCCATTTCAAATCGTTAGGTGCCTGGAACCAAAGTAAAGTGTTCAGAGAGGATATAAATAGGCATAAATAGTACAGGGAATTTGAGAATTAATCCAAGGAACAGCAGAGGGTGAGAGCTTTTCAGTCAGTCTCACCACATCTTCTCTTTTCATGCCTGTTTTTCCTACATCATCCCCCCACCCCCAGACCATTTACTGTTTAATAACTCATCCAAAGGCTGCTTGGACGCTTTGATGATCCCTTGCCTGAATGCATTTTCTTTGGAACTTAGAACTCACTGTCTCTTTATTGTCTGATACCTTTCTGTGTAAATCTGTTTTGCTCTTCCATCAATAGTTGAAAGAGCTGTTGCCTTCAACACATTTGCAAGGCTTTGAAATTACTTTCATCAACTTCAGCACCACGAAGCAAAAAACAATTCATAAGGCCAACCCATGACTGAACTCAAGCATGATTTATTTCTTTGGCAGTTCCGTTATTGTAGGATCCTCTTCACCAGGGGGACACAAACTTTTTCACATTCAGGGCTACACCCTACATGCATTAGTAAAAATGAATGGATCCCAATGGAAAATACATCATTAGGCAAGTTTGACTACTTTGGAATTGTAATTCATTTTATTACGGTGATTATCCCCAGTGAATATGAGAAAGAAATTGTCATTGAGCTAGATAGTTGTCTCAGAGTGAAATCGAGCCAATAAGTGGTAACAGTGAGATGGAAGGTGCCCCAAGAAGCTCCACTAAAGTAGAGGACAGCTGAACAGAATAGCATGCACTATTCTGCAGGTCGCCAAAATATATTTATCCTGCCCACAGTTTTTAGCAGGCTGGGGCTTTCCTTTCAAATGTAAACACCACAGGAGAAGATATGTTATTTTCTTAAAATGTTTACAACTACCCCAGTAAAAAAAATGTATACCTAATAGAACATAAATCCTGTTTAAGTATGTGCTGACCTTTTTCCCCTCAAATGTTTCAAATCACAAGTTTCAGCATTGAGACAAAGAATTGTTTATTTATTTATTTATCGATTTGTATCCTACCTTTTTCCTACAAAGAGCTCAAGGCAGCTTACATCATTCTCCTCCTCCATCTTATCCCCACAACAACAACCCTGTGAGGTAGGTTGGGCTGAGTGTCTGTGACTGGCCCAAAGTCACCCAGTTGGCTCCATGGCTGAGTGGGGACTAGAACCCAGATCGTCTGAGTCCCAGTCCCATGCTCTTTACCACTACACCACACTGGCTCTCAATTATCATACCTTAAAAAATGTTCATTAAATACAAGTTCATTTGTTTCTTTAAAAACATGCTAAACTCTACCACTCTTTGGAGCATCAGAAAATTTTCCCGATGCAAGCTGAAGATCTTCATTTGAATAGTACCCTGATCTTTTCCAGAAAACCCACATCACTACCTGGTAGAATGGAGACCAAGTGCAGGCAGATCTTTTTCTAGAGAGCCATCCAAGCAGTGGCCTAGGACAGCGGTTGCCAAACTCTTTTGGTCATGGGGCCTTTCTGAAGGCATTGTTTCCCCGCAGAACCCTAACTCTATCCCTGTTTTTTCCTAAGCATTGTGAACCCACAACATCCTTCCTTCTTTCATCTGCTCCTGAGTGCTTTGCATAAGGTAGTAGGTTGGAAATAAAGAGAAAACATTTTAAATATAATGAATGAATAAAACGATTATATGGTAATATCCCAAATGAATTCTTTTGATTATTCCCAAAACTATGCAATAGAGTCCCAGGAACCAAATGATGTGACATATTTCCTCATTTGCTGCTTGGGCGCCAACCAACAAGTGAATAGTTGGCCTCATGTGGTTTTATTTTAAATCTGTTTTAAATTTGATTTTTGAGAGCTTTGGTGGAACCCATATGAGGCTTTTGCAGAACACTAGGGTTTTGCAGAACACAGTTTGGGAACCGCTGGTCCAGGAGACACTCTGGTTTCTCCTACAGTGATGTAACCCTAGAGCTGCAGAAATGGACTGTCTCCCAGTTGGTTCAGATAGATTCATATACTAGGCATTATACAGGAAAACTCTTGGAAAAGACATATATACATACACATGGAGTTTGCTTATGTAAGCTCAGTGAGCTAGAGTTTATGGGTTAATATTACAATAGCGCTCTGCTTACTCAGCTTGTAGATGTTTTGTTTTCATTTTAATTACAGCTAATGCATGCAGCATGGCTCCTTATAATCAAACTGATTCTTCTTACAGTATACTTTTACCGAGTTTATCACTACAGCTGAGGGTTCAATTGTATGCTAGCATCTGCCAGCCAGCTGTGCTGTCTAGGGGATGTTGAGAGTTGTAAGATTTTTGTCCAAAGACGTGTCCATAAATCCCAGGATGTAAGCTCAGTGATGGCATTTTGCTATAGGTTCTTGAAATAGTTCCACTTCAAAGTAGAGGACAGAACCCCTCTTAAGAACCAAATTCTTCTGATATACCACCCCAAAGTAAGGGACAGGAGCCAATTCCTGCTGTCCTCAGACAAGGGAAGGACTAGAGTCAATGTGAGATTCTCCTGCAACAAGAGAAGGGATCCTACTAACAGGCCTGACTTAGTGGGATACTCCCATAGGGATTTGATCCAACTATCCCACTAAGTCGGCCCTTCCAGGTGCTGAGAGTCTTCACATTACGATCTGAGCAATTCCTGTCTGAAGAGAAGGATCTGAACCCTACTGTTTAAGAGAAGGGGTTCTGAACCACCAAGCACACATTTCTAGATACAACCTGAGTGACAGCTCTGCAAACCACCCATCTCTCCTGTGAGGTTCCCAGAGAAGGCTGCAAGTTTCCACCTTTGCAAGGTCAAAGTTGCAGTTGGGTGCAGGAAACAACTTGACTCCTGCCTGTTTTCTCCTGAGAACTCTGACAGAGAGAAGCTCACACTGGTCTTGGCTTTGCACAGACCTACTTGGCCTGAAACCCTTCCAGGCTGCTGCTAATCAGAGTCTGGCTATGAACGTAAAGGCTCACGGTATGAAGCCCTATAACAGATATCAGACCAT
The DNA here is from genome assembly GCF_004798865.1 of Varanus komodoensis. NCBI lineage: Eukaryota > Metazoa > Chordata > Lepidosauria > Squamata > Varanidae > Varanus > Varanus komodoensis. The sequence goes on along the minus strand of NW_025335409.1, from coordinate 13,475,793 downwards.
GCCTTTAGTATTCTTCTCCTTACTAATAAAGGTACCCTGGAAATGTGTGTTTGCTTTCACATATGCCATTACTCTCCATTGCTTTTACCCTTTGCCCATTTTCATTATTCAAACAAAATTTATTTTCTACCATTTGCACTTTACATTAAGTTGGCTACTTTTGGCTACCTTAAGGACATTGTCAGTTGGTATGAACTGGTATGTCTTGTTTGCTTTTATAAGTAGTGCCAACACAACTGTGGCCAAAGTAGGCATGACTAAAGGGCCAACACTGCATAGGTGGAGACCTTAGTCGTATTTCATATAACAATTGTTGGTGCTTATATGTAAATTTTGGCTTGCCTGGTCTGGCAATTTAAAGGCCATTCTTTGGATATAAATGCAACCTGAAATAACCTATCATTTAACATCTCACTAATGTTTGCATTTATCACCTGTAACAGATAAAAGTTTCTGGTAATTTATGTGTTGAATTTGTACATTTTTAAAAATGGGCCTTGACTTGTACACTAAAATGCAGGAGGCGAAACTCTACCATAATTTAAAAGTGATGGCAATTAAAAGAAAAATCTGACAGCAGCACGGCAGGCAACATCTGTTATTCTAGTGTGTTTGCACAAAAACAACCACCCACCCATGACTTGGGGCTTCTTCTGCAGTGTTATGGAATGGAAATGTGCCTCCATCTTCTGGTAAATAAATCAAACCTAAACACTTGATGCCAAATGCAGCAACACACTCTCTAACAAGGGACATTCTAAGAAATAGATTAGTAAGTGTGTTGCACACTTGCAAGGTGGATAGCCCTTTAAAAATCTGAATTTGGAGACCTTCTCAGCACCAAGAGATTCAGAATGGCTGTTTCGTCAGACGAAACCAACACAATTCAATCTCATGCCCAAGCTGATAGAAGAGTCTTCTCTAGTAAAGCCTTCCTTTTCAGTTCCAGACAGATGCTATCACTATTTTGCTCAGTAGTATTATAGGTCAAATGATGATTAAAAGAGAAATATCACACAGATTTATCCTCTTTCTGGGTAGGAATCTGCCACATGTTTTCCCAGGAACTTCAAAGAAACCTCTCTATGTAAACCTCTTTTGTTGTAAGCTGCCCCGAGGCTTTGGCGAATGGGGCGGCATAAAAACGTTTTAATAAAATAAAAATAAATAAATAATTGAATGAATGCTAGATTTTTTTTCAGAGTATGCATGATTTCTACTATCAGATTTTACAAACACCAATAAAATTATTGGGAGTGCTTTCAAATCCAATTAAGGACTTGATTCTCTTCTAACTGGCATATTTCTTCGGACAGAGATGGACAGGTAATCCCTTAAAATAGCTGATACATCAGTCTGCAAAAGGAATCTTCATAGTAGCCCTGAAAACCTAAAATCCTAGTGTTACAGAAAAGGTTTCTTATCACTCCTCTTTCAGCTCTCATTTGGCAGATTTGTTAAAAAAAAAAAAAAAAAGGGTCAGCTACCCCCTTTGGGAATGTAATGCCAGCATGTCCATCACTTTTGAACCTCTTTGGTTAAGAAGTTGGTGAAATGTTATTTTATATCACTTTTATTTGCTACACAGGTGGACCTCTCTGGGGAGTGCATTCCATAGGTGGGGCACCTATGGAATGCCACCGCAGAGAAAGCCCTCCTCCGGGTACTTTGCCTCCTAGTACCTTTCATGGAGGGTTCCCGGAGGAGGGCCTCTGCTGCCAATCTCAGGGGTTGGGAGGGCAAATATGGAAGAAGGCGTTCCTTTAGGTATCCAGGTCCCAAGCCCTTTCCAGCAGATCACAACCAGACGCTTTTAGCTGCAATCTTTATTTATTTATTTATTTATTTAGGAAACTTCTATGCTGCCCCATTCACCGAAGCCTCGGGGCGGCTCACATCCATAAATAAACTTCCATAAAATAATATAAATTAACAGTATATGTTAATTTATGTTGACATAAATTATTATGTTGAAGCTGGTCAGCCTGGACTGGCATGAGATACAGAATTAGCAAAAGGCATTCAGTGAGCTGAGACCCTGTAATTGTGGAGTTATTTCTTGCCCATACAGAAGTTTACTCTAAACTGAAACTCCTTCCTTTCACACCAAATGGAGTTCACTCCACCTTTAGGCAGGTCCACACTGCTCCTGGACCAGAAAGTGAAAACACTGGACATTACTTAATTGCTTGGCTCATTTGCCGTGACATCATACCATGGGACTGACAGTCATATCCCTTCCCTTCTGCCTCTCCCTGTTCCACAAACCAGAGGTAATCTATTTCTCACCAGCCAGTTGGTTTATCTTGAAGTTCCTAAACTTGGCAATTCAGCTAGGTATTTCAACCCCATCTCTTCTTTCCATTAATATTCAGGGTACAAAATACGTACCTTAGAATGCTGCATTTTGGGAGACATGGGTTAGTCCCCACAGACAGCTATGCAGAGAGAAATGAAGACCAGAGTTGACATAATTGCAACAATCAAGGTGAAACATAAGCAAGGCACAAACCAGAGTTCACACCCAGGGGACAGAGACAAAAAGCTGCATATTTAGAAAGCTGCAGAGAAAGAAATTTAATATAAATCCAAGGATTAAAGATTGCTAACAGGGTATGAGGTGAAAGGCTTGAGAGGAAAAATGAGATGCTCATACTGTTGGGCATACTGAGTATTAAAAAAAGCAATGAATGATATCAAGATTGCCCTGGAATCTAACTTTCTTGTACTCCCTGAACTTCCTTTCCACATGCAGACTTGGCCTGAGAAGTTAGCTAAGAAAAACTGAGTCTGCAAATGCTTAGAAATGCTAGTGGGCCCCCGTTTTTGGACTCCCACTAGGTACACAATCCCCACACAGCAAGCACAATTTGCGCACAACCACCAGCCAGTGCTAGATGCACATGTACAATTCCTGCCACTGCCCACACTATATATACACTCCCCACCATCACTGAGCTGGATTCCACACATATCACTCCATGAAACATTCCATATGAGGCAGGCAGTTGGAGTTGTGAGACTGGATAGATGGCTTAAATTCTGGAGCGGACAGGTAAAACTTGAAGTGATCAGTGTGTAGTGAAAAGGTAGCAAAGGACAAAACCAGCTCCCTTAGGGACCTCAATAGGAAGAGGAAATGCAACAGAAACAGAGAAAGCACAATAAAACAATAGGAAGAAACCAGATTGAGGACAGAGGCAGATACCTGACATAAAGCGGCCTTCTCCAACCCAGTTGCCAATGAGCATGCTGGTTGGCAAGTTCTCGCCCAACATAACCACGAGGAACCAGGTTCAGGAAGGTGGGCACAGAGGGAGCCAAGTAACTGAATCTGGCCAACTGTATCAAAAGCAGAAGAAAGTAGAAAAAGAATACGAGAAGCTAGTCAAGAGATTGTCATTTGTGAAAAGGCAGTTTCAGTGGAGCTAAGAGGGCAGACACTAGATTAGAAGACAACTAGGAGGAGAAAAAGCTGGTTTTAAGAGAGAGAGGATGAGTTAAAAGGCTTGACTGCTACTTCAGAGGAAGCGGTGCCTTGTTTGAATGAAGCGGGAAAGGACTTGGAGGAAACACCACCTTGGTAATACTTATTGAAGGATGGTATATGAACTCATTGACTGTGTAAATAAATATGAAAAAGACAAGTTCATTTCTTTCTGCCCCTTTCATTGGGCACCACCAATCAGACCTTTTCAACAAAGCAAACAATACATGTTTTTCAGAAAGGCTGGGCTGGGCATGGAATTCATAATCCTACTCAATATGAAAATGCATCACTCAACAGAGATAACACAATTTATTAGCACCTTCAACAATCCTGCATGAATTCCCACTAGCTGCAAACAGTTGATGATTAACAGGCCAATACAGAAACTGCTCATTAACCCCTGCATTTGAAGGGATCACCACTAACTTATGCCTTTAATTAACCTATTCACTTGCAGATGCTGTGTGATCTCATTTAGCTATGCTTATAGCAGGCAAGCCCCATTCTCATCTTTCTTTCTAGCTGCTTATCAGGCCATAACCTGAGAAATGAAACATACCAAAAAGAAGCAGGTTTGATAATAAAATAAATCCCCTCCAAACAATACCAGTATTCTAACGACGGACTATTACTGTTCACTATGTTGTAGAGTACAACATGATGAACAGTAATGAGTCAAATGACTGATTGGAAGCATGGGGATACAAGCCAAGAAGCCAAGTTTGAGCCAGGACACTTAAGCCCAAGAGTCCTTGGAATACACAGAAGGGGACAGAGGCATGCAGAAGCAAGATCTGTGCCCAAGCCAGAAACGGCAGGATGCCTTTGGATTGGCCAGATTTTGCATAAATGCCAAGAGCCTGGACGAAGCAGTACAACTTCCTGGTTGCAATGTTTCAAGCACCAGCCCCCAACTTCTCCAGCCCCACTTCTCAAGTCTAGATTTTTGTACAACTGATTTCCCCAAAGTCAGGCCTTGGCTTTGGTTGTATCAGACCAAAATGTACCTCTACAGACTAAATTACACAAGGAGATGTCTTGTTTCAGTTAAGACAACTACTGCTTTAGTTAGATTTCTTCAGTTTAGGCAGATGTTATGGCCACCAATGCAGTGTGCTAGAAATGGCCACTTCTTTCTCCTCCTTAGATCATGATTGCACAAGCCAGAAATAATTCTGCCTGATGTGTTGCAGGAGGTTAAGAACAGTCCCTCCATTCAGCAGAGTGTCCTTTCACCGCAACCAATGTTGCACAATGATCAAACAGAGTTCATACATTCCTTTGCAGATTTCAATTTAATTTCCTATGATATTTCCTTCCTCTTGATTGTCGAAGTCCACATATTATGCAGTTAGAGCTTTGGTATCTTGAAAATGATCCACCTGCTCCTGCTGCAATGTTCCATTCAAGGTTTAAGCAGTATTGTATGAAAGCCAGAATGCTTCCTTGGAAAATTCATGGTTTTCACACCAGAATGCTACCTTGTTCCCAATAACCTGGAATTTTTTAATCATAGTGTGAAGACCATGATTAAATGTTAAAGATAAAGTGCGGGTGCGGACTGAAAGGGGACACAACTCATGCTCCTCCTGCTAGAGAAATGGAAAGAAGTTTCTTAGTAATTTTCCCATTCCCTCTGAAGCTCCCAGACCTCCAAAACAGCCATGAAAGTAAGGATTACAAAGAAGATGGAATCCCCCCTGCTGCATATCCTCCAATGAAAGCCTTTGCTAGATCTCTTTTCCATGAACTGGAGGTACTGTGAACCCAACATTTTCTGGTTTTACAGTAGTGTTTTATCCACCAACACATTGTCATTTTTGAAATCTTACAATTCTTATAGCATTAGGAACAACACATTAATGGAATGCCAGTGCTTTTTTCCTTTCTGTACTAATGTCCTTCACCTTTCCCTCAAACAATTTATTTAGCTTTCAGCAGCAATAAGATGTCTAGGCCACCATTTAACATGTTTTACTTCTTTAAAAGAATTATTCTTAAATGATCGTGCAAGTTGTGTTTCTGTTTTAGAAGAAGTGAAGTGTTGAGTAGATACTGAGTTCTGTCGAGAGGAATATCAAGATTTATTGACTATGGGTACAGGCAGTCTCCAAAGCAGAATTAAGGTCAATGTGTTCCTTGAGGTACAATAAATCCTGGTGCTCAGTGAAATGCAAAGTCAATATATAAACAGACAACTTGCACTGTGTCACTAATCAACAGTTCAGCAGGCCTGAAAAGCTGACTTTTAAAAGTTTGTTGGTGATTTTTATAACATGGCTGAATTAAGACACAAACAGCTCAACAGGGGATCGTGCCAGTCAAGAAGGGGCAGGAAAATGAAGGAGAGTCATGCCACCACTATTTTCTACTTCTGGATCCTTGTCTGTTTTGCTTTCATGTCTACACAGATCTGTGCAAAAAGGGGCTGGTGAATTTTCCCATTCTATAGTGCTCCCTATATGCCTATTGTTTCACTGTACAATTGCACTTATATTCAAGCCAACCCATCTGCTATCTGATGTTCTATTTATTTTCCTTCCAATATGAAACAAAAATTATCCACTTCTTTCCATCAGACAAAAATTATCCAATCACTTCTTTCTCCAACATTGTCTAGGAAGTCATAGAATTATTCAGAGACCCAGCTCTAATGTCCTATAACCTGAAAGCTGCAAGTCTGATTATGGCACTGGTGTGAAAAGAAACACACCAGCTGCCTTTCTGAGGCTTGAAACTGGTCTCAGAGAGCAAGAAAAGGGACATATTGGGGAGCAAGGAGGGGAAAAGACTGGGAAAGATGGCTTACACTGTATCCAAGCAGAGCTCCAGTCTTCTCCTCTGCCCATCAACAGTGCTTCTAGATGGCTGAAAACTGTCGTGTAGAGGAAATGCACAGAATCAGACACAGGCCAGCAAAGATCACTACCACTGTGCTTCACTCCAGACACTGATTATACATAAACTTCTGAGTTTGGAGACTTACAAATTTCAACCATGGAGGACATAGGGTTGCCCCTAATTTGTTCTGCATCTTACAAAACAGTCAGAGCTGAAAAGTTCACCTACCCATTGTGTCATGTGGCAAGCATATTATTTAGTAAGCCAGGGATGGAGGCATGGCCTAGATGGACAGCAATGCTCAAACCACATTCTTAGACAGCAATCCAGTTTCAAAGTCGCAGACTAGCCTTCCCCAACCTGGTGCTGTCCAGATTTTGGATGTCCAGATATCCAGGATTCTTAACCACTGGCCGTGCTGGCTGGGGTTGATGGGAAGTGAAGAACAAATTGCAATGCCCACCAAGCCTGGCTGAAAAATCGCACCAAGTTCAATGGGGCTCATGCACATGTGTGCAGAAAATTACAGCCATGTAACATATACTGTTGAAATGTTTGATAGTTTTATGAAATGTTACTCACAATTCTGCTATCCATTAATTACATTGTATGGATATTTTCTCAGCTTAACAATTTTTGTTTCTTCATGAAAATATAATGAGGCTTGCATACAGTTTCTAAGCTTGAATAATAAATTCTTCTTATTTACTACAATGTTGTTTTTTAAATTTACTTTCTTTTCTCCTCTGTTTTCCCAACTGGCAAAAAGTACATATGCTACTGCTTGCAGTACTATCTATAATGCCGTGCATATTTGTAATTACCCTTTAAAAAGAACCTTCCACATTTACACTTTTACATTTCAACACTGTGTTATTCCATGTTTGCATTCATCAAGTTAAGCACATCATAGAACTAGAACCATCACAGAACTGGAACAATCAACAGATGGGTTATCCAGAGTTAGGTGGGTCCCTAAAGGCCTTTCCAGGCCTGTTTAGTGCAGAAAATCCAGAGCCAAAAATCAGTCAACAGATCATTATTCAGGGACTGCTCTGGGGTTGGACAACTTTTTTTTCAGTCAGGGACCACATTCCTCCATGGATAATCTGTTGGCCAAAGGCATGCTTGTGTTAGGCGAGGCTGAAGCCAGTGGCTTGGTTGTGTCCCCCCATTTTTCCCTTTCTCCCATTCTTTTTCCTCTCTTTCTGCTGAGGGTAGGGGCTGCCAGGGAAGGAACAGACAGCTCTTGCCTGAGGTCTGAACTAACCTTGTGCTGAGTAATTTTGATATTTGCTCTACTTGAAGATGCCTAGTAAGGAAATACCTCCTATTCCTCTAGGAAATGAGTTCCATTGACAAACTGCTCTTGCCACCAAAACATCTCTCTTTAAGTTTAATCAAGCTAACCTGACCTGGTATTTGAACTTAATAATGGGCTGGATGAGGTCAATAAACTGAAACTTGGTTTACTGAGACAAAGCAGGGGTTCTGTTAGTAGATTACTTTGCTCAAGTTAAGTGACATTCAACTTTCTTTAAATGGGGCTGCATATACCCAGAAGGAGCAAGTTCACAGTCTAGGGGATGCTTAGAGATCTTAATGGCCTCAGTGGCACAAACTGCCTTTCATCAGCTTCAGGTGATACATCAGCTACAACCTTATCTGAACAGAGAGAGACTGCCTACAGTTATCCATAGACTGGTATCCTTCCATCTGGATTATTGCAATGTGTCACACATGAGGCTACCTCAGAAAACTGCTTGGAAACAGAATAAAACTGTGAAGTTGCTTACTAGGATTGACCATTTTGAACACATCTTTCCAGTGCTACATTAACTACAGTGGTTGCCACTCAGTTTCTGGAATCAACCTGAAGTATTGGTGTTGACCTGTAAAGGCCTAAAGGACTTAGGACCACTCCAACTGAGAGAGTGCTTTCTCCTATGTGTTCCCGCTTGCTTCCTAAGATCATCTTCTCAGGCTCTTTGAAAGGCACTGGAACCCACAATGATTGTTGGGGGTTCATAGGAATTTAAGAGTAGTCCTGCTGGATCGCCCCAGAAGTGACCTTCAGCACATCCTGCTGTGTGAAGAAATACCTCTTTTTCCTTTGTCCTAAATCTCCCACCATTCAGTTTCACTGGAGGGCCCTGGATATGCTCAACTCTTTCTACACCATGAATAATTTTAGACACCTCAATCATATCAGCCTGACCTTGTCAGTTTTCTAAATAGCCCCAGACATGGTGAGTGTCCTTGTAGGGGACTTGCTCTACCCCTTTGAGGCAGCTGAGAGCAGGGTCTTTCTCCCCTTCTATGTGATCTTCTCCAGGTTTTAGAGTGTTATCATGCCCCCTCCCTACTCAGTCTTATATTCTTCAGATTAAATATATCCATACCATTCATTTTTTCCTCAAAGGTTTTGTTTCCCATACCTCTCATTATCTTCATTGTATAACAGTAGCAAAGCAAGTTCTAATATTATAAGACTTGTCCCTTCTCCATTTCTCTTCACATTTTCTCTCCACCTCACCAAAACAAAAAACAAGCAAACAAAAGAGATTTTCCCTCATAACTTCAAAATTTAACCAATACTGGCCATGTGGCTATTTAGCATAATACTGAAATAGCACATTACAGTATTACTCTTGAGCCCATTTTAGCTTTATTATCAGTTGTCAAGTGCCCAGAGAATCAACTCACATGAGGAACAAGTTGCATTGGTACTGACAGCTGCTAGCCTGGAAAGCGTGAAGGATTGTAAAATTAAAAATGGATATGCAGTTCAGGACTTATTCACCAGAATTTGGCAAGCAACTCTAGTGGAGAAATGCATACACCAAAGAAAGTTGACTAGAGAAATCATCAGGCAAGACCTTTTCCTTGAAACTTCGTTCCCATTATTTACCTGTGCCAATAAGAAAATGTTCCCAAACCTCACATACAGAGACACAGCCTTCATTTTGGAGCAATGCACTTAATAGAGCAGGAGAGATATTCGATTAGTCATAACATGTACTTCTATCTATATGTTGCTACAAGAAATGCAGACAGCACGTGTTGATCACTTGTTTTCTTTTACTGTTCAAGATTTGCAATGCATTGCAATCTTTCCCAACCTGCTGCTTTCCAAATGGGTTGGACTACAACTCCCATAGTCCCCCATCCAGCATGGACAAAGAGTGGAAGGTTGATGAGTTGCATTTGTATGTACAAAAATGTCAATGAAACATATATTTTAAAAAACAGCGACAACATTTTATGTTTGGAGGGAAATGGCTTTTCAACACTGTTCAGTGTTCAACAAACTGTGACCGTAGGGCAATGGATGTATGTTCAAGTCTTGAGCTGTCTAGAAACAAAAGAATTGAATTTAAATTAATTAAAACATGATGCCTGTCTTTAAAATACAATAGCTGCTTTCTTTTTGGCACGGAATATATTAATACCTTAGTAGGAATGCAGCAAGGGGTGGAGGCAACAGTCTTTTAAAAAATTACATCTTCTTCCCAAAGATATTATCTGATTAGGAAGTTAGGAAATATAACTTCCTAATCAGAATGAGAAAGCCCTACTCCTGGCAAACTATTTTTATATACAGAAAATCTCATTTCACTTTTGAGAATATCTGAGAGGGTATTCATGATTAGGGAGGGATTAAGTTCAACTGCCATACTTTATTACCAAGCTTTGAAAGTTCAGACCAATGCTAAAGGTTCTTTCCTACCCCAAAATGCACACAAATGCCATTTTTAAAAGGGGCAAGACAAACACACCTAGGGAAACAGTCAGCAGCCAATAACAGCAGGCCTCTCAAATATCCAGGCCAGTAGATTACGCCTTACTTAGATGTCTTTAAAGGAGTTTGGAAGTATTACCTGAGCCACTTTGGCCTTTAGAGATCAAGACAACTTCTGTGGTTGGTTACTTTTCAGAGCCTAATGATAACACCCAAATCAAATCTTACTGTCAAAATCCAGGGTATGGGCTCTAGATAACAGATGCAAACACCAGGACCCGGGCAACCGGGTCAATGTCCAAATGCAGTCCTAACGAAGGCCAAGTCGTTAGTCGAACAATCCAAAGCCAAAGCCAGAAATAAGCAGCAGAGTGAGGCAAAGTACAGCCCAGTTGACAAGAGCATAGTCAAGACAGGCCAGGAGTCAGAAACTAATGAGTCCAAACACAGGTCCCAGGAGCCAGGACCATCCAAACACAACACTGGAATCCAGTATTGCTGAGGCAACTTCTGGAGGGAAGAGTCAGTTCTTAAACAGCTCTTCCACCAGGGCTCCCAGGTGGTGCTCCTGAGGGTCCCAACAGCTACAGTAGAGTGTGTAAAGTACAGTGAATCCTGCAACTGCCAGGGCTGTTATTCTGGCACTTGGCCAGCAAGTGGAGCCCCAAAGCTGCCTCAGATCTTGACATGCACTTGAGAACTTGCAGAGCACCAATTAATGATGGGAGTTGCAAGGATCAGGATTCAAGCTTGATGTGCTTGCAGATTTCTGAAGATTTTCCATTCATCCAAGTTTCACACCCTAATGACATAATGCACCCAAGGGGGAAGAGAGATGAAGATGGCTGTTTCCATGGGCCGCCATGGCCTTACTCTGTAAAATACTGTACAGATACAAAAGAAAATACAGTTGTGTTCTACATGCAGAACTGGTTTGTGACCTTAGTGCAGGAGGCTGATTTTTGATGGCTCTGTGAAAAAGCACCAATAGTCACTAGCCACATTCATTTATTCCACTGCTAAAAAAGCAGCAACCAAGCATGATGCACAATAGCTCCAAACAAAGGGCCTTTTGCAGACCAACCGCAAGATGGAAATGGTCTCTGGGCTCTAACTTCACCTTAAGAGTATCTAGAAGGACCTTAACTTCCTTTTTTTCCAGTCCGGTCCTCTCAGGAGCTATACCGAAAAAGGGATCTCTCACTTTCTGTGGGAAGCAAATGGGGCAGGTTTTCAGCTGTGCTTCTGCTCAACCCTAGTGGTGTGAGCAGGGAATAAGGCGACAATGAATTGCTGCACCAAGCAAATTTCCAAACACTTACAGACAAAGCTTCAAGGGTGGGGATGGTGTAATAATACAGAACTGACAAGAATGTCTTTCCAGAAATCCATTTGAAGTTTTCACATTGATGTGTTCAGTATTTTACCTGGCCGTCACATTCACCAACAGAAATTAGTTCTTAAGCTGAAGAAAGACATATTTTTTAAAAGGGACAAACAGAAATGAAGTGGCAGTGCCAGAGGTGCCAATTCCTATAGAGCACATCTCCATTTCTCCCCACTCTTGCTAGTCAAACAAAATTTTGCAAGTTGTTGAAGTATAATTAAAATTCTTCAGGAACTTGGAACCAGCTAGTGTGGTGTAGTGGTTAAGAGGGCAGAAGTGGGACTCAGGCAAACTGGGTTCTAGTCACCACGCAGCCATGGAGCCAACTGGGTGACTTTGGGCCAGGTGCAGACTCTCAGCCCAAACTACCTCACAGGGTTGTTGCTGTGCAGATAAAACCAAGAGCAGGAGGAGGAGAATGATGTAAGCCACTCTGAATTCTTGAAAGAACAAAGGCGGGATATAAATCTATGAAATAAATAACAAATAAAATAAACCATAGGCCATTAGGCCTCTCTCATGGACCCTCTTCAACTTTTTGCAAAACAAAAGAGAACAAAGCCAAGTCCGCCATCAGCCACCTCCATTCTGAATCACTGCAGAACCTGGCGCAGCTTGCAAATAACACAGACAGCTTCCTTGCTACCAAGCATCTCCAAGCTGGGTGCAACCAAGTGAGGCACGGCTGAATCAACAGGGCTTAAGTGCATCACTGTTAAATTAACCAGTGCTGCCACCGTGCCAGATCCAGAAGCTGGCTCCTGCAGCTTAGAAGCCTTGCTCTGCCTGACTAAATTAAGATCCGAGCAAACTGCTGGTTTACATATTGAAAGTGCATAAAAGACCAGCCATACATGACAGCAAAGACTGTTCTTATCTCAAGACTTGTCTGCAACAAGAATTTTATTCCAAGACTCCCCTTAGCAAGCAATTACCGATTTCTTTGGGTGTGAATACTCAGCTATTCTGGAGCGCTATATATTAGAAGAAGCTTTGCTAGGAAGTACACTGGGAGGATCGTTCTTCTACCCTACTCTCCAGAGTCCCAGTTTAATGGAAACAGAAAACCTGAGCATACAAGGAGATTAATATTCTTCTGGCATATGGGAATGGCGGAAGCTTGTCATTTAAGCCACAGCTTGCTATTAGTTCCCTTATGATACTCCAATGTGCCATAAGATTGTCTGCCAACATAATATTAAGAATACCCTTAAGATACTCAATTAGAGGCAAATGAGAGCAAATAGCATCGCTCGAAAATATAAAATAGCCTTCCTGTTTTATAGAGCAGTAAACACCCTACCTGTCTCATTACAGGTATATGCAGATAATATTTCATTCCCAAGAAGTCTTCAAACACAGACTGGACACCATCTCCTGGGGATGGATGGCCATCAAGGACCCTTCTGATTCCATGATTCTCCTCCTTTCCTCTGCCCAAACCATGGGTCCTCAAACTACAACCCACGGGCCAGATCCGGCCCACCATGCTGATTCATCCGGCCCGCCTCAGAGCTTTTGGAGTCGCTTGGAGAAAACGATCTCTGGGTGAGTCCAAAAGCTCTGAGCCGGCACAGGAGTACTCAGAGGGGAGATGGCTGCAATCGTGGTAGCACTCGTGCAGGGAAGACGGGCGTGATCGCGGTCGTGCTTGTGGGGGGGGTGGCCATGATAGTGCTGGGGGGGAGGTGACCACCTGCCTTCCCTGCACGAGCCTGCCCGTGCCTACTGCCACTGCCTTTCAACTGGCCCCCTGTTGAAAAAGTTTGAGGACCCCTGGTTCAAACCCACAAACTCTTACTAATATCCTGAACAGTCCTGCTTGATTTTGGCTTTTGGTGGAGGACAAAAGATTGATCAGAATGCTGAACAATGGGGTGCAATCATTCAAAGCACATGAGTGCACTATGCACTGTGGCCTATTCTCTCAGTCCCAACTCCTCCTACCAAATTATGCCTCACTCCTACACTTCCCTGAACGAATACTCCAGAAATGGAAATGCTGCCCTCTACACGCAGTCTCTAGGGCCAGGAATGGGCATTTGTAACCCTCCAGTTGCTTTGGCCTGTATACAAGTCTCATAATCCCTCACTATTAGCCATGCTAGCTAAGGCCACAACACCTGGAGATCTCAACAGGCCTACCTCTGCTCTAAAGCAGCCACCCTTACTCTGGTGCCCCACATATAAATCCCACCATCCTCAGCCAGTATGGCCATTGACCATGCTGGCGGGGGATGATGAGACTTGTAGATCAACACATCTGGAGGGCAGCAGGTTGGGAAAGGCTGATCTATACTTTCTAATGCACCTCCTAAAATCATAAATTCCCCAATTTGAAGGGTGCAGGATGCCATTTTCTTTAAAGAAGGAGAAATGTATGTATAGCTTTACCTGTACCTCATCATCATCTTAACTTGTCCCACAAACATTCTTCTTCTCAAGCAGAGTGTATTTTGCCAATCAAAATGAGAGACCAATACCATCTCTGCTCCCTCTGCTGGCCACATGCAACACAACCTGCTCACATTTGAAGACTTAAATAGTCCAGGAACAAACAGAAGCATGGCTTCCCAGGCAGACTTTCCCCACCTGGTGTCCCATGGGATTCCCCAAGATACCCTCCCCAATAACTTCTTTAAAGAGACAAAATATTTTCCATGCATAGGAAGTGGGGAGAGGCAAATACTTCCGTCAAAGTAGAAAATGCTACATAGCACAGAGAAATATGGTTTTTTTTTCCACTGATAAAGCAATACTTCTATGGGTCTATAGCAAATAGTAAAGACAAAAATTCTGCATTACTATACAGTGAAGGGGGGCATTTGGGAGAGATTTACCTCTTAATGCACTGAACTGATGCACTAATCTCACTCTGACATCCTGTAGTTTTCAGGATAGGACAATTAATCACACAGCATCTATAAAACTGACTTTAAGTACGACACAATACCAGTCAATATTGTACCACAATACCAATATCAGCAGGACACTGGTCTTGGTACTATCCAACATCACTTATTCAGACACATGATTTTCATCCAAAGTGTTATGCTAGACAGGCAAGTTTTACTAAGTGGAGAAGAGGAATGCCAACTTTCCTCTTCCCAGTGGAGTTTGTGTACTTTTAGCAACTGCTTGTAAGGCAGAAGTTAAACACTTAAACATTATCTTTATCTCTGGCATCACTGTGTGGTGCAAGAAACCCTTGCTGAATTTTTACTTGTTGACTGATGTTCTTACATACTCCTCATGCAGCTGTTAAAAAATCACTAAAGCCCTGTCAGCAAGAGTATGACAAACCTAAGGAATAGAGGAAGACAACAACATACAGAGAATATGCTCCCTAATAAGGTTTTGGCCCAGCAGGGGTGGGAAATTTGTGGCCCTCCATGGTTTAATCTTCAACTCCAATCAGCCCAAACCAGTGGTGAGAAATTTCAGGAGCTGTAGGACAAAACATCTGGAGGGAAACAAGTTGCCCACATCTGTCCTAAAGGTATGTATTTTGTTGCCTCTCTGTAACCAACCAAGTGATGCAGGGAACAGTTGATGGCAAAAGAATGGGACGACAGAGGATGAGGTGGCTAGATGGAGTCACTGAGGCAGTGAATGCGAGCTTGGGTGGACTTTGAGGAATGGTGGAGGACAGGAAAGCCTGGAGGAATGCTGTCCATGGGGTCATGATGAGTCGGGCACAGCAACAACCAAGTGGGAAATAGCAGGAAACTTTTTTAAATGCATGAACTTAGCATTTTCTTAAATAGGTTGATTGAGCTGCCTTCATATGTTCAGTCCCATGCTCTACAGGGGAGCCAGGGTTAAGTAAGGACACACAGATGATCTTATTGACATCTCCAGTAGCAAAGCTGTATCCTCTGTATATTTGAATGGTGTCTGAAGATGTTGTCACAGCTTCAACTACACCATCAGTGCTCTCGGTGATGAGGCAATGCTTCCTCAGCTCTTAAGGGTGGGCACATGGTGCGGTGCTGCTCACCTTCACTGCATGAAAATGAGCCATGTGCCACAACACAGCATTAAGCTGCAGCTTTCAGCATACAGGTCAGGAACAATAGGGATTACAGCACTAACAATAGTGCTAAATGGGACAGATTTGGCTTTAGATTTTGCCAGTGCTTGGTATGTTACTGTCAGCTGTCATGCTGGACACCGTGTGCTCCAGGCTTTGAATCTAAATACAGGTTTTTTCAATGTTCATTTAGTTTGACTAAGCAGTGAAATGATTTCTAGTTGTTTTGTATCCTTTTAATGATCCAATGAAATACAGAAGTTTGAGCTTGTATCATCACACACGTGCCTTGCACAGATAAAGGGCCTTCCATAGTGACCATAATTTTGCTCTTGGATGAATAGATATCATGACTACAACACGACAGATGTCAAAACAGAACTGAGTCTCTCATTAACACAGAGACAAAACCATACAGAATATGTTGTCTTGAATAACCACCCAATATATTGATACATGTGTGTGATTACTTGTCATATCGCAGATGGCTGCGTACAATGTTGTACAAAAGATAAAATATGTTAGATTTTAATTTTAATTACACTCTTTGTAATCATTGGGAAGACTACCCATTCCACTTGTTACTTTATATAATGCACCAAAAATGGCATTGTTTAGAAGGCTCTTTGCTACATTATAAAAGTGCACCATTTCTGAACAAGTTTCTAGAATTTAAGGTGGGGTGAGTTGTTTTGCACAAATTTAAGACTGCTGCACCGTTTTCTCCTTATTTACCATACTCTGTTCCTGTGAAACTGAAAGTGCAAGTTCTGCTACATGACTTTGAGTGCAATCCTACGCTTTGCAGCCTCACAACCTCCACTCTGCTCTGAGAGCCAACAGGAACCATTCTACTATAGCATTGGAGAGGATGGAGAGGATGTCTTCTTGAAAATCGAGAGATGCTAATACTTCCCAATACCCCTTGTGACCAATTCTAAGGGTTATCCATGCTCCCAGCCCAATTCTGAACTACAGTCCATTCTTCCTCTCCCCGCCTTGCATACATTTCTAGAATAGTATTATTTTTAATCACCACAGCCTTTGATGTGTTTAGGGTTTTCCATTATTATTTTTCAATCAAAGTCAACATACTTTGACTAGTAAATAATAAGACTGCCCAGACATACCAGGTGTTGAAAAGTAACAACATGGCAAGATATCAAGATAATACTCCTTCCATGTATAACAAAGGACCAAACTACACATGGTATACAAATGTGTATAATGGTAACCCAATGATCCCTTATGAAAAGAACACAAAACACTAAAACCAGAGCCATTTCAAATGAGGGTAATGCAAAAGAGAGAAACAGCAAAAAGAAATATTTAACTCGCTCCTCAATTTTCCATGCTAAATTGTCCCAAAGAGCTCTTGTTATTCATGTCATATGCCTGGCAATCATAATCTAGGAATAACAAGCTTGCGATCTCTAGTCAGTTCAGTGCACATCCAATAATGTGGGTTTAAGCTTCATGAATATGACTAATCCAAGGTAGTCTACAAACCAGTTCTTTCTCTGTAAATAATAGGGCTAGAGGTGCCCAACATGTGGTCCACACAGCTCCAGTGGCACCTATAAAGAGGTGCCCAATATGTGGCCTGCAAAAATCCACTTAACCCCCTCCCCTTTTTAAATACATATACATAAATTTGTATGAAATGCATGCAACTTTCAGTTATTCATAGGCTTCAACAACAGTGAACCAAACATCCAAGCAAATATGTATTTGAAGTTGGCATCTATATGCCATCCATTCATATATCAAAAGTGTGGTAAGGTACTCAATCCATTGCCTTATCGGAACCAAGCATCTATCCTTCCAACTTTGTAATAACAATCTTTTAGCTGTCAAAAGTACACAGAGAATCAATTTCCCTTCCATGAAGCAGGTAAATAATTTAAAAGAGTGTGTACAGCAATGAATATCAAATGTATTTGTGTAATAATCTTCCAACAAAATAGCAGATTGCTTACCTGTAGCTGATGTTCTTCGAGTGGCCATCTGTGCAGTCACACATACGGGTTCTGTGCCTGCGCAGTGCCTGTGGCTGAAAGATTAACAGCTAACGGTTTTTGGCGGGAACTCCGCTCCCCCTCCCCCCTAGCATTATATAAGGAGCGGAGTGTCCACCATTTTCCAGTCTTCGAAAGACCGATGTTTGTTTTTATAATAAGGTCTGTCAGTATGACAACATAGCCCAATTCAGTAGTGGTACGACACATAGCAAAGAGATCACAGTATTGAAAGAAAAATAGTCGGACCACCCATGACACCAAGCGGGGTCGGAGGGTGGGTTGTGTGACTGCACAGATGGCCACTCAAAGAACATCAGTTACAGGTAAGCAACCTGCTCTTCTTCGTCATGGCCTCTGTGCATCACACATATGGGTAGAATAGCAAGCTTACCCCAAGTGGAGGAGGGAGGTGTCATCAGCGAAGGACAGAAGAAAGGACAGCTCTGCCAAAAGAGCAATCCTGCCTGGCACGGACATCGAGTCTATAATGTCTGGTGAAGGTACACGGGGTAGCCCAAATGGCCGCCCTGCACACATCTTCTATCGGGACCCCTGATGCAAAGGCCAAAGAAGCAGCAACAACTCTTGTAGAATGACCTCTTGCAGTAGATGGCAAGTCCAACTTAGCTAACTGATAAGACAGGACAATTGTATTTACTATCCATTTCGAAAGACGTTGTGAAGTGACTGGACAGCCTCGGTCATGTTCCGAATATTTCACAAAAAGTCTATTGGAACGCCGAACAGACTCAGTCCTGGACCTATAAAAGGCTAAGCAACGACGAACGTCCAGCATATGTAGAGATCACTCTATCGGATTCGAAGGGGTCGGAAAGAATGCCGGTAAAACAATCTCCTGTTGCATGTGAAACGAAGTAGCAACTTTTGGAAGGAAAGATGGATCCAGCTGAAGAACCAATTTTTCCTTATGAAAATTTAGAAAAGGGGGGTCTACCCAAAGGGCGCAGAGTTCCAAGGATCTACGGGCTGAAGTCACTGCAACAAGGAAGGCAGTCTTCCATGAAGCAAGGCGTAGATCAATCGTCACCATGGGTTCAAAAGGTGATTGGGTCAGCGCTTGTAAAACCACCGAAAGACTCCAGGTGGGCATTAGAGGTCTTATAGTTGGATGCAGATTACTCAATCCTCTCAAAAATCTTTTAATCAGAGGTTGAGCAAAAATGGAGAGACCATGTATAGTTCCCCAGTAATGTGAAATCACTGCAGTATAAACTTTTATGGACAAAGGTTTGAGTCGAGACTGATGCAATTCAAAGAGAAACTGAAGGATCTGTGAAACAGAAGCCGAGGGGGCTGGAAACGAGTGTAAATTGGCAAAGTTAGAGAATCTCTGCCATTTTGCCGCGTACGACTTCCTAGTAGATGGTCGTAGCACAGATTCGAGAATATACTGTAGGTCTGGGTGTAGACTCTGCTGAGCAGGAATGGCCGGGATGGTTGGTGGTGTCCATACTGATGTATCGCAGCTGGTCATAGTATCCTCCATGCAGTCAGTTTCAGTGACAGCAAGTCTGGGTGGCGGATCGTGCTCTCCCTCTGGGCAACGAGATAAGGAAGAAGAGGGAGTTGGAGAAATTCTTCTTGGGAGACGTGAAGGAGAGTTGAGAACCATGGCTGGCGTGGCCACCAGGAGGTGATCAGTAGCCCTGTGGCCCCTTCGTGAATGATCTTTGCCAACACTCTCATGATGAGTGGGATCGGAGGGAAAGCATAAAAAGTCATATTTGTCCAGGGGATAATGAAAGCGTCCCCGAGCGAGTCCTGACCCATCCCCGCTCTGGAACAAGAGGCCGTGCATGCCCTGTTCTGTTGTGTGGCAAACAGGTCAATGTCTGGCTTGCCCCATCAGTGAAACAGCATGTCGCAAACCCGATGGTCTAGCTCCCATTCGTGTGACCGCGACATATGTCTGCTCAAGAGATCCACGTCTGTATTTTCCGTGCCCGCAAGATGAACTGCTAGAAGAGTGATACCTCTCGGTATGCACCAGTCCCAAATCTGCATGGCCAGGCGGGCTAGTTTCCGGGATCGGGTTCCCCCTTGTTTGTTCAAATAAAAGACCGTCGCCATGTTGTCTGAGGTCACCTGGACGACCTGGTGTAGAAGCACATCCTCGAATGATTGCAGGGCTTTGAAAACGGCAAGAAGTTCCAGAAAATTGATATGGTTCCTGCAATCCTGGTGACTCCATATTCCCTGGGTACGTAGATCGGAGCAAATGGCTCCCCATCCCAGCAGGGACACATCGGTGTCAAGGGTTACTGTAGGGTACCGGGGTCGAAACGGAACGCCTACAGTCAGATTGGCTGGGTCTATCCACCATAACAGGGGCTGAAGAACAGAAGCCGGGAGTCGAATCCGTTTGGTAGGTGGATCTGTCTGTGGTCGAAACGTTCCGTTGAAGAACAGTTGAAGGGGACGTAGCCTGAGTTTGGCATGCGGAACCACAGCGATGGAAGCAGACATGTGTCCCAACAGGCTCTGAATAGACCGGGCGGGAACGGTTCTTGCTTGTCGAATCCGAGCGATGCACTGAGAAATCGCATGCTGTCTGTCCCGAGGAAGGAAGGCTCTTGCCAATGTCGAATCCAGCCGGGCTCCGATAAAGTTGATCACCTGCGTAGGGAGAAGGGAAGATTTCTGTTGATTAATACAGAGTCCGAGATCATGCAATAGAGCACATGTAAACTCAACAGCAGACGAAAGCCCTGCTTCTGTGTCGGAGACCAGCAACCAATCATCAAGGTACGGGTATATCCGAATTCCACGTAATCGAAGGTATGCACAGACAGGAGCCATACACTTCGTAAAAACCCTTGGTGCAGTGGCTAATCCAAACGGTAGCACATTGAATTCGTAGATTTCAGAGTCCACCGCAAAACGAACGAAACTCCTATAACTTGGATGTATTGAAATATGAAAATAGGCATCCTTCAGATCCAATGAGGCGAACCAATCCCCTCTTCCCAGCAACGGGAGAATACTTTGAAGTGTGCTTATCCAAAACTTCTTTGGTGTTATGAATCTATTGAGAGCTCTCAAGTCCAATATTGGTCTGAGACCCCCTTCTCGTTTCGGGACCGTAAAGTATCTGGAATAGAATCCGTGGAATCCCTCCAATAACGACAGGCGACGAATAGCTCCTTTAGCAAGGAGTTGGTGAATCTCGTCTAACAGTACCAAGGAAGTCGGAGTATAGCGGATAGGATTTGGTGATGGCACAACGTCGAATTCGATTCCATATCTGTGCTGAATGATAGATAACACCCACCCATCAGATGTGATGGACTCCCAAATGGAGAGCCGACTCTTCAGTCGGTCCCCAAATGAGAGGAGGGAGGGTAGAGTTGGAATGAGAGGAGAGGTTCGCTCGTCGCATCAGCGCTGTCGCCTGTCCGTATCAAAGCAGCGGCGGCCCTGTTGGAAGCGCTGGGGTGGTTGTTGCCTGCGACGCTGCTGACGTTGATGCGGTTGCTGTTGCCGAGGCAGAAATTGTTGACAGTACTGTGGACGTGACCATGACCACTTACGTCGGGGTAGAGACTGCAATTCCATACGACGGGCCGTCATCCTTGATTCATGGATTTTCTTCCATTTGCTATCCGTCCTCGCATGGAAGAGACCGGAACCGTCGAACGGCATCTCCTCAATTCTCCACTTCATCTTGTCTGGAAAATTGCAATTACGCAACCAGGCGTGTCTGCGGAGGGAAATGGCACTGACCAGCGACCTCGAATCAGAGTCCACGTGGTGCCTCGCGGTGGAAAGCTGTTGCACCGCCACTTGCATAGCTTCCTTAACAAAAGTCTTAGCAAGTTCGCCCTGGTTTCCCGGGAGGGTATCGATGATGGCGTCCAGGCGTTGCATAATGAAATACTGGTAACGCGTCAGGGTTGCCTCATAATTAGAAATTCGTAAACCAAGGCCCGAAGCTGCATATACCCGGCGGGCGAGGGAATCAACCTTTCTGCCCTCTTTGTCACGAGGCGAGGTGTGTCCACGGGCTTCCCGACCCTGCGAGGATTCTACAACAACCAAATTCGGCTTGGGGTGATGAAGAAGAAACGGGATGTCCTCTTCCCGCACCTGATACATGGACTCGTATTTACAAGAAGTCGGTTGTGGGTGAGCTGGGAGGTCCCATGGCTGGGTCATTGCCTGCCGTAAGGTCGTATTAAACCGCAAGGCAATAGATGTGGATCGTTCGCCCCTGACCACATCATAAAAACGATCGGTACTCGGTCCCGGCTGTTGGTGGGCTTCTATATCGAGCGATCTCACTAGTCTGGCCATCAGATTGTTAAACGATATATACGGTTCCTCGGGCGACCCCGGGCCCTGAGAAGCAACCGCTGCATCTGGAGAGGTCGAGTCAGCCTCAGACTCATCGGATTCCATCCAGTAGGGGAGTGGTACACTGGAGGAAGAATCTCCTGGTGACTCTGATCTGCCACTTTCTTTAGATGGGGCCCTCGGGGTGTCTCTGGGCGTTGAATGGAAACGTTCCCGAGGCGCTGGTGGCGAAGATTGTCCCCTGGAGGTTGGATAATAGGCTACATAGTGGTACTCTTCTCGTCTCGGAGTGGGAGAGTACCTGGAGTGGTACCAGTCATCAGACCTCGCATCCGAGGAACGGCTCCTACGGCTTCTCGGAGGGGAGATGGCGATCTCAGTATCCATCGGGATCGGAGGCATCGGGGTTGGTGATCGAGCTCTAGGTGGAGAATCTCGTATTTCCCCATCTGAGATGGAACCACGCCTTGAATCCAGAATGGGTTTGGCTGTCGGTCGGCGCAGTGAGCCCGGTGGGGTAACCTTCATAGCCATCTGGATGGCTGGGACCGAGGGGGTCAGTTCCGAAGCAGGGATCGAGGAAGAAGCCGAGCCCGAGTGGCGGTGTTTTGCCTGCTCGGGGTCCTTCGGCTTCTTAGCCGGCTTGCCCGTCTTATCTTTCTTGGCCTTCTTATGCACAGGATATTTATCTGAGTCGCTGTGCTTCCTTTTTTCCTTTTGTTTCCTCAGCAGGGAAACAGACTGGTCGGCCATGGTATGAGCGCCTTCTTCAGAAGGGCGTGAGGGCAGAGCAATGGAGGAAGAAGCCGGGCGTTGCGGCAGGTCAGCCGAAGTTGGACGGCCTTTGGGTGGGGCCACAACAGTGGAAGGCTTAGCCACCAGCTGGTCCGATTGGAGGAGAGCCTGGTCCCACAAGAGTTTGCGGAGGCAGTTCTCCCTGTTCTTCCTCGCCTGTCTAGAGAAGGCCAAACAATGGCCGCACTTATCAGTTCTGTGCCCTTCCCCCAAACAAAGGAGGCACAGATCATGCAGGTCCGCGGCGGGCATTTTGGAGCCGCATTTTCCACACTTGTGGAACGCCGCCTGTTGCGCCATGGTAGAAAGAAGAAAAAAAGGAGATAGTAAAGCGGGAAAGTAATATTTTTGGTTGTTTTTTTTTTATAGGAACGATAAAGAGGAAAAAATGGTGCAAAAGTTAAGAAGAAAAATAAGTGAAGTACTGACAACAGGAACAAGGGATACAAACTTGGTAAGAAAAAGGAGAAATTTTCCAACGAGCAAGAAGGTAAGTAATAATCTTAGCGAAAGCGAAGCGGCATGAGGCACAATGAACGGCGGTCGCAAAGAATGGAAAATGGCGGACACTCCGCTCCTTATATAATGCTAGGGGGGAGGGGGAGGGGAGTTCCCGCCAAAAACCGTTAGCTGTTAATCTTCTGGCCAAAGGCACTGCGCAGGTGCAGAACCCATATGTGTGATGCACAGAGGCCACGACGAAGAACCGGCAACTACTGCACATCGTCTGTCAAGACATATGTTTAAAAGAAAGATTAGCTGTTTTGTAGCTCCACAATTAGCTGAACTAGACAATGCTTAATTTAAAAGACATTGCAGTGTCCAAAAGATCTGAACCAAAGGATTTTGCTGAATAAGATGCGGCCTAAAACTCATAGACAGGATAGGTAGATGTAATGTGGCAATCCACTGATTAGGCATTTTGTACTGGTGTCCACAGCAGTTTCTCAAATTCTCAAAGGTGCCCACAGGTTGAAAAAACCTGGGACCTTTGTAATAGGAGATACTGGGTGAAATTTAAAAGCACAATGAAAGAAATATAACTTAAAGATTAATGCATTGTTACTAACATTAATGTAGCTAATCTGCACCATTACTCTATCAGCAACATGGGCTATCACCCCTGTAACTGGAATTGGCAGCAACACTGCTAGCTAATTCTTCTGCCTTTCAGCCTCCCTGTCCCAAACCCCAGGTTTAAAATGAGGTTTTGTGCATGTAGACAGTTTCTGACTCATTGAAAAGTCTTCCATTGCAATCATAATTCTATTAGAAGTAAGCATTGTTTCAAGGAAGCCACCTTCTGAGTAAGAATGCTCAGAACTGCTGCCTTCAGATGACAGCACCCAAAAATAACATGACTAGAAAATGCATGCAAATTTCTGTTAATTCTTGATGGCTTTAAATCAGACATTGTACAATTGCTTCCCAACACACTTAATTGCTCCTGGAACTAAGGCTCTATTAGTCAAAGTGATAGACATATTATAATGCAGCGTCTGAAAAGACCAGCATTACAGTCAATTTTACAATTCATGCTCCCTTACAATTTAGTGCAGTTACTGCTGAGAATTCTTTTTTAAATACCTGGCTAGGCTCTTCACTGCATGTAAAAATGTGGGCATACCGGCAAAAAACTAATAAACTCATTTTACTGACTCTGCATTTTATTGCCGCATACTGTACTGGTGAATCTATTATTTCTCATCATATTGTTCATAGTTATAGTCTAATTTAGCTACATAGTCACAAAATATTATATACCAAATGAACTTAACTTCCTTTGTTAACACAATCTTGGATACAAGATTGACTGTATAACAGCAGCTTTCACTGTCATCATACAGATGGATTTTCTGCCATATTAGTCTATTAGACTAACAAATTTTCATTCATTTATGCAAGAAAAAGATTGCCTGGTTTGTAGGGAGCAAGAGAGAGATGCATAATGTTTAACATTGCTACTACTTTGTGTTAAAGCTATTTAAAAACCATTCAGTTGCTGAATCCGTATAGTCCATTGTTTATATGCTACTGAATGAATTAACACATCTCTGGACATAGGTATGTTGCTATGTGTTAACAGTTAGAATTAAGCCATGGACCCATTATTCTTATTTACAAACAACTGAATCATTTATCATGGCATGTATCAGAAGTACAGAATCAAAAACCAAGCATCTTAAAACAGAAATAAAACTATTAATGATGTGCTCATTACAGAATATTAATGGATTCAAGGGAAGCCATAAAGATTCTCATGCTCTCTTCTCTACATTTATTCTTGTCAGGCAAATATCAATGTTAACACAAGAGATAACTGAGCCATTTACATTACTGATTAACAATTGACTGGTAAGAACTATGATCATTAACTGCAGTAAGTAGCATGAGTTACCATTAGAAATTTCACGCATTCTCTAACCCTTCATATATATCATACCATGAGGTAACACTGATCTGATACAGCCTATACTTATCAGGCAAGTAAACCAAGCCATAGGCTAGAGTAGGTAAGCATCCGCACTCATCTAGTAAAATCATATTTACACACAAAGACAGGTCCAGTGCATGTCTAATCAATGTTAATCTGGATCTGTGAGAGCAAAAGCAACCCATGTTTGTCCATTTCCACTGCCCTCCATTCTTTCTTCTGTGTGTGTGTGTGTTTTTTTTAAAGCTAAGCGTGATGCAGCTTTATGCCTGCACTGATACTTATTGCTAAGCATGGTTTGCTCCAAACCTGAGCTCGCAATTGCAGTGTAAAGCATGTTTACTCAAAGTAGAAGCTTACCAGAGCTTGCAATTAAGGTGCAAAGGATATAATGCTAAATCATGAAAAGCATGACTGGGCCAATTCTGCACTTTACTTAGCCCAAAAAAGGAAAAGGACGCAAGGAGGAGGAAGGTAACACAACCGCATGGGGTACTTCCAATTTCCCAAGTGCAGCTGGGAGATAAGAAATATAAATATCTGCACGGAGCCCTGTATTCCCATAAGTTATCTGTCTGTCTGCCCATCTACTACATTCCCCAATTGCTTTTTGAAAACAAAAGCTAAATTAGCACAGGCAGTTACCTGACTTTTTTAGCAGGATGTGCTTCGAGCACATGGAGCAGGAGGGTGAGAATCTTCCCATCTGGATCGCTTGCCATTGTGATTGAGATCAAAGTTCCTGCAGCTCTTGGGACAGGGCTGCTTACTCAAGAGCCCTAAGCTGCCCTGTCTGCATTTAGAGATACAAATAATAGAGATAACCGATAGCAGCAACAAGTCAAGATGATTATGACTGTCTCGTAACTCCATTATTTGGAAAACAGTTTCCATAGCAGCCTAGCATCAGAATAATTATGCTGATTTGAAGGAGAATGACAGACCTTGCTGGGAGAGACAGCTAACTATGCAGTACTTTGTGTGTAATTTATAAACAAAAATCCCTTGAGCCTTACATTCCCAGTTTGGTCTACTTGTCCATTTTAAAGTGTGTTAAGATTAGTGCCCCATGCATAAAGAGTGGCCTCACCTTTCCTAAAATACAGGCTTCCAAGGCTGTTGCCTCAGATTCTGAATCAGAACGGAAAGAACAGGCAGGACTAGAAGGCTTAGCTGAAATGTCAAAGCTAGCAAAACCAGAGTTAAGCCAAGAGGCTGCTAAGAACCATGGTCTAGTTCTGTAGAATACCCCACTGATCAAAAGGAGTTGTATGTGGGCAGAATTAACATTATAAGTCTGATTATAAAGCATCAGCTTAAAAGGGCAGACCATTTGAGAAGCATCAGATTTATTTCTGTAACTGCTCACACATGGCATGAACCACCCTGAAGGAGCAGCCAACTCCTTTTGGCTGTGAAAGGAAGAGAGGTATTTAGTTTTCAGTTTGAAATCAACCTTTCCTCATTAAGCCATCAATGAGAGCTACTATTCTAACTTCACCAGTGTCTCTTGTTAATGACTTCTGCCATATTTTAATTCTGTATCACAAAACCATCTGAGCTGACCAGTTTTAAGACAAGACCTTACTTAGAAGCTCTTTGTCCTGATCTGTTTGGAAGAGGTGGCAGGGCGGCGGGGTGCTGGCTGGTGACATTATGAGCTTAATCCACACAACTCTTACAAATGAAGATCCTCCTAGTCTTAGTCAGGCCTTAGTCAAGCAAGAGTCAGAAGAGAAGGAAGGAAAGCTGACGAACTATCCTCCCATGTTGTCGGGCCAGAAGCTCACAGTGAGAGCCAGGCGTTGGAGCAGGGGGATTTATACTTGGCGCTCAGGGCTCAAACGGCCCCCCTGCCGCCCGACTCTGAGGCTTCCGAGTGAGTAGCTTCCCCACAGCCTTCAGAGTTAAAGCTGAAGCACCTGGTAGAGCCTCCCCCCAAGTACGATGGAAAGAGAGAAAGATTTAAGAATCCTGAGTTAACACTTTAGAAAGCTATGTTAGAAACTCTCTTCAAGAATATCAATTGTTCTTATTTTCTCTGAGGGTATAATAGCCAAAGATTTAGTTGCTTCATTTGAGTAGATGAAATCTTGACAGAAATCTGAGAAACATTAAAGAACAAGGTATATTTCTGATTTGCTAAACAAAAGTCATTCTTACTGAAGTCTCATGTTTGCATAACTGAAGATTTTATGAACTTGATATATGGACTATGCACAGAGACTAACATTTCCATTTTCCATTGTCTTTAAAATCAATTAATGGGAGGCTAAGAGATTTAACATGGAGCAGATGAGCAAAGGCAAAAATGGAAAACGCTGAACTGGAAAATAACCCTGAACATCTTCCTAGGAAAATTAGAGTACTTGTTTAGGATCATTTGCATAGGAAAATCACTAGAGAGTGAGCTACTTTAGCATGTTGGCTATATTCATTTTTTAAAAAACCTAAAAAAACTACCCCATGTTAATATTTTGACTCAATACACCACAAGAATGTGAACAGAAATATTTGAGAGAAAAAACTAAGTCATACTTAACATTATTTAAATGTAGTATTATGGAGACATTTTTACTGGAATATTCAAATTTGTAAAAGTTTTAAATAACGTTTCGCTTTTTATTTAAATACAGTGGTGCCTTGTACTTCAAATTTCATTTGTTTCAGGAGGCTGTTCAAACCCTGAATCGTTTTAAGTCCAAATCAAGTTTCCTCATCTTCCCTGCATGATCATGGTCGTGCTTGGGAGGGGGGGAAATGGCCGCGATTGTGCTCAGTGGGGGGAGATGGCCACAATCTTTGTTGTTCTTTGTTACTTTGTTGTTCTTTGTCACTTTGTTTCAATTTTTTGTGATTAAAAAACATGGTTACAGAATGGATTACCCTTATTTACATTGAACCTTATGGGGAAATTTGACTTGGCTCATGACCAATTTGGGTCGCAACCAGAGTTGTGGAATGGATTAAGTTTGTAAGCCAAGGTACCACTGTATAGTAAATACTATGATTTACTATACTTGCAGGGCAACTTTCTAAATCAACACTGGCAAAATATACCATGTTATCAAGCAAAAATTAAGGACACAGAGCAGTGGGGACACCTGTGGCCCTCTAAACTTGGAAGATTATAGATATCCTATGCAGAGCGAGAGGAGCTTGCAGTTAACACTTAGCTTCTGCACCTCGGAGGGGGAAGGAAGTTGGCTGGGGATCTACCAGAATATGATGCCCCAATCTTTTCCCTTCCCTGCTGTTTTTCCTGCTGCCTTCCTTAGCCAAGGTCATTTATATAACCTCAAAGTAGTCCTGGTTATAGTTTCTTTTGCACCAGCTGTGGGACACAAATCCTCAGGACTGAGCACAAATCCACAGGACTGAGGTCTATTTCTGACCTTAGATGTGGAAATCTGAAAAATCCATTCCACTCCAATCCATCCAATCCAATATCTTGTTCACCTGACCACTTCCCTCAAATATGAATGCATCGTGACTACAAATGAGATGATGGCTTATGGAAAATAAATGCAATGAACATCAGATGCTGCTCTGTAGTCTCTTTAAAAGAGTTCGTTCTAGAGTTATTTCAGATACATTTCCATTCCATTCAGCCAATTAATTCAACAAAATAATCTGCATTATGTCACATAATGTGCTTCTTCCAAAGTAATTCTTCAGGAATAGTGTATTTTTTTAAAGTGGTATCAAGTCAAATATGCCATCTTTTGAATTACATACAACACTCTCCTCTTATTAATTACCTCTTTTAGACATCAGAAAACTTCATTTTCCTAAGGACTCTTGGTCCTGAACGTGAACATTTCTAAATAAATTGATTTTAAAGGCTATTGTGTCCTCCAACTGAAGAATTATAATTCTATCTTCAAAATTGGAATTAGCTCATTGTTCATATAGCAGTGCATATTCTAGCCATTCATAACTTATCTTTTAGCTTTCGCCTATGGAAGCTCTTGTATATCCAAATGCATTGAATTTTGATATAATCGTGAGATATGATGATATTTTGGATAATGATGGAGGATTAAAATTGAATCAAGAAATACAAGAACAAGGAATTAATATTTCTTGGTGGCACAAGGTTCAAATGCAATCGAGATATGCTAAAGACTATAGAATGTGGGGCTTTTATAAGGAACTAACAGCATTTGATCACATGATTCTTAAATCAGATAAGAAAATGATTAAAAGATTGTATAACTTCCTACTAGATAGAAGAATGGAAGATGAACAGGTTAAGGAAACTATGATAACGTGGGCACAAAACTTTGGATATAATATTGAGTTAGAGAAATGGCAAAAGCTGTGGGAAAGAAATATTAAAGTAACATTAGCAACTTCATATAAAGAAAACCTGTATAAAATGTTTTATAGATGGTATCTGTCACCAAATAGGTTAGCTAAGATGTTTCCAAATATGTCAACTGGATGTTGGAAATGTAAACACAAATCAGGTACTTTTTATCATATGTGGTGGACATGTGATAAGGCAAAAAAGTATTGGATTAAAATACACAAATTGCTTGAGGAAATGTTACAATAACCTCTAACATTTAAACCTGAAGTTTTTTTATTAGGCATTGTACCTGATGATCTTAGTAAACAAGCAATGCATTTGACTCTACATGTAACTACTGAGGCAAGGATTGTATTTGCCCAACACTGGAAGAGTGAAGAGCCAACTACCGATGAACTGATTCTAAAAAAGATCTTGGACTGTGTGGAAATGAACAGATTGACTTTGTCTGAAGGAGAAAGAAGATACAGGTTTCTATCAAACCTGGGATTCTTTTTATCATTGGCTAGAGAAACGGGACTATGCATAGATTTAAATATGCTTATAGTTTAACATAAAAAGAAAAAATGTGGGGGCTGACCCAGCAGGTCTGATGTTTTCGATGATTGATGCTTTTTAGGGGTTTTTTTTGTTATATATTAAGAATAAAACTTATTCAACATAACCTATCTTTTAGATAAATTCTGCACACTTTTCATATATTGTTCTGCATTTTAAAGTCAAAACAACTTTCAGTTTGCTTCTTTGTGTCCTTCTCAACTCCAGGACCTTGCTATTCTTCATGTGGAGGCCTTATGGGTTTCCAAGCATGAGATCCATCACGTCTCACCTTGCTACAGATTTAATTTCTTATATTAGCCATCTCTATTCCCCTACATAACTCCCATCAAACAAGAGTTCATATTATTGGACACCCAATTTCTAACCTAAGTGATTAAAAAATCATGATAAGAAAACAAATATAAAAAGCTTTTGCTGGATTTAATTCACGCTTCAATTTTTCCTTCTTTATTTTCTTATAAAAGATACAGCAGTTCTTTTCCTGACAGCTTTTAAAAATACAATGGGATTCCCTTTGCCCCTGAGGTTTTTTATGCAACTAATACTAGCCTTCTCAAAGAGATTCTGTTCAGATTTCAAATTTCATCAGAAGCAGTCAGCCGTTAGTCCAACAGTTTAACCAGGCCCAGGGGCTTTCCATTGGGCCTGTCTAGCACCAGTCACTTTCCCTAGGACCTGCTTTTTGCCATGCACACTGAGACACAGGGCAAATGCCAACAGCTCTGTATGATTTTCCCAAACCAGTCACCCGCACCACCTGCAAATTGGTCCATCGCAATTTGGAGCAGCACAGCCATCTGGACTGCCTCATTCTGCTTTGTTTCAGAGCAAAGGAACAGTATTTAAGTTCTGTCACTTTTCATTGTGGGTGCATGAGAGAAAGAGAGCAGAGCAGCGGCAATGGAGAAGTAATCACGGTTGTGCTTGGGGTGGGGTGGGGTGGGGTGGGGAGATGGCCGTGACTGTGCTGGGTGGGGGGAGATGGCCGAAATCGTGCCCGTCTTTCCTGCATGAGCACTACCACGATCTCGGCCATCTCCCCCCCAGCACGATCATGCCCGTCTCCCCCCCAGCGCACCCACAATCACGCCCATCTCTCTCCCCGAGTACTCCCATGATCACGTCTGTCTTCCCCCCACCCCAAGCATGCCTGTGATCATGTCCATCTCCCCCCCTGAGTATGCCCGCAATCACACCTGTCTATGGCCACCATCACGATCGCACTGGAGGGGTGGGGGGGAGATGGCTGCAATCTTTGTTGTTCTTTGTCACTTTGCTTCAATTTTTTCTGATTAAAAAAATAGTTACAGAACGGATTAACCTTATTTACATTGAACCTTATGGGGAAATTTGACTTGGCTCACGGCCAATTTGGGACACAACCAGAGTCCTGGAACAGATTAAGTTCGTGAGCCAAGGTACCACTGTACTTTCCTTCCTTCCTACTTGCCAGGCTAGTATGTGGAAATGGCCTCTTCCACTTTCTTCTGCACCCTCTCTCATATCAGATAAAAGCATTCCTTGATGGCCTTAATGTGAGCTTCTAGGTTTGAGTGAAGTAATATCTTAATACAGGTAAGCCTCTTTAACACACACACATACACCACCACCCCCCCAAGCAAGAAATGGGACATGGCAAAGTGTTAGTGTCCCAGTCCCACCATATACCAAAATGCAACCTGCACTGGGACTGTGCCAGTGTTTTTTTTAAAAGAAAGACACATGGTATTCCTATCACAGAATCCCAACATCCCATTTGGTCTGATTCTTACAGAATTTCAGCATTTGTATGTTCATCTGTTACTTAACAAAATTCAATACATGTAATGTAGTTGAAAATACCTCCCTCTCTTCTCTTTGTGTGCTGGTTTCTTGGCATCAAGAGACAGTGTTTCATTCAGATTTTTATTGAGAATTTCCCATCACTGGGGATTTCTGGCTCAACGTTGCTTAACAAACCAGGATAACAACTAGCCAGGACCATAACAGGGAAGTAAGTCATAATGCAAGCTAAGATCATTGTCATGAAGCTTGCATGAATGAGGGAACAGAAAACAGTGGATGGGTGAGGGAGGGACTTGTAGCTGCAGTGACTATCCATGACTTTTTCATAAACCATGGTTAATGAAGCCATGGACAAGCATACAAACACCACCACTAGGTTCAGCTGAACAAATCTGGCTGTGCAGATGGTTGAACAATATTGTGACAATAGGACCTCTGTCTTTCCCACCTCAACAGCTTTTGCCAATCATTTCTACTTCCTTCATGGCATTTTCAGCCTCATGTTAGCTTTGCATACCTCACCTTGTTGCTTCCCGTTAACTCACAGTGTGAAACTAGGTTTGTCCTTTCCTTGATACATAAAGAATTTTTTTAAAGCACTTCAAATAAAATGTGCTCTCTTTCTTTTCGATGTGTGAAATCCACTAATTAGAACAGGGAGAAAAGGAGCAGAAACACACAAACTATAAATTATACACTGATCACTTGACTATCCATTATGTAAGCAGGTAATTGCAAAATAGATTTAACTTTTAATCTTCTGATTAGAGGCCAGCCTCAGTATTTTCAGACACAGTTTTCCATAGAAGATTAGTACACTTACAGCAAAAGGGCAATAGCATGGGGGGAAAGCATTGTACTTCTGCAGAAACAGTGTACCCGATTAGCTGTTACTCTTAAGAAGAAAGTTCACAAGATAATCTACAGAAAATGTATTCCCCAGAAGTCATTGATTACTAAAAGCTAAAGGTATTGTGAGAGTTAGCATGACAATAGTACAATGAGAGACTTGTAAATTGCAAGTCCATGAAGTGTGCTTCAGTTGTATTTATAGAAAGTCTTACACCGAGCATGGCTTTTGTGTGTAGTATCCTTATCACTGTATTCTGAGCAGGATTTGCCCCCCCCCTTCAGTGCACCCCAAGTACAGCATTATTCCTTATGGATTTCTGTTTACACTTTTCACTTGGGGAGATCCTTAAAATAAGGACTAAACTTCCTCTCCGTCTCTCGGGTTCCTGTCCACAGAGAACTAGATAGGATGTTTTCTTGGTTTCTCTGGGGCAGGAACTTGCCATCTGTTAATAATTATTTAGTTGTTTAATTTTAGGGACACTTATGCTTATAATGGGTTAATACTCATTTTACTTATTTATCCTAATTTGCTGCTCTTTTTTAGCAGTTTGTCACATTAGAAGTGCCTGATCACATAGGCACTGACTTTAATTGATATAAAGTGATATAAAGTGCTTGCTTTGGCATATAAAGTCCTAAGCAGCTTAGGACCTGGCTACATAAAGGACCATCTGCTTCCATATACACCTACCCACCCATTAAGAGCAGTCCCTTAAGGAGATAAAGGGAGAAGTAAATAGAAGGGCCTTCTCGGTAGCTTCCCCTCAACTGTGGAACAGGCTCCCCAAAGAAATTCCCCTGGTGCCAACCTTGTTTCAATTTTGGCACCAAGCAAAGACATTTCTTTTCTCTGAATATTTCCAAGGACAGTCTTAAATTATTATTTATTTTTGACAAGTGTTGTTCTGTTTACTTGGTATAGTGTTGATATTTATATATTATTGTGATTTTAACTTTTTATTGTTGTTTTTAGCATTTTACTGTAAGCTGCCTAGGGAATCAATCTGGATTAGGGAGCAGCATACAAATTTAAAAATAAATACATAAATAAATAAAAGGTCTCAGTTTGGATTTTTCTCAACTGAAATCACTAGATTTCCCCTTATCCCCCCTTGTGTTTACTGCTGGAAATGGTTAGATCCAACATTTTTATCTATATGTTAGCATTCAGATACCTTAGCATTGTGTCACCTGGTATTTGACTGTTACATTCTGGAAGTTCTTAATTTTTAAGATTTGCCCTATTTGTAGGTATTCTGTTTTTAAAAATTGTTAAGATGCATACATATCTATAGCTACAGGTATATCAGTGCAGTATTTTGACAGCTGTTGCTTGTTATTTAATCATGGGAGTATATTTAATGTGAGAATGATTTATCATCACCCCATTTTTAATATATGCAATTTAAGTGACCCTGAGAAAGAGTTCCTTTCTGAAACCTGTTGGGCTTGCATTACATTTCTTTTCTAGCCACCGGGGGTATAGTTTCCTTCTTATGCCCAGTTGTTGAGAATCAAGTCCACCCTTTCATGGTTAATCTGTTCTTTCTGAAGGCCAGCTACCCAGACCTAGATCTGCAAGCTGCTTTCTAACAAAGCGTCTAATCATTGGGAATCAATAGTACCACAGCCCATCTGTCTGCTATTGGATGAGTGTTCTAATGTCAGAAAGGCCTGCATGAAGCTTCAATAGTACCCACGTGAGAAGAGTGGAGAAATCTTATAATCTGAACTTCAAGGTTCAGCATGATTTTGCTAAATTAAATGGCATATGCATTCTATATACAATGCTATCAGTTAAAAATCAGTTGAGTGATATGGAAGCAAATTGGCTGATTTGTATATAGCTATTTTTGAAGAATTTGTGTTTTAAAATTGCAAGTCATTGCACAAACAGGATTTTGCCAAGACAATAGTCTTTGGGAAGATGTTAGAGTACATACATGGTAAAGAAAAGATGTTGAATAGAATAAGGAGTTTAGAGTGGAAAAAAGATTGTGGCACTTTTAAGACTAACAAGTTTATTCTAAAATAAATGTGCACAGAATATTGTCCATTTTGTGGAATATAGTCCATTTTCATCAGATGTGTGCTAGATGGTGTAAAGTTTCAGGTTTCTATTCAGTACATATATTGTGCTATATATGTATACAACCTCTGCAGAGGTCCACTTGGAGAGCCTGATAAATCCAGCTGACTTTCTGATGGCTCTTTGGGATTTTCCTGTTACTTTGGCAAGCAATTCTCTGAAAGCCCTGGTTAATCTCTAGAACAGAGAAATGGCCTGGGCAGCTAATAAAATTTCTCATGGGTATCTTCTTTCACATAGCAGAGCCCAATGAGTTAACTGAGGACAGTACCACCGGCCAGCACGCAGGTCCGGTTCGGGTTGTCCCGCCCCCCCGCACAGGTGAGGGTGTGCAGGACTGGGCGGGGCTTCGGAAGCGCCCTGCGGCCTCAAAGCACCGGCGGCGGCAGCGAGAACCAGCGCTCCGGACAGGAAACACCTACCCCGCGCTGCAGGAAGGACCTTCGCACACCACCGGGGGCACGCTGCTCCCCCCCGCTGCAGGAAGGAAGGACCTTCGTGTGCAAACAGCTGCACGCTGCCGCACCGCGCCACCGACGGAGGCCAGTACCACCGGCCAGCACGCAGGTCCGGTTCGGGTTGCTCCGCCCCCGGGCACAGGTGAGGGCGTGCGAGACCGGGCGGGGCTTTGGAAGCGCCCTGCGGCCTCAAAGCGCCGGCGGCGGCCAGGGCCAGCGGCTGAAGGGCGACAGCCAAAGCCGGTCGACGCCGTTTGGGCACCGTTCAGGGGCCGAGCGGGGGGCTGGGCTGGCCAGGGGCTTTTGTTAAAATTGACCCGCCTACCGTTGAATGTTAGGGAAGGGGGAGTTTTTTTTCCTTTTCTTTTCTTTAACTGCTTTTATAATTTTATTCTGTTTTAATCTGTTTTATGGAGTCGTCCCTGGCCATGTCGACGTTTATGTTTCCTGGGGAGCGCGCGGGCGCTGCCATTGGCGTGGTCATGGGCAATGGACATAACAGCGGTGGGGGCTTAACATGTCCGCGTAGAAGAAGGAGGGACAGATGGCTGACACCTGTCCCTCTTTCTGGTTCTTCCCCCAGCCAGAAGGCACCAGGTAGCCTGGTCAACCGCCCCTCGGGCCTGACGGTGCTGCTGCTCAATGCCAGGTCGGTCAATAATAAATCTTCCCTCATCCATGACTTGATTGTGGAGGAGGGGGCCGACCTCGCTTGCATAACGGAGACCTAGGCGGGAGAGGGGGGAGATGTTGCCCTCTCTCAACTGTGCCCGCCCGGGTATCTGGTCCAGCACTGTTCACGCCCAGAGGGGAGGGGAGGGGGGGTTGCTTTGGTTTACTGAGCCTCCATCTCTCTCACAGGACTTCCGGTCCCTTCGAGGCCAGGGCTGGAGTGCCTCTACTTGGTGTTGGGCGAACGAGACAGATTGGGGATTCTGTTGGTGTACCGTGCACCCTTCTGCCCAAAAGTCTCCCTGTCTGAGCTGACAGAGACCATCTCGGACCTGGTGTTGAGGACCCCCAGGATGTTGGTCCTGGGGGACTTCAATCTCCATGCCGAGCCTGGTCTGATCGGGGTGGCTCAGGACTTCATGGCCTCCATGACGGCAATGGGGCTGTCTCAACATGTCTCCGGCCCGACTCATGAACGTGGACACACTCTGGACCTGGTTTTCTCGATGGGGCAGGAAGAGGGTGACCTGAGGGTGAGGAATTTATGTTTGACTCCCCTGTCATGGTCAGATCACTTCCTGGTGAGGTTTGTGCTCGAGAGCGGCCTCTCCCTCTGTAAGGGTGCGGATCCGATTGTGTGGGTCTGCCCCCGGAGCCGGATGGATCCGGATGGATTCCTGAAAGCCCTGGGGGAGTTTCTGGCTG